>NC_041404.2:17726619-18066619 GCF_900747795.2 Erpetoichthys calabaricus
TACAAGTGCAAATAAATTTTGAAAAGCCCACATATATTCATTCCGGATGCAAAAACCATATTAATACACACTCACTGGTGGAAATGTCAACCAGTCATTCATAGGGAATACTATATATATATAAATGGTTTGTGTAGAGAAAAGAAAAAGAAAACAATGTGAGAAAATGAGAGTACAATGTATTTGACAGAATAGTAAGATAGACAGAGTTCCATTCAGTAAAAGTGTGTTCTTGCTTTGAAGACCTCCATTAAGCTAAAGTGTGATGGTGACATTGCAGAGCAGTCTCTTCACATCAGGCAGCAGTCTGGAGTACATTCACTATAATAGGTTTGCTTTATTGGTGCTGGTTCCTTTGTGTTTTTGACAAGTATGGGGAATAAGTCACCTCTCTTTCTGTCACTGAATATAAAAAAGAAAGATATATTTAAAAAACAAATAACAGACAAGGTAAAGTAAGTAGCTTCTTGGCCTCTGGTTATTTCCAGCCTAGCAGAAAAGTCCTAAAATGCAGTTTAAAGTGAAATTCTGAGGTGTGACCAGGAAGACACTTTTGTTCCCTGCAGATTTCAGGCTCTTGGCAGTACTCAAAGACATGTGTGGATGCTGATTCATGAAGTTCAGCTGAGGACTATCATTCTGGACAAATGCATTAACCACTCAAGGGACTTGTCTGCACCAGGATGCTCAGAGAAAATGCTTCATGTTCATTTTTGTTAGGCATGAAGGACATTTAAAGCACATTTAAAAGCAGGAGCAAAGGACAGAATATAAAATAACTGAAAAACACATTAATGGCCTAATTATATTTAAAATGATTGACACTGGAGAAACAATTCATTGCAATGCTAAGTTCTGAAAACTGCATGCAAGTTCTGCAAATATTTCTAGATGAGGATTTAAATTCATTTCATTGTACTTATAAAAGATACATAGTATGCAGCAGAAATACATTCATCTTTCACGTTTGTAACTATTATAGTTACAAAACTTTGAATTTCAATGTCAATACTATACTAAGATATTTTATATGCACAACTTGTATGTGGTCATATCAAGTGAAATTAATATACACAACAACTTACATCACAAACAGAGTAATAATTAACTTATCTTCATTCACACTGAAAAAGGACAAATTGACAGACCTTAAGCCTGGTCTTTAAGAGGTTATGACCTCATGTACTGTAGTCACATTCCTCCACCACAACAGATTGATTTAAACTTGAATACCCCGCAGCCCTAAATTGTCCAGAAAGCCTGCACTGATATGCAACTCTACTGTGGCATAAAATCATAAGCCTCAATCCAGCTGTCCAAATTCAGTGGTTATATTTATTACAAGAATATAACTGTCCTCCTGTCAACTACTACCAGCACCCCCTGCGAGTCACAGGAATCAACTCCAACATGTTACGTATCTCCACTCTTGAAGCACAGTGAAAATCGAAATGGGCTATGTAAGCTGAAGGCAATGGTTACCATACTCATGGGAAAATTAGAGGATATACACAAGAGAACAGCCAGAACTTATATTAGAACAGAAAGCAGAATCGACAGCAGAATGGAAAAGCTGCTTCAGGAAATAAAAGATCAGGAGGTATGTTTAAACAATAAATTTGATGTAAACCCTAATTAAATTCTAGCAAGTATCGATGAAAAAATACACGAAAATATAAGCAAAACTGAGAATAAAATAAGAACACACTGCAATCTCTTTTCAAGCATCAGATGTAGTATCTGATCCTACAGGGTGATATGTCATGTTGATGGGTAACCTATTTAAATCAAAGTAATTTTAGCAGAATTTAAAAACATATCCAAAATTTAAATTAATTTGAATAAAAGTGTGTTTTTTCCAGTGACCTCTCTTGCACACAATATAAGACTGGACACATTTCCATATACTTTAGCAGATCAGTTTAAATACTTAGAGGTAAATATCACATCTTTTTCAACAAAATTTTGTTATCTGCATGGAAACAATTAAACAAGATGTGAACAGATGGTCTACCCTCCTTCTCACACTAGCAGGGATAATCAACACTGTCAAGATGAACATTCTTCCTAAGGTTCCTTTTCTATTTCAGACCATCTCCATATATATAAAAAATTTGTTCATTAAGAAATTTGACTCAATTATAACCTTTGTGGTGGGCGGCCGGGGCCCATGCCCGGCCAGGACGCCCCTTCTACATATATTCCAGGGGAGTTACCATGGGCGTCTCAGTACCTCACCCAGGACGCTTGGTGGCAGCCTCCCTGGCTAACGTTGGTGCCTCAGTTTCCCGCAGGGCTCCATGGGAGATGGAGTTCTCCACAGCCCTGTTGGGATCTGGGGTGGCCGCCAGGGGGTGCTGCATGGGTCCCTGAGGCGGCCTGGACAACTATACAGCCCCGCCCGGAAGTGCAATTAGAAACAGGTGATCAAGCACCTGGAGCACTTCCGGGTGGGCTATAAAAAGGGCCAGCATCCACGACTCCGGAGCTAGAATTGGGAGAAAGAGGACGAGGTTGCCAAGGAGGAGTGGTGGTGCCAAGGTGGAGTGTTGTGTTGTTTGTAGTAAGTGCTTTTGGGACTGTGTTGTGGCTGGGGGTAATAAGGTAAATAAGGTCTGTACTTGTTTTTTACACGTGCCTCCGAGTGAGTCTGTGCCGGGTCGGGTGCTATACAGTGGCCCAATTCACACCTTATTTATTTGGAATTCAAAACACCCACATGGTGACTCTACAATGACCTAAAGCAGAAGAGGGCATGGCACTACCTAACTTTCAATTTTATTATTGGGCGACAATACACAAGCTATAAGAATGTGGAAATTGACACCAATTGATGAACATATGCAAGCCTGTTCTGCAATACAAACAAACTCTTGCTGTACTTCTTTAAATGCCCTTCTCTGTGCCCACAATAAACACAAATTATTGTTAATATACTAATAATCTAATTGTACATCAATCACTTAGAATATGGAACCAATGCAGGAAGCATGTTAATATAGAGAAGCTTTTATCTGTTGCACCTCTAAATGATAATTACCGTTTTCTACCCTCTCAAACCTACAAAGAATTAAACCTTTGGAAATCAATCATTTGGGATTAAAACACTTAGAGACTTGTATATAGATAATGTCTTTGCATCTTATTAACAATTACGCTTCAAATTCAACCTCCCATCAACAGAATTTTTCTACTACTTCCATCCATCCATTATCCAACAAACTATATCCTAACTACAGGGCCACGGGGGTCTGCTGGAGCCAATCCCAGCCAACATAGGGTGCAAGGCAGGAAACAAACCCCGGACAGGGCACCAGCCCACCACAGGGCACACACACACACACACCAAGCACAAACTAGGGACAATTTAGGATCGCCAATCCACCTAACCTGCATGTCTTTGGACTGTCTTTGCACACATGGGTAGAACATGCAACATGCAAACACCACACAGGGAGGACCCGGGAAGCAAACCCAGGCCTCCTAACTGCAAGGTAGCAGCGCCACCGTGCCACCCTTTTCTACTACGTTTAAATCAAAAACTTTGTTAAAAGGAAGCTGGATATCTTCTATCCCTACCACCCAATTCTATTTCAGAAGAAGAAATATTGATGAATCTTGAAGACTCAGACAGCATCTTAATAATATATAAAAAGATCCTTTCCTTTCGAAGATCCCGGGGTATGATGAGTAAATAATCTTTCACTTATTATATCAGAGAAGGAGTGGAAGGCAATCATGCATAGAATTCCATATGCACAAAACATTCAATTATTCAACTCAAAATCCTTTATTGAGTACATTTATCTTGGTTAAAGTTGTCAAAAATGTATCCAATATTCAACCTGTGGACATTTCTATCAAGCTCCAGCCTCACTGGGCCACATGTTTTGGGGTGTGCACCAAAATAACAATATTCCGATCAAAAATCTTTGAATGCCTATCAGACAACTTTGGTGTCACAATCACTCCTAACCCATTAACAGCTGTGTTTGGTGTACTCCCAAATGATCTTAAAGTGGAGAAGGACAAATTGATTATAATCGCCTACACCACATTATTAGCATGCAGACTTATCTGCTCAACTGGAAGAATCCCAGCCTGCCTGTTATAAACAGTGGGTAACTGTTATTCTATACTATTTGAAATTAGAAAAAAAAAATTACACAGGTTTTTTTAAACATGGCAAGACCTAATTAGTAAAATTTTAGATTAAGCTTTCATATTGGAGAAAACTATATTCTCCCTTCTTTATTGTTTTTTAAAGAATTATTCTTGTTGTTGGCTCTCCTCTCTTTGTCTCAGGCAGGGGTTGATTTTATGTTTTTTAAGTCTGACTCAAATGTATGTAATGTTACTCTCTTTGTTATTAAAATAAGTCTTGATTGTATGGAATGTTAACTTTTTTTAATTAAACTCTACAAAAAAAAGAATATAACTGCCAGTCCCAATTAAGAAAAAGATAAAAGTAAAACTGAACAATTAATCATCAAGCATCAATGGGTACTGAGTCAGCAATCACAATTGTCTCCATAACAAAAAAGTGTTTTAAATAACTTCTTCAGCAGCATTTGAATGTCAAAGACATAATAGGCACCCCGGTTTGTATTCCAAGACTATATACAGTATGGGAAACCCTAAACCTCTAAAGATTTTGAAAATTCTCATAAAGATTAATGATTGAGTCCTGATAAATATTTCAAGAAACAAACAAACTCAAATAGAAAGCTTCTTATCTCCATTGTCTATTACTGCTCTTCCTCTGATACAATGGATTAAGAAAGTATTCAGACTCCTTCACTTTCTGCACACTTTATTGCGTGGTGGATTTAATTTTAAAAGGATAAATTTACCATTTTTATCCGCATTAATCTACACTCAATAACACATAATGACAAAGTGCAAATATGTTTTCAGAAAGGTTTGCATATTTATTAAAAACTGAAATCCCTCATTTATATAAGTATTCAGACCCTTGCTGTGGCACTCTACAGGTGCATCCTGATTGCTTTAATTATCCTTGAGATGTGTCTAGAACTTGACTGGAGTTCACTTGTTGCAAATTGAATTCATTGGGCATCATTTAGAAAGACACAAGATCCCACAATTCACACTGCATGTCAGGACAAAAGCCAAGCCATGAAGTCCAAAGAACTCTCTGTAGACCTTTGTGATAAAATTGTGGTTAGTCATAGATCAGACCAAGGTTATAAAAGCATTTCTAAAGCTTTGATTGTTACCAAGAGCACAGTGGCCTCAATAATTGAGAAATGGAAGAAGTTTGGCACCAACAAGACTTTTCCTAGAGTTGGTTGTCTGCCCAGACAGTAACCAGGTAAGAAGGGCCTTGATCAGAAAGGTGACAAAGAACCTACTGGTCACTCTAGCAGAAGAGTGGAAGAATAATCATCTCAATAGAAATCCATCTAACGTATAAGGTAGAGTGGCTAGACAGAAGCCACTCTTGAGTAAAAAGGCCTACAACAGCCCAAACTTAGCTTGCCAAATGGCATTAAAATAATCTGAGAGCAAGAAGAAAAAGATTCTCTTGTCTGATGAAACAAAAAATTGAACTGCAAGGCCTGTCTGCTTATCATCTGCCTAATACTATTCCTACAGTAAAGCATGGTTGTGGCAGCATCATGCAACGGGGTTCTTCTCAGAAACAGGGACAGGGAGACCAGTCATAAGCGAGGAAAGGATGACTGCAGCTAAAACCTGTGAGTTTGTTAAGGTAAACCTACTCCATAGTGCACCCCACCTCAGACTGGTGTGACACTTCATCTTTCAGCATGACAATGACCCAAAAACATACAGCCTGCTGGAGTGGCCTCAGGACAAGTCTGACTGTCAGTGAGTGATCCCGCTAAAGTCCAGACCATGGAAAACATCTGTGGAAAGAAGCTTGTAGAGTCTTTCCAAGAAGATTCACAACTGTAATTGTTGTCAAAGGAGCTTCTGGAAAGTAATAAATTAAGGGTATGAATACAGTATATGAATGAGAGATTTCAGTTTTTTTATTTTTAATACAGTTGGAAACCTTTCAGAAAACATGTTTTTACTTGTTATTATGGGTTATTCAGTGTAGTGTAGCGGGCGGCCGGGTCCCATGCCCAGCCGGGACGCCCCTTCTACATATGTTCTGGGGGAGCAGCCATGGGCATCTCACTACCTCCCCCGGGACGCTTGGTGGCAGTCTCCCTGGCTGACGATGGTGCCTCAGTTTCCCGCAGGGTTTCATGGGAGATGGAGTTCTCCACAACCCTGTGGGGATCTGGGGTGGCCGCCAGGGGGTGCTGCATGGAGTCAGGGACCCACCTGGACATCTCTGCAGCCCCACCCGGAAGTGCAATTAGCCACAGGTGATCAAGCACCTGGAGCACTTCCGGGTGGGCTATAAAAAGGGCCAGCATCCACCACTCAGGGGCCAGAATCGGGAGGAAGAGGACGAGGTTGCCTGGGAGGAGTGGTGGTGCCAGAGGAAGGAGTTGTTGTTTGTGCTGTATTAAGTACTTGTGGGACTGTGTTGGGCCTGTGGGACAAAGGGAAGGCGTGCCCCACGGCTGAAGAGAAATAAAGAAAGTCTGTTTATTTTACACGTGCCTCTGCGTCAGTCTGTGCCGGGTCGGGCGCTATATAGCACCTTTTACAGTAGATTGTTGGGCGAAAATGTCAAATTTGTCCATTTAAATTAAACCTCCAATACAATAAACTGTGCAAAACGTGAATGAATCTAAATATTTTCTCAACCCACTGCACATTTAAAACATTTTATTTCTATTACTGATACAAATGTCTATCTTTAGATAAGCCCATGTGAATTTGCACCTTCTAGCTAACAACTTTGAAGGACATTATAACATTCTGTCTATAAAAATTCCCCTTTGGCAATGTCTGAGTGACTTTGGCTTTTTCCATTTTGCATTAAAGTTTTCACTGCACTGCTCCACATTCTTTGGGTATGTCCATTTTGATTTTGGATTTTTTAATGGTCTACAATTCATCTCTATACATGTTTTAAAAACTTGATTTTGTTATGTGAATATTTTAATTTATTGTCATCTTTGTGGCATTTTCATGCTACAACCTTTCACTAGGATTTGGAGAGAAGGTGCTGCCATTGTTTATATGCTTTTACATTGTTGTAGCCATAATATTTATGATCATTATGCCCATTGCTGGACAAAGAGGTTATTTGACCTATTATGTTATTAATCACTTATCTGCCAAATTCTTTAAAGGCAGAACACGAAGTTTCAGGCTTTTCTAAAATAACTTGTCCAGTTAGTGATTTCAGAACGATTTTAGGGAGTCAGATGTTTTTGCGTATTTATTTTTGATTTTGGTTTCTGGCATATTGCTTATACCATTTCTGTATTTTTGACCTTATTCTTCCTCACATCTCCCAGTCCTTAAGAAACTTTAACCTTCCCTGTCACCAGCCTTTTTGTGTCAGTATGTACACAATACTGCATATAATCTTCCTGGGTGTAATCACAAAATTTTAAATTGGCACTTTTTCTAGGTTGTCAGTTATTGCTGCAAAAAACACAAGCATTGACAGTGTATTTTGTTTTTGTAAGATAATCAAGCAAAGCTATAAAATAAAGTCTAGGAATCATATAGTAGAAATTCCTGGAAAGTATTTCATAGCAGTCACTACTCTGAAACTGTAGCTCTGTTTTACAGATTTGCCTAGGTATTGTTTCCAAACCTTGCTGTAAATTTAGTGGGAAAAAAATTATATTATATTTAGCCCAAATTAGATTGCCGATTCCAGTTCATAAAGACATTGGAGTCAATTGTGAGGCAGAGTGCACTCACTCTAATCTCAAATCATCCCCAGCAAGGGGCTGAGCAAGACAAACGTTGTATGTCAAAAATCTGATTTCTACAGCTCCAAATGTAAGAGAGAAACAGTTCCAGCCAGATGACAATGGTCGTGTAATGGATACGGAGTATGCTTGTAACCCCAAATTGCCATAAATAACTTCAGAGGCAATATGGCCCCAAACAGTGTAGCCTTACAAATATTGCACATTTTGGTGTGACATCATAATGGCTGTCACCATTTTGGGAGTCTTTTATTTACTGTTGCCAATGTATAGCTAGACTTGGACAATCAGAGGTGCCTGAGTGTGACATCACTGATGGGTTGAAATAAAGTTTAGTGCTATGCCTTTCCTGGTTATCCCAGATTGCAAATTCTCCCCACAAAGCCCAGCATCTGACTTTGTGTTTGCCTCAGTGTTTGATAAATTTGGGAATTCTGACCTTGTAGTTTTTGTGTTTTGGCTTCACAATCCAATTATTTGCCCGTTTTTTTTTATCTTCAGCAAGGTTAGAATAACATTTCATCACACTTTATTTAAAAAAATTCACAACTGCCTTGTTCCTTTTGCTGGTAGAACAGCTTCAACCCTGAGCTACCAAGTCAGTGGATAGATAGATAGATAGATAGATAGATAGATAGATAGATAGATAGATAGATAGATAGATAGATAGATAGATAGATAGATAGATAGATAGATAGATAGATAGATAGATAGATAGATAGATAGATAGATAGATAGATAGATAGATAGATAGATAGATAGATAGATAGATAGATAGATAGATTCTTTGATTTTGTCTTAATTGTTCCCATTAATTTACCTGAAATAATGGCATATAGTTACTCAGACTGGGTCAATCTCCTTTTTCTAAATTGGGACAATTTTTGCAAGCTTCCAGTCTTTAGGAATTTCTCCCAACATGTGGCAATTCCTGAAAGAGCAGCATTTTATACTGTCCAACAGGGAATGGAGTAACAGTTACATCTTCTAAAATAATTGATTCCAGTTATGTTCCCATGGAAGAGGAAGTCCATGGTTCCAACCCTTCTACCACCCTGCCAAAGAGAAATATGGATGACAACAAGAAGTTTCCATCATTTGAAAGACATTGCAGCTTGAGAATAATGATGATCACTCTTCCCCTTATATAGTACTTTTCATCTCAGAGTAGTTATTTTCTTCACTTTAATCATGAATTTTCCAGGTGAGACAACAATACTAAATATGTCTCTTTTGTTTATTTTTACAACACTTAATCATGAATTTCCTTAAGCACTCTAGGAGAAATGCTATTAGCCTAAGTGATTTAAGTAATTACAGCTTTTTAAATCCAGGTAGCACTTCTCCCTCTTTAATTTCCAAACTGTTTACTAAATCTTATTTAAATTATAAATTTAATTTTATAACAAATTATTTTTAAATAAGGCTCACTAAACAACTCATTACCATTCTTTGCTGCCTTTGTTTTTTTTTTTTACAATTGATGCATTAATTTATACCCCTTCTGATATACATAGCATTCCAAGTGAAGCAAAAATACCCACTAATTATGCAATCACAATTAATTTAAACATTCACATTGAAGGTGTTTGGTTCACAGATCACATTCTTATAGAACTGCAGTAATCCACTTGACACTGTATGTTAAAGGTATCTATTGAATAAAGGACTTGGGAGTGCAATCCATTTTCCTTTCTTTTTAAAATCCTTGGGATTATTAATGCTTAAACACTAATAGTAAAAGAACCCTTTATTCACAATCTAACACCTTTTAACATAACTAGTAGTTATGTTAAAAGTAGATATATGATTTTAGTAGATGTATGAATTTAGTAGATATATGAATTTACACTCATATTACAGTAAATATGATCCCTTCCAACTCCATAGGACAGCACATCTCCATTGGACATATTTAGATCAAAAGACAGTAATTAAAAGGGAAAGTACCAGAAGTATGAGACAAGTATATAAGAGTGGTACAGGGTATGTATGAGGGATGTGTGACAGTGGTGAGGTCTGTTGTAAAAGTGAAGGATACATTCAAGGTGGAGGTAGGATTACATCAGGGATAGACTCTGAGCCCTTTCTTATTTGCAATGTTGATAAACAAGTTGACAGACAAGATTAGAAAGGAGTCCCCGTGGACTATGATGTTTGCGGATGACATTGTGATCTGTAGCAACAGTAGGGAGCAGGTTGACGAGACCCTGGAGAGGTGGAGATATGCTCTGGAGAGGAGAGGAATGAAGGTTATTAGGAACAAGACAGAATACATATGTGTAAATGAGTTAAATACTTGGGATCAACAGTACAGAGTAATGAGGAGTGTGGAAGAGAGGTGAAAAAGAGAGTGGCAGGGTGGAGTGGGTGGAGAAGATTGTCAGGAGTAATTTGTGATAGACGGGTACCAGCAAGAGTGAAAGGAAAGGTCTTCAAGACATTAGTGAGACTACCTATGTTATATGGTTTGAAGACAGTGGCACTGACCAAAAAACAGGAGACATAGCTGGAGGTAGCAGAGTTAAAGATGTTACAATCCGCAATGGGTGTGATGAGTATGGGCAAGATTAGAAATGAGTACATTAGAAGATCAGCTCAGGTTGGACAGTTTGGAAACAAAGTCAGAGAGGTGAAATTGCATTGGTTTAGAAATGTGCAGAGGAGAGTTGCTGGATATATTGAGAAAGGGATACAAAAGATGGAGCTGCCAGGTAAGAAGTAAAGAGGAAAGCCTAAGAGGATGTTTATGGATGTGGTGAGAGAAGACATGCAGGTGGTGGGTGTAGCAGAGCAAGATGCTGAGGACAGGAAGATATGGGAAAAGATGATCTGCTGTGGTAACCCCTAATGGAACCAGCCGAAAGAAAAAGAAGAGGACACTAATAAAAGGAAAGGGTTATCACTGGAGAATAGAAACTTATTGAAAGGTTGTGGCAGAACTGAAGGATCACTTTCTATTTACCGATAAACATTTCCAATCAAATGATACAGCATTGTACAACGTTTGCAATTTCTCCTGCTCTTTCACATTTACAGGGGTGAGTACAGACTCAGTCAGTTTTTTCAAGGCTGTCTAAATCGGCTTTAAATCAGTTCAGTAAATACAGGTGGGCAACATTCTCTGTACTGATCTATATAAGTGGCTGGGTCCACAGATCAGTGCAGTAAAATTTAGTTAAATAAGCTGAATAGCAAGATGGAAAAAGTGTAGTGTGCTCAGCAGAGTGTGGTGAGAAAAATCAATTTTTAGGTAGAAATTTAGGTGCAAGAGGCCATTTAAGTCACTCAGGTTCAAATGACTTTAACCTGCTTATCTTTTGATGTGTTTGGAAAGAGACCATCCTGCAACCGAAAAAGGAAATACACTCTCTCTGGTCTTTAAAGCACAACCATTAAAACAAATTAAGACTGTAATTTCAATCTACCACTCCAATGATTATGTATTTCCAGAAGTACAATATATAAAAAAAAAAAGTCAAAACTGCTTCAGAGTTGAGGTGCCATGAAAAGTTTTATCTAATATATACCCTCTTCTGCAGTTTTCATTCTATGCTACTTGTTTCTAAAGACCTGTAAAACCATGTCCATTAGCACTCCTGACGTCCATCCATCCATCCATTGTCTCCCGCTTATCCGAGGTCAGGTCGCGGGGGCAGCAGCTTGAGCAGAGATGCCCAGACTTCCCTCTCCCCGGCCACTTCTTCTAGCTCTTCCGGGAGAATCCCAAGGCGTTCCCAGGCCAGTCGAGAGACATAGTCCCTCCAGCGTGTCCTGGGTCTTCCCCGGGGCCTCCTCCCGGTTAGACATGCCCGGAACACCTCACCAGGGAGGATTCCAGGAGGCATCCTGATCAGATGCCCGAGCCACCTCATCTGACTCCTCTCGATGCGGAGGAGCAGCGGCTCTACTCTGAGCCCCTCCCGGATGACTGAGCTTTTCACCCTATCTTTAAGGGAAAGCCCAGACACCCTGCGGAGGAAACTCATTTCAGCCGCTTGTATTTGCGATCTCGTTCTTTCGGTCACTACCCATAGCTCATGACCATAGGTGAGGGTAGGAACATAGATCGACTGGTAAATTGAGAGCTTCGCCTTGCGGCTCAGCTCCTTTTTCACCACGACAGACCGATGCAGCGCCCGCATTACTGCGGATGCCGCACCGATCCGCCTGTCGATCTCACGCTCCATTCTTCCCTCACTCGTGAACAAGACCCCGAGATACTTGAACTCCTCCACTTGGGGCAGGATCTCGCTACCAACCCTGAGAGGGCACTCCACCCTTTTCCGGCTGAGGACCATGGTCTCGGATTTGGAGGTGCTGATTCTCATCCCAGCCGCTTCACACTCGGCTGCGAACCGATCCAGAGAGAGCTGAAGATCACGGCCTGATGAAGCAAACAGGACAACATCATCTGCAAAAAGCAGTGACCCAATCCTGAGCCCACCAAACCGGACCCTCTCAACGCCCTGGCTGCGCCTAGAAATTCTGTCCATAAAAGTTATGAACAGAATCGGTGACAAAGGGCAGCCCTGGCGGAGTCAAACTCTCACTGGAAATGGGTTCGACTTACTGCCGGCAATGCGGACCAAGCTCTGGCACCGATCGTACAGGGACTGAACAGCCCTTATCAGGGGGGCCGGTACCCCATACTCTCGGAGTACCCCCCACAGGATTCCCCGAGGGACACGGTCGAATGCCTTTTCCAAGTCTACGAAACACATGTAGACTGGTTGGGCAAACTCCCATGCACCCTCCAGGACCCTGCTAAGGGTATAGAGCTGGTCCACTGTTCCGCGACCAGGACGAAAACCACACTGTTCCTCCTGAATCCGAGGCTCGACTATCCGACGGACCCTCCTCTCCAGGACCCCTGAATAGACTTTTCCAGGGAGGCTGAGGAGTGTGATCCCTCTGTAGTTGGAACACACCCTCTGATCCCCCTTCTTAAAGAGGGGGACCACCACCCCGGTCTGCCAATCCAGAGGCACTGTCCCTGATGTCCATGCGATGTTGCAGAGGCGTGTAAGCCAAGACAGTCCTACAACATCCAGAGCCTTGAGGAACTCCGGGCGTATCTCATCCACCCCTGGGGCCCTGCCACCAAGGAGTTTTTTGACCACCTCGGTGACCTCAGTCCCAGAGATGGGGGAGCCCACCTCTGAGTCCCCAGGCTCTGCTTCCTCATTGGAAGGCATGTTAATGGGATTGAGGAGGTCTTCGAAGTATTCCCCCCACCGACCCACAACGTCCCGAGTCGAGGTCAGCAGCGCACCATCCCCACCATATACAGTGTTGACACTGCACTGCTTCCCCTTCCTGAGACGCCGGATGGTGGACCAGAATCTCCTCGAAGCCGTCTGAAAGTCGTTCTCCATGGCCTCCCCAAACTCCTCCCACGCCCGAGTTTTTGCCTCAGCAACCACCAAAGCCGCATTCCGCTTGGCCTGCCGGTACCTATCAGCTGCCTCCGGGGTCCTACAGGACAAAAGGGTCCTGTAGGACTCCTTCTTCAGCTTGACGGCATCCTTCACCGCCGGTGTCCACCAACGGGTTCGGGGATTGCCGCCACGACAGGCACCGACCACCTTACGGCCACAGCTCCGGTCAGCTGCCTCAACAATAGAGGCACGGAACATGGCCCATTCGGACTCAATGTCCCCCACCTCCCTCGGGATGTGGTCGAAGTTCTGCCGGAGGTGGAAGTTGAAGCTACTTCTGACAGGGGGCTCTGCCAGACGTTCCCAGCAGACCCTCACAACACGTTTGGGCCTACCACGCCTGACCGGCATCCTCCCCCACCATCGAAGCCAACTCACCACCAGGTGGTGATCAGTTGACAGCTCCGCCCCTCTCTTCACCCGAGTGTCCAAGACATGTGGCCGCAAGTCCGACGACACGAGCACAAAGTCGATCATCGAACTGAGGCCTAGGGTGTCCTGGTGCCAAGTGCACATATGAACACCCCTATGCTTGAACATGGTGTTCGTTATGGACAATCCGTGACGAGCACAGAAGTCCAATAACAAAACACCACTCGGGTTCTGATCGGGGGGGCCATTCCTCCCAATCACGCCCTTCCAGGTCTCACTGTCATTGCCCACGTGACCATTGAAGTCTCCCAGCAGAACGAGGGAGTCCCCAGAAGGTATGCCCTCTAGCACCCCCCTCCAGGGACTCCAAAAAGGGTGGGTACTCTGAACTGCTGTTCGGTGCATACGCACAAACAACAGTTAGGACCCGTCCCCCCACCCGAAGGCGAAGGGAGGCTACCCTCTCGTTCACCGGGGTAAACCCCAATGTACAGGCTCCAAGTTGGGGGGCCATAAGTATACCCACACCTGCTCGGCGCCTCTCACCGGGGGCAACTCCAGAGTGGTACAGAGTCCAGCCCCTCTCAAGGAGATTGGTTCCAGAGTCCAAGCTGTGCGTCGAGGTGAGTCCGACTATATCTAGCCGGAACCTCTCAACTTCGCGCACTAGCTCAGGCTCCTTCCCCTTCAGAGAGGTGACATTCCACGTCCCAAGAGCCAGTTTCTGTAGCCAAGGATCGGACCGCCAAGGTCCCCGCCTTCGGCCACCACCCAACTCACACTGCACCCGACCTCCTTGGCCCCTCCCATAGCACTCCTGACGTATAATATTGTATTAGTGTTTCATAACTGAGCCTGTTACTGGAGCCCATGGTGGCCTATTAAATGGTAAGGCTAAGCTCATTTTTTTGGCCATGGTTCACTTGTATGTCTTCTTTATGATGGAGCTGTAATGAGATTTCAACCACAGGTGAGAAATCTATCGCTGCAGTTTTCAAGAGTGAACCAATCAATCAGCTGTAAC
Source organism: Erpetoichthys calabaricus (assembly GCF_900747795.2). Taxonomy (NCBI): domain Eukaryota; kingdom Metazoa; phylum Chordata; class Cladistia; order Polypteriformes; family Polypteridae; genus Erpetoichthys; species Erpetoichthys calabaricus. The sequence continues at coordinate 17,741,292 of NC_041404.2, forward strand.
AATTATCAGTATAAGAACTTCAAATAATGACTTATAAGATTCAATAAATCACTACTCTCCAATGTTAGTGAGACCTTAGTTTACCTACCATTATCAACTTAAAATCCTCAAGTGATTTCAACAGTTCTGCTTCCAGTAACGACCAGAAGGTTCACTAAATTGATTCCAATACCCCCTAATAGGCCAACCTGACCAGCTGTGAAACCATGATCCTGAACAGAAAACGTTTCTGTATAGTCATCTGAATCAGACTGCCTGCAAAGAAAAGTTTTCCACCCCACGCTAAACTAAGGTTGCTCCATGATTTCATATTGTGACTCAGCATGAGCTCAAGTGCGTGTAGAAGGAACTCCGAGTCCAGCTCAAGGCAGCAAAGGAGCAGTACAGGAGAAAGCTGGAGCAGAAGTTGCAGAATAACAGCATGAAGGAATTCTGGGATGGGATGAAGATCATCACTGGTTGCAGCTCGAAGCGGGGTGCCACCATCGAGAGAGACTTGGAGAGAGCAAACCAGATGAACAACTTCTTTAACAGGTTTGACCAACCTAACCCACTCTCACCTCGGAGTACTGCACCCTCCACCCATCCTTCTGCTGATGCCAGCAAAGGAGAGAGTTTCCCCCAACCCACAATTACAGCAGCCCAGGTAAGCAGAGAGCTGAGGAGACTTCATGCCAGCAAAGCAGTGGGTCCAGATGGAGTATCGCCACGACTGCTGAAGGCCTGTGCGTTGGAGCTGGGGAGTCCTCTACAGCGCATCTTCAACCTGAGCCTGGAACAGGGGAGAGTCCCGAGGCTTGGAAAACATCTTGCATCACCCCAGTCCCAAAGGTGTCATGTCCTGGTGAGCTGAATGACTTCCGGCCTGTCGCTCTGACGTCACATGTGATGAAGACCATGGAGTGGCTGCTGCTTCACCACCTGAGGCCACATGTCCGCCACGCCCTTGACCCTCTGCAGTTCGCATGTCAGGAGAAGGTGGGAGCGGAGGATGCCATCATCTACATGCTACATCGATCCCTCTCCCACTTGGACAGAGGCAGTGGTGCAGTAAGAATAATGTTTCTGAACTTCTCTAGCGCCTTCAACACCATCTAACCTCTGCTCCTCAGGGACAAGCTGACAGAGATGAGAGTAGATTCATACCTGGTGGCATAGATCATGGACTATCTTACAGACAGACCTCAGTATGTGCGTCTCGGGAACTGCAGGTCTGACATTGTGGTCAGCAACACAGGAGCGCCGCAGGGGACTGTGCTTTCTTCGGTCCAGTTCAGCCTATATACATCGGACTTTCAATACAACTCGAGTCCTGCCACGTGCAAAAGACGCTGCTATTGTGGGCTGCATCAGGAGTGGGCAGGAGGAGGAGTATAGGCACCTAATCAAGGACTTTGTTAAATGGTGCGACTCAAACCACCTACACCTGAACACCAGCAAAACCATGGAGCTGGTGGTGGATTTTAGGAGGCCCAGGCCCCTGATGGACCCCGTGATCATCAGAGGTGACTGTGTGCAGAGGGTACAGACCTATAAATACCTGGGAGTGCAGCTGGATGATAAATTAGACTGGACTGCCAATACTGGTGCTCTGTGCAAGAGAGGACAGAGCCGACTATACTTCCTTAGAAGGCTGGCGTCCCACAACATCTGCAATAAGATGTTGCAGATGTTCCATCAGACGGTTGTGGCGAGCGCCCTCTTCTACGCGGTGGTGTGCTGGGGAGACAGAAGACAGATGCCTCACGTCTGGACAAACTGGTGAGGAAGGCAGGCTCTATTGTAGGCATGGAGCTGGACAGTTTGACATCTGTGGCAGAGCGACGGGCACTGAGCAGGCTCCTGTCTATTGAGAATCCACTGCACCCACTGAACAGTATCATCTCCAGACAGAGGAGCAGCTTCTGCGACAGACTGCTGTTAATGTCCTGCTCCCCTGACAGACTGAGGAGATTGTTCCTCCCCCACACTATGAGACTCTTTAATTCCACCCGGGGGAGTAAACGTTAACATTATACAAAGTTATTGTCTGTTATACCTGCATTTTTATCACTCTTTAATTTAACATTGTTTTTTATCAGTATGCTGTTGCTGGAGTATGTGAATTTCCCCTTGGGATTAATAAAGTATCTATCTATCTATCTATCTATCTATCTATCTATCTATCTATCTATCTATCTATCTATCTATCTATCTATCTATCTATCTATCTATCTATCTATCTATCTATCTATCTATCTATCTATCTATCTGATTTCTGCTTTGAAAGTTTTATTTTGGTTCCTGGATTACCACAGACTAAACAAGTTGTGTTCACCGTCCTGAAAATGCCAGGATCCGACAGCAACAGGGAAGCATAGGCACAAAGAATAAAGTTATGTATTCTGTTAGTTCATTGCTAAGGAAATGGTTCAAATGGACCCTCAAGAACTTTTTATGGTGAGTCAACACCTTAAAGGACAGAGTGGTGGCTTTGAGGTAGGGATCTGCACTGGTAATCAGAAGGTTGCCAGTTTGAATCCAGTAAATGCCAAAAGTGACTCTACTTCTTTGGGCCCTTGAGCAAGGCCCTTAACCTGCAATTGCTCTGTCCTGGGTATGATGTTAATCTGCATCCAGCATCCAGGGAAAAACCTGGAGGTTTGTGGCAGAATTGACACTCCAGCCACCATAAAAAAACCTCACACTGTTCCACTCCATCTGAACTAGTGTGGTGCTGAGGTATTACCCATTGCATGGTTGTAGTCAGGCCCTAATCTGGGATCCTGAGTTGGTTTATCATGATGTGGGTGCGGCAATGTGCTGTATCATCACGTGCTCCTCACATCTCTCTCTCAACACCTTTAGCTGTAAGACACTAGATGTGGAACATCCTCTGTAGCGTCGCATGATTTGTCTTTATTTTCAGGGAAGTCACTCTCTCATGAGGCAGCCAAAAGTTGTTGACAAATTTTGTTACTAAAGAGTGGCAGTTTCAGAAGTGTATCACACGTTTAAGTTCAACCACTGAAGTCACTTTGCAAGTGAAGCTGTAGCTGTCTTAATATAGTATTAGCATTCAGCTTATTGTTTTTCTTTTTGTTAAGCAGGGAGCCAGTCTGTTCACCATATAAGAATAGCAACTGGTTTAGAACTGGTTTCCACATCTGCTTCTTTGAATGGGCACTCCTACATTTAGTTTGTTCCGTCAATTCCTCTTTGGAAAGATGTTTTAGTCTGGACCCTGAATTTCCAGACTCAAGAAATTAACTTCATAGTTCCAACTGCAACACAGCTGCAGGGGCGCAAAAAATTAATTTAAGTTATGTATTCTGTTAGTTCATTGGTTCTTGTTCTGAACAATCTTAATACATAATTCGCCTGCCTCCTCACTCATTCACTCACGTCCGTCTGAAGGCAAATGTGCAGTCGCCTTCTGCGCAGCTGCCCGAAAAACCTTACGAGACCGACATCCAACCCCAACATCGCGGCAGGCGGCGGATTTACGGCCACAAAAATTCAAAGAGAAAGGCGACTTCGACTAAAGCTCTAGAGGCCTGAAAGGCGATTTCGACTACAGCTTGAGGCCTAATTACGCATTCTGATTCAATTACACATTCATTCAATACATCTATATCAGGTTTGTGGTGCTTATACTTATTACTATTCCATATTGTACTGGAACTTTCATCATTCAATATTATACTATAGGCCTGGAAAATTCATCAACTAACAGTAAAAGCCTGTACAGTAATGAGTAAAGCGGACTACAATCATTACAAAACAACTTCTTTGTTACTTAATATTTGTTCTTCATACACTGCTGACACAAACTCATGCCCATTTCATCTTTCGTTGTGGGCTCTTTGTCTAGTAATAAATAAACACAACTTTTATCTCTCATTTTTGTCTCATTTTAATGGGATTTTAAAGTATTCCATCACCATATAGGCAGCAAAAAACACATTTACTCACATGGCTAGCACACCTACATAAACAGCAACTACATGAAGGCAGAACAGTTGTCCAATTAGTATTTTTACTTATGAATAACAGATTTAAAAATGGAAATATTTATATAAAGGTAAATGAACAGTGTCAGACCAACAGTTAAATGTATCGCCCAAAGTCTCAGGTCACTTATCCTGATTAAAAACAATGCATTATGCAGGTACATTTAAACTGTTAGAAAGCATTCATGAAGAAATAATCAGTTTTAACTTTTTCTTATACATTTTCCACTGAGCAATATGTAAATGATTCCAATTCAAAAAGACTAAAACTGAAGAAATAAAACCAAATTGAAAGAAGGGACATTAGCAAGGACATACATTGAAAAGTATGTGCCACAAGCTAAAGTGGGGAATTAATTATCTATATTTGGTAAATATATTTTACTAAATTATACTCTTGGTTCCATGTAGAACTTAACAATTGCAACAGAGGTACAGTTGAAAGTCAAAGAAAAACCGAATCAAAGTTTTACTGACCCTGTTTTTCTCATTTCTTTAATTGCTGGTGTATTTACAGCTACAGGCTCTTTCTAATACACCAAGTCTTCAGAGTTGTCTACTGGACCTATCATGGCTAATTTAGACAGTCAAATCAGCAAAAGTAAATTATTTCTTGACAGAATAGCATTGACAGGACACTATAATGTATTATTGCACAAAGTACGCTTTTAAAGTAGGATGTAGCAACTGCCAAAATGTCTTAAGAGTTATGTTGTTAGAAGAAACCATACTCATGCTCTATCCTCAATTATTTATTCATTTTCATTATATTTTCTTCTTTTTCCTGAAAAAAATAATTAACACATTGTAAAAAAAATCATGGAAAAATGTATAGTAGGATAGCACTGAACAGGCTAAAGTCGCGCAGAGAGGCAAGAGAGAGCAGATGAGGTCTTGCAGATATCAGTTCGGTGTCAGTGGTCGCTACGGTGTGCTATGTCTCTGTATCTGCACTACATAGGGGTCCCAGCATGAGAGAGAGGGAAGGAAATATGTCATGCGCCATCATTGTAGTCTACATGTCTTTTGGTCTTTTGGTAGAAAAGCCCAGGTAGATATGGAAAGAAAGTACTAATTAAACACAAGCAAAAATTCAAACTCCATCTATTAGACCAGTCAAGCAATCACTGAATTATTCTTCGGCCACTATAGATGTCATTATCATCTGCAACACAACTGTCAGCTTCTGGATCAATTTCTGAGTGTGCGATCATTTTGAACATAAGCATTTACACTCAGACTAATGTCTACTCAGATTTTATTCTGAAGTGCCTTACCCTATCTAAACAATATGGGGCTTTAGTACTAGCATCATGGTTACCAATTTTGCCAGGCCTTAGGTTAGAAAAGATGTCAAGAAGCTGGGAAGTTTTAAGGTTACTTACAGGTCATAGCACCTCTTGATGGTGAATGAGTAACTGATCCTCCACTATGTGCAAATGATGATGTCTCACCGTCTTAAGCCCTTGTGCTACACACCTCTAGCCCTTAGACTAGGGAATCATTTTTCATGCTGGCTGGAACTTTAAGACATCTATCTATCTCATTGCCTCACTGTCTTAAACCCTTGCGCTACTCACCTCTATCCCATAGAGTAGTGAATTGTATTTTGTGCTGGCAGGAGCTTTATTTGTTTTTTCTGTCCTTCCTGGCCATCGGACCTTACTCTTATTCTATGTTAATTAGTGTTGTCTTATTTTAAATCTTACTTTGTCTTTTTTTTTTCTTTTCTTCATTATGTAAAGCACTTTGAGCTACATTATTTCTATGAAAATGTGCTATATAAATAAATGTTGTTGTTGTTGTTGTTGTTTATGACATCTCCTGTCTTAGAGTTCACGTGTCCAAATGTAAAATTAGTTCTGATATGTTTTGTTGTACTGCTTTTTGCTCATTTTCAGGTTGACAAAATACCATCTTATTGCAAGGTTGTCTGAATGCCAGTAGTTATGCTGTACTTGCATTAAATGATGCTTGGTGTTCCACCAGACATGCTGTTGACCTCTAGAATTTAAAGATACGTATCTCTTTCTGTCACCAGTTTTTTAAATTGTTGTCACTGTCAAGCAGAGATATTCTCGGGAGTAACGCCACAAGTAGGTTCTTTAAAAACATAATGCCTCACCAGGATGTGAAACCACATTTCTCTAAATTTAATCTGTAATTACACTAATGCTTGTACAATAATTATTTTTCCAATCTTATTTCAAGTGGGTACTTCAGTTGAGTCCAGTTTACCCAGTTGTGAGTGTGGCTCAGTGTGTGTTTGTGAAATGTGGGTAATGGACTCCTTTTTAAATTTCAAACTGAATTCTTTGCCATTGCTTCAGTCCAGTACTGCTGCAAATTAGGAGTTGAAGGGAAGGAAATGGAATGGCCTTAATAAGGTTGCCACTGAGAATGTTGTAATTGTCAGTTAGCAAGTAATAAATATTCACACATACAGAGGATTTAGAAAGAATTCTAATCACTTCTCAATCTGCACACTTTATTGTGTTGCAGATTTAATTTCAAATGGGTAAACTTGCCATTTTTGCTCATCAGTCTACACTCAATAACAGCAATGCCCCGTGCCAGCAGCCTATGGCATTGTCCCTTGTCAGGGTCACCTTGTCATTCATAGACCAAACATGGACAAGTACAAGTGAAGCAGACCAGTGAGACTGTTAAATCAGATAAAGTGCAGTTTCTTAAAAACAAGAAAGTTTAAAGTGCTCAACATGTGCAAACAGTGCATTCCTGAATAAAGAACTCAATAAATAAGTCTCTTTAAACATGTGCCTTTAACAACAGTGTCTGGAGGTGCTTTAATAAATATGTTCAATAAATAATAAAAAAAAAAAAAAGTACCGTATATACTCACGTATAAGTCGGGTCTTGAAACCCAAAAAATCGATCATAAAATCAGACCCGGACTTATATGCTTATTTTTTTTTTTTTTTTACATTTTCTTGCTTCCTTGCTCAATCTCGCACCAGTTTTTCAGACGCATCAAATTTTGTTGCAGCAACGCAGTTACCAATTTCTTTCGCCACTTCAACAACTTTTAATTTAAAACCAGCTTTTTTTTTTTTTTCTGATCAAATGCTCCATCGTAGATAAGGGATGCTCTTACAATAAAGGTGTATGAGGGTGTGAGACACACAAAACAGTGCAAATGTCACTTCGGAATAACTTGGGTATTACTGTGTGGTCATGTAGGCCAATAAAAAAAGGCATTGTACTCCGTGGTTACTCTCTCAGGTGGGCGTTAGCATATCATAATCTCTTGGACCAATAGTGTGAGTTTTCTGCATTCGACTTACACAACCAATATTATAAAATACCAGACATTATACGGTAAAATCAAGCCCTGACTTATTCGTGGGAGAACTTATCCGTGAGTATATATGGTACATTTAAAATCCCACCAATTCTCACAAGGTATTCTCAATTGCTTTCCTCTATACTGGAATCATCCCGGACCCCTTATAGCAACATACTGGTCAGCCACCTTCTCCAGTACCTGCAGACCTGAACTACCACCTCTACCAGCCACCACAGCTCTTCCAGGACACCTTTCCCTCATACATGGATGCCACTGCTCCCAGAATCCCCCTTGTTGTCTGTGCCTTATTCCAGCTGTACCGCTCTCCATTCTCGTCTGCTCTCCTGGGGTAAATTAACAGAGTTGAACTATAACACAGTTTCTCTTTGGAACCTGTGGACCAGCCATTGGTCCTGCTCCCCAGTATAAATCTCAACAGAAGCTGACACTGCCCACTAACACTGTTCTCTCTCTCACTCTCACTTAAACACTTCTTCCACTGAGGGGTGATCGCTGCACTTTTTTCCTTCTCATTCATTTTTCCTTTTGTGAAAAACAGTACTGCTCTCTCTGTACTAACCTGCTTCCCTTTATTGCATTTGATGCCCAATTGGTGCCTGCTGATCACAGTCCAACACGACAATCATTTCATTAAGCTGGTGTGTGCTTTCACATTTGTGCTGCATCCTGGCGTGAGCCAAAAATAGGTTGTGAAAAAATCATTAATTTAATAAATTGAAACCACTAACATCTCTCGTGACTCATTTAGCCTCAAAAACTTATAATGAAAAACTGAAAACATTGGTTAAATTTTAAAAAAAAACAAAAACTGAAAGCCCTCATTTACGTAAGTATTCAGACCACTTTCTTTGGCACTCCAAAATATGCTCAGGTGCATCCTGTTTGCATTAATTGCCCTTGAGACCACCTGTAGCAAATTGAATTGACTGGACATTGTTTAAAAAGGCACACACCTATGTATGCAAGGTCCAACAATTCATACTGTGCATCAGTATGGTAAACAACTCATGAAGCTTAAAGAACTCTTTATAGATCTCCATATACTCAAATTGTGGTGAAGCATAGATCAGGGCAAGGGTAAAAAAAAAATCTAAAGCTCTTAGTGTTCCCAAGAACACAGTGGCTTCAATAATTGTTTAAATGGAAGAAATTTGAAAACTTCAAGGACTCTTCACAAGGTTAGTCTCCCAGCTGAACTGAGCAACCAGGCAAGAAGGGTCAAGGAGGTAAACACTCTAACAGAGCTTCAGAGGTTCTCTGCTGAAGTATAAGGATGACTTAAAATCTCAAGGATGACAATTTCAGCATCAGTCTATCAATCAGGCTTTTATACTAGAGTGAATAGGCAGATGCTGATCTTGAGTAAATGGCATATGACAGCATTTAAAGGAATCTGAGAGCATAAGGAAAACATTTCTCTGGTCAGAGGAGACAAAAACTGAACTTTCTGGGCAGAACTCCAGGTTATATGCCTGAAGAAAAGCAGGCACTGCGCATCACCTACCTAATACCATCCCTGCGGTGGAGCGTGGCGGTGGCAATATCATGCTGTTGAGGTGCTTGTGTGCTTCTCAGTATCAGGAGCAGGGACACTGGTGTCAGAACAAAGGACAAAAAAGCCACCAAAAGGTTTGGGGTAGTCACCCCTTAAATTGTAGATTGGTTGCAGGAAAAGCAAAGAAAATGAATTTCAGAACTGAGTTCAAGACAAAGCTGATGCAATATTGTTGACAAAAAGGTAATGACAGATCAAAAACCATGATAAATGTTCGGGCGCTAACCTGGCTTTCCTTGTTTACTTATAATCTGAAAACGAAACAGCGCTCGATGGTGCGAATACAAATGAAAAATGTCACCCTCTGGCATTCTAACACAAAACGAAATTACTACCTATCAAGGCTTCTTTATAGGAGATGTTCTGGGATTGAAGGAATACCGTCTCTTCTGCTCTGTAGTCAATGAGAGATTCCTCCTTCCGAGTAGCTAGGCTTTTATGGTCCTGGGATGAAAAGGAGCGGGGTCAATTGCTCTGACTGGGCAGTTTCTCTGCATTGTGGGGGAAAAAGAAGATGACACTGTTAGTGGCAGCACCCCCTCTTGGCCTGCAGTGGTATTAAATACCTAGGAGGAACCAGATGGTGAATCTCTAACATGCATATGTGACTATATAAATATATATATGTATATATATGTATGCTCCTAATGAGACGACAGATGGTGTCCTGGGAGATCTCTTCCCAGATCTGGATCAGGGCATCATGGAGCTTATGGACAGTCCGAGGTGCAACCTGGCGGTGTTGGATGGTCCGAAACATAATGTCCCAGTGGTGTTTTATTGGATTTAAGTCAGGCAAGTGTGGGGGCCAGACAATGGTATCAATTCCTTCATTCTCCAGGAACTGCCTGCATACTCTCGCCACATGAGGCCAGGCATTGTCGTGCACCAGGAGGAACCCAGGACCCACTGCACCAACATAGGGTCTGACAATGGGTCCAAGGATTTAATCTCGATACCTAATGGCAGTCAAGGTGTCATTGTCTAGCCTGTAGAGGTCTGTGCATCCCTCCATGGATATGCCTTCCCAGACCATCACTGACCCACCACCAAACCAGTCATGCTGAACGATGTTACAGGCAACATAACATTCTCCACAGCTTCTCCAGACCCTTTCACGTCTGTCACATGTGCTCAGGGTGAACCTGCTCTCATCTGTGAAAAGCAATGGGCACCAGTGGTGGACCTGCCGATTCTGATATTCTATGGCAAATGCCAATCGAGCTCCACAGTGCAGGGCAGTGAGCACAGGGCCCACTAGAGGACGTCAAGCCCTCAGGCCATCCTCATGAAGTCTGTTTCAGATTGTTTGATCAGAGACATTCATATCAGTGGCCTGCTGGAGGTCATTTTGTAGGGCTCTGGCAGTGCTCATCCTGTTCCTCCTTGCTCAAAGGATAAGATACCAGTCCTGCTGATGGGTTAAGGACCTTTTACGGCCCTGTCCAGCTCTCCTAGAGTAACTGCCTGTCTCCTGGAATCTCCTCCATGCCTTTGAGACTGTGCTGGGAGACACAGCAAACCTTCTGGCAATGGCACGTATTGATGTGCCATCTTGGAGAAGTTGGACTACCTGTGCAACCTCTGTAGGGTCCAGGTATCACCTCATGCTACTAGTAGTGACACTGCCCATAGTCAAATGCAAAACGGGTGAAAAAACAGTCACAAAAGATGAGGAGGGAAAAATGTCAGTGGCCTCCACCTGTTAAACCATTCCTGTTTTGGGCGTTGTCTCATTGTTGCCCCTCTAGTACACCTGTTGTTAATTTCATTAAGTACTGTGACAGTCAAAGTTTTGGAGATTTTCATCGATTTACATGTTGTCTTATTGTGTCTTTCTAACTGTAGGTTAGGATGTGAGGCTGTGGACTCAATAGCTCAAAAATTAATCATTCCATCTGTATGAAACATGGCACAATTACTAGTATTGGAAAATGCTAGAAGCTTATTGAAATTGAGCAAAAACATTTCAGTAGATGTTACTCTACAGAGATAATGCTTTTGCATTTTTGAGCACAATTTGGGAAACACAATATACATTTTTTAACAAGATATGATCCACTTATATCATTTCACAAATTAAAATATTATTGACATGCAATATTTTACTGTTAAAATCACTTGTGGGATATGAGTATGCATATGCATAAATGCATATACAAAGAATGGAATGGGTTAATGAGAAGTGCAAGGCAATGGAAAGGAACTATGTATAAATTTTGATATATTGTTTGAAAAAGTTACAGCTTGTGTGTTCAGCTGAACCTACTATATCTCCACACGTTCATTTGTTATGTTACCATTATTTCTGAAGTCAAATACCATGAGTCAAGTGCTTTCTTATTAGGAAGACTTGCATATTCTAACTTTCTGCTGAAGCCTGGACTAGTGACCTATTTTTGGGCAAGTGTCAACATGTGTCACAAGTTGTGGGTTACTTAAATAAAAATGAAAAAATGATGTGCTGCTGTTAAATTATAATGCAAGGCCTTATACCAAACCTACATACCACTCAATTTAAAAGCCCAATTTCCTTTTTGATTCCTGATACTCCCCAGTGCACCTCATTATGGGTAAATAAGCCTGGCTCAAGAAAATGTTGGAAACGTAATTGCCACACTGGTCTGCACAAGAATGTCTGCTAGTTTGGTCTTCTCTAGGGGATATTCATAGGGTCTCATATAAAAGTGTGATTAGTTTTCTACTTCTCTCTGTTGATCTGAGACTTCCCATAAATTAACATTTAGTTGACTTTTTATAGTGAGTCTTTCTAATGTAGTTTTCTCTTTTCCCACTAATTTAACTGCTTTGAAAGGAGCTTATTAAAGGGGTTCTTTGTGAAAAGTGATATGAAGTAGAACTGAGCTGTGATGAAATTGCATCCTGTCCTTGGATATTCTACTGGAAAAGCAGGATAAAAAACGGAGCAGGAAGATATATGAAGACAAACGCTTACTTCATGATGTGGAAAAAAATTAGCCTTATCTGAATCCATAAATCAATAAAAGCAATTCAAATTTGACATTTTTTCTGATTAAAAGTTCCTTCTGGATAATAATCTTAATCCAAATGCACTACACAGACTACAAGACTAGATTTGCTAATTCTTATTTATTTTACCATTTTAGGATTGCCTTTTAAGACAGCAATTATAGAAAAATTCACATCGTCCAAGATGGAAATTGGCCTGTAAGGTACCCATTTAAAAAGTACATTGATGGCTGTTTGTGTAGCTCTATCAGTATAACTGGACTGTTGTTTGAAGGGAACATTAAAATAATGTCAGAGGGATGCACTGGAACTGAAGTACACTGGGTGGCAGGAGGGAGGACCATTCTAATATGTGTGGCTTCCTCCTATTCATTCTAATGGGCAGGTGACAGGAGGTTGCCTGGGCCCATAAGGAGAACTGGTATTCAGACTTGCAGGAGTACTTAGGGTTACTAAAGGGAATGCCATGAGGACAGCTCAAGGAGTTAAATAGACTTGCCCTGACCCTGGAAGTTAATGGAAGTTGTTCCCAGTTGAGGCTTAGCAAAACTCTAATTGAACTTGGAGTTAAAAAGTGACTGGTAGCATAAGTATTTTACTGCCAGTAACAAGAAAAGAAAAGGTCTAATGTTGGGTCTAATGCAGTTTTTAGAAATTGTGATCAAGAGACTTCTCACATTGCAGATATAGTCACCAGTAGTATATGTGCTCAAACTGTACGATCACGCTCAATCTGATTTACATCCCATGACGTGGGTGCTTGGAGTGCACATGGACTAATTTTTTGGTACCCTTACAGCTTATTTTAAAAGTACTGCATGCCCCCTGAAAAGAAGGAAATCCTTAAATGAAAAGCAATTATTCCATGTATCCCTGCATGCTTTTGATATGACATCGAGTAAAGCAAAGCAAGTATGAAAAGAGATAAAGTATTGCTTATTCTACAAAGTTATTCTAAAATGCCCTGAACACATTTGTTGGTACTCCTACAAAAGATCATAAATAATTGGATCTGAGTGATTGTACAAACTAGCTGTTTCCTTTAATTAGCATCACACATGTTTACAATCGTGCAATCAGTCATTCATCCTATTTAAATCGAGAAAAACAGTCACTCTACTGTTTGGTGTCATCGTGTGTCCCACACTGAACATGGAACAGAGAAAGCAAGGGAAAGAGACGTCTGAGAAGATCAGAAAGAAAACTGCAGATAAGCATGTTAAAATCAAAGGCTATAAGACCATATCCCGAGTAGCTTAATGTTCCTGTGACAACAGTTGTAAATATTTTTTAAAAATGTAAGGTTCATGGGACTGTAGCCAACTATGACTAGTGCTCCTCTTTACCTGAGAAATCTCAGATAGTTGTGGTTTTGAGCTGAACAAATACATAAGGCAACCCACTTGGCAGACAGGGGCCAAAATCTTGTGTAGTCAGCCTGCGCAGGTAGACTGGGCTTTCTTCTCTGCTTTATTTCTACATTGGTATGCCTCATAGTTCCCTTCCTTACCTCTGTTAATAAAACACCCATTTTATAACATTGGAATCCTTGAATTCAATTCTGGTCTTGGCAGTAGCTTGAGAGCACCTCTGATTCTGCACACATCCTTAAATGTTTCAAGCAAGTTTTAGAACATAGACTATAACTAATTTTTTGGAATGAGACTTCACAGTTTGCACAACATATTGTTTATTATTTAGTGCTGGAACTTGCTCCAAATTTGGTCTGTCAGTAGGAATACTGTTAATAGACTATCCTAGGAATGATTATACCTACTTAATGCAGAGCACAATTATGGGGGAGGAGCCTAACTCAAAAGCATTACGTTCAAAGTAGGAACTGTAAAGTTAGTTCATTAGTAAGGTCCAATAATGATCATGTATAGTATGGACTGGCAATGACTTGTGTGTGAGTGAGTGAGTGACTTGTGTGTGGGCAGACTAGAAAAAGTGAGGGAGACTGGGAGATGTTTGAATGTAATGATTACTGTATATAAAATCATACTGTTTGTTAATTAAAGTTACAGTCATCTTTCAATTATGAATGATAGTTGAATTATGAATCTACTGTAATAACATCCCCACATGGTGTCAGAAGTAGAGGGATGCAAATAAAGGAATCAGCTTTTTAAACAGCTCACATGTCTGTCAGTAACTCAAGAATGCTTTCACAAATGCTACCAAGTAAGACAAGTGTAGAGTCGCACAATTTGAAGGAATTCAGTCTCCACCTAAACTTCAGTTAATGGGGAACATAGCTGAAAAAGACATCAGCAGATAATTGAGTCTTAACTTGTTGCGATTAAAGCAGATAGAAATAGTGATAAAATGAAAGTGTCTATGTCTATACTCCTACATGTAGTTGGCAAAGAAGTGCTGAATGTGTATAATAATTTTCAGTTTGAAGAACTGAACAAAATTATTGAAAAAGTCCAAAGTGTATTGCAACCCAAACTGTAATTTGATTTTTGAGAGGCACCGGTTTCTTAGATGCTTTGAGAAAAACAGTGAAACAATAGACCAGTATGTAACCAAATTGCATAATAGCAATAAGATGTGTACTGCGGTGGGCTGGCGCCCTGCCCAGGGTTTGTTCCCTGCCTTGTGCCCTGTGTTGGCTGGGATTGGCTCCAGCAGACCCCCGTGACCCTGTAGTTAGGATATAGCGGGTTGGATAATGAATGGATGGATGGAAGTAAGATGTGTAAATTTGGAGACTGTCAGAGTCGCTGATTGCATTGTGTGTGGGATTCCAGATGATGTACTGAAAGATGGACTATTACGAGAGCAAGATTTTCACTTGGAAAAAGTCATAGCATTGTTTGGGGCTGTGAAGATATTTATAACATAAGCTAAAGAGCTTGTTAAGGACAGAATGTACACTGTGGATGCATTAAAAAAGCAGGACATGCAAGGATCAAAGAAAAAGAGCACATATGTGAAAAAAGCAAGATGACAATCAAAAACAAAAATGAGACAGGCATTTATAAGAAGCTAGTATGCAATCCATAAGAAAGTAAAATACTTATACCAAAGACCCTCGAAAAAGATGACTTATGAAGGACAACTAGGAATTGAGAAATAGAAGAAGAGATCATGCAAGGTGATGTATTAGTCCAGAATGAATCATAATGTGATTTATAATATGTCCAGTTCTGCCACATGCCAAATGCATCAACCAGGTAACCCATCAGAACCACTGAAACCAAATAGGACACCAGCAAGACCATAACAAAAAGGAGGAGTGGATCTTGTTATATGTAATGGGCCAGATTATCTTACTGTTTCAGACTAGTATTATCTTTACCAAAATATATGCAAACTGAATAATACCACAGCAGATATTGTGATAACACGTATGGAATCCACATTCCCAAGACATGGCATACCACATGAGGTGTTTAGTAATAATGTTTGCTAATTAGAAGTTCAAAACACTCCACAAAGATTGAGACATTGTTCATAATACCTCAAGCCCACATGTCCATCACTCAAATGGATTGGTGGGAAAGTCAGTACAAATAGTAAAGCAGCTGATGCAGAAAGCCAAAGATAGTGGATGTTATTCCTGTAAGAGTGTACTCGTATATTGCATGAGAGTGTGGCTATTATCCAGCCCAGCTAATCATGGGTCAGACTTTGAGAACAAATATCCCCATCAAAGACAATCTGAAGAAAGCGGGAGAAGGTGAAAAGGTACAAAAAATACAAAAGTATTTAATGAGCTACCTGAACTCCACCTCGGTGATATTGTAAGATGCAAGGATAAATCCAGCACATCCAGGACACAAACAGGGACTGCACTGGAATAGACAAAGCCAAGATCATACAACATATAGACATGAACCACCAAGATATTAAGAAACTAATCAGAACACACGCACAAGTGAAGCAAATATTAACCAGAAGACACATACAATTTAGGAAATAATATTTCAGAGAGAAGTACAATTAGATGGTTTACTCTTCAAGTAAGACCTCCAGAAACACTCTTTGAGACATGTTAAATGTTAAAAGGACTTTAATAACTGAAAACTATTGAATTCTTTTAACATCTGTGCCTTCACATATTGTTTGAATTTGGATGTTGGATAAATGTTACAGATAATGGAGTTGTTTGAGATGTTTAAGTTTAGAAATGGTACATTTGAAATGTATCACATTAG
The DNA here is from genome assembly GCF_900747795.2 of Erpetoichthys calabaricus. Taxonomy (NCBI): domain Eukaryota; kingdom Metazoa; phylum Chordata; class Cladistia; order Polypteriformes; family Polypteridae; genus Erpetoichthys; species Erpetoichthys calabaricus. The sequence continues at coordinate 17,757,324 of NC_041404.2, forward strand.
GCTTAAAAGGTATCTCCTGATTTTTTTTAAAAGGGAAAAAAGAATTGATAGTTGATTAGTAAGGACTAATAATAAATATGTAGAGTAAGATTAGTAATGTCTTTGAGTGACTTTCTTCTGGGTGCAAACTAAAGAGAGTGAGGAAGACTATCGAATGTTTGAGTGTATACAGTGGTGTGAAAAACTATTTGCCCCCTTCCTGATTTCTTATTCTTTTGCATGTTTGTCACACAAAATGTTTCTGATCATCAAACACATTTAACCATTAGTCAAATATAACACAAGTAAACACAAAATGCAGTTTTTAAATGATGGTTTTTATTATTTAGGGAGAAAAAAAATCCAAACCTACATGGCCCTGTGTGAAAAAGTAATTGCCCCCTTGTTAAAAAATAACCTAACTGTGGTGTATCACACCTGAGTTCAATTTCCGTAGCCACCCCCAGGCCTGATTACTGCCACACCTGTTTCAATCAAGAAATCACTTAAATAGGAGCTGCCTGACACAGAGAAGTAGACCAAAAGCACCTCAAAAGGTAGACATCATGCCAAGATCCAAAGAAATTCAGGAACAAATGAGAACAGAAGTAATTGAGATCTATCAGTCTGGTAAAGGTTATAAAGCCATTTCTAAAGCTTTGGGACTCCAGCGAACCACAGTGAGAGCCATTATCCACAAATGGCAAAAACATGGAACAGTGGTGAACCTTCCCAGGAGTGGCCGGCCGACCAAAATTACCCCAAGAGCGCAGAGACGACTCATCCGAGAGGTCACAAAAGACCCCAGGACAACGTCTAAAGAACTGCAGGCCTCGCTTGCCTCAATTAAGGTCAGTGTTCACGACTCCACCATAAGAAAGAGACTGGGCAAAAACGGCCTGCATGGCAGATTTCCAAGACGCAAACCACTGTTAAGCAAAAAGAACATTAGGGCTCGTCTCAATTTTGCTAAGAAACATCTCAATGATTGCCAAGACTTTTGGGAAAATACCTTGTGGACTGATGAGACAAAAGTTGAACTTTTTGGAAGGCAAATGTCCCGTTACATCTGGCGTAAAAGGAACACAGCATTTCAGAAAAAGAACATCATACCAACAGTAAAATATGGTGGTGGTAGTGTGATGGTCTGGGGTTGTTTTGCTGCTTCAGGACCTGGAAGGCTTGCTGTGATAGATGGAACCATGAATTCTACTGTCTACCAAAAAATCCTGAAGGAGAATGTCCGGTTCGTCAACTCAAGCTGAAGCGATCTTGGGTGCTGCAACAGGACAATGACCCAAAACACACCAGCAAATCCACCTCTGAATGGCTGAAGAAAAACAAAATGAAGACTTTGGAGTGGCCTAGTCAAAGTCCTGACCTGAATCCAATTGAGATGCTATGGCATGACCTTAAAAAGGCGGTTCATGCTAGAAAACCCTCAAATAAAGCTGAATTACAACAATTTTGCAAAGATGAGTGGGCCAAAATTCCTCCAGAGCGCTGTAATAGACTCATTGCAAGTTATCGCAAACGCTTGATTGCAGTTATGCTGCTAAGGGTGGCACCAACCAGTTATTAGGTTCAGGGGGCAATTACTTTTTCACACAGTGCCATGTAGGTTTGGATTTTTTTTTCTCCCTAAATAATAAAAACCACCATTTACAAACTGCATTTTGTGTTTACGTGTGTTATATTTGACTAATGGTTAAATGTGTTTGATGATCAGAAACATTTTGTGTGACAAACATGCAAAAGAATAAGAAATCAGGAAGGGGGCAAATAGTTTTTCACACCACTGTATAAAAGTGTGCTACTTGTTAAAGTCACTATTTCTTTCAATCTTGTATGATAGTTGAAGAAAATCACCACAGGAACCAACCCTGGATAGGGTACCAGCCCATCACACATCATCCTCATGCTTATACCCACAATTTAGTGTCTCCATTTGACACATCAACGGGAGCCAAAAGGAGAATCCAAGGACCAAGAGAAAAATCCAGACTGTTAAGGAGAAAAGATGCAAAGACATAACAGATAGTGCCCAGTGTTGAACTTAAACCCAGGACTACGCAGCTAGGAGGCAACAGTGCTGATCACTACATCTCACTGATGTCTTTTTTCAGATATTTATCTATTTTGATAAATTATCTTTATTTCTGGTATGGGACTATACTGATGTAGCAGTGCCCGTTTTTAAATAACTAATTCATTGCTTTCTTTTTTTGCAATATATACTGTTGTCAAGATCACTTTATTTATTGCTGTTGTTAAAATTCAACTTCCAATGGCAAATTATGTTGATTTTGTCTATTTTGTTGTTTGTTACAAAGAGCCGAAAAGACAATCACAGTGGACATTTGTCCCATAGACTGACATTACGAACAATTTCATAAATGGTGCTGAATCCATTCTATGTCAAGAATGTCATACACATGATGGAATTAAATCCACTTTGTCACATTTTTTAAGCATCAAAACTTCATGTAGTTTTCAATCCATAACAAAACAGCTCTTTGTCTGATGCTATATTTCTAGCCTCTTCAGTGCTCCAGATATCTGATACTCTGTGGCATTAGCGTTCCTTCATCTGCAGACAATTGATTTTGAAGCCAAAGATGTGCCACCTTATCTGCTACCTGTCCAAACAATTGATTTAATCATTTATTCTAAAAGGTGGATCAGGATTCAGACAAAATGGTCACAAGAAGGGCACTCTCTCATTATCCTAATTTTAATGTTCATCTTTCATATGCAGTTCTCACTTCCAGTCTAGTTGCTCCGTCCTTTGCTATTTTCAGCATTCATAATCTATCAACATCCAATTAAATATTTTCCACAAATAAATATTTCATTTCACTATTCATCTGACTTCAATACTGAGAGCAGCATTTAAAAATATAAATGGCAGCCAGGGAAAATCAAAAACACAGTAACATAATTACAAAGTTACTTTAATACACACCATCTCCAGTTCTGTAACAACTAAACTCCCTGGTGAGCTTTTCATGTTTTATTTTATTTTTATTTTTTCAAATAAAATGCAGTTTATCAGCACAATATAACAGATTTAGTGGACTATGTTTTAGCTTTAAGATATTTTTTTCTAGTGGTGATTACAGAAGTACAGAGACTAGCCCCTTTCTAGGTTTAACAACAAAGATATCAAGATGCTTAGGCTATGGAAAGACAGCGCCACCTTTTGTTAAAAAAAAAAACAAAACAGAATTTTAGTCTTAAGTTAATACTGCTAGAATATTTTGTTGTAGTTACTTATTAGGAGTTGCCCATCCATTCCATCCTTTTTGACATCTGTTTATTCATCACTGGGCTGGAATCTACACTGACAGTATTGGACAAAAAGGAAGGGTCCAAGTCTGAATTGGATGCCTGTAAGGAATAATTTTTTATTACTAAATCACTTTGATATGTTACCAAACAGATGTTAATATAGACTGTGACTCACAAGGTTTTTTTTTTTTTTGTCACATCTAAATGAGTAGCACAAAACAAGGGCCTACCTACCCTGCACAAGCCTGACTGCATAAGTGATGATGGATTCGTATTCAGAACCGGCTCTTTAATCAGTTTTCTTTCAGTTTCAATGTTCTGGCGACTTGTCTGCCAGAATAGAAATTCATTTTTTATTTCCTCCCATCTGAAACAGTCTGTGCCAGCTTTTTAGTACTTATTTAGACTCTTTTTATTTAAAATTTGTCTAAAATTTAAAGGGAAAAATTATATCTGTGGTCAAGCATTACTAATATGTCTTTCAACTGTTTTGACTACCAGACCACATTGTCTACTGGTGGCACATTCTCATATTACATCCCAGTGTACAGGATCAGACACACCCTTTGACTGATCTTACCGGCTTGTCCTTGATAGTATATAAGAGGGTACCTATGTTTCTTTGTCTGGAATCTATAAACAGTAATGGGTGCAGCATCAAACACACAGACTGTTTCAGTGAAAGACCAATGATGACCAAAGGATGCAATATTATAAAAACTTGATTAATTGAGTACATAGTTGTGTTGCTAGAGACAAGGCAGGATGGATACAGAGTCACCAATTAACCCACCCTGTAGATCTTTGTGCTATGGGAAGAAAATCCACACATACGCACACACACACACAATATACAAAGGCTGAAAACTTCACACATGCTGTGCCCTGGACCAGTGGTTCCCAAGTTCAGCCCCGGAGAACCTCTATGGTTGTAGGTTTTCCTTCCAACCGACTTTACTTTTAACTGAACTCTTAACATAATTAAAGCAGCTGTTATTTCCCAGTCTCTGTGTTTAAATTTTTTTCTTACTAAGCATTTATGTCTGTGACATGGAGATAATTTAATGTTTTTATCTTTATTTTTAAGATTTTCATCATCCTTGCCATGATTCCCATTCCAGTTTTCCTGGTGTCCTGGACATTATTGGCTAATGAGCACACTAGTGGGTCTGATACTGAAGTAGCTGTGTTGTCTGTCCTGGTTTCTACTTCATTTATTGTTAATAGTCATTATTAGAATGCAATTTTCTACCCTAGCTTGTGCCTTGCTCTAGTCAAGCTTACCACTATTTAGACTAGATTAGATAAACTTTATTAATTTCTGGGGAAATGTAAATGCAAAGAGCAGCAGAAATATAAAAGCAAGAATAAAGACTCACACGACAGATAATACAGCCTATCAATCAATCAATCAATCAATCAATCAATAAAAATAAACTTAACAGCTACATCGGATGGATGCATTGAATTGTCTGATAGCAATGGGAAGAAAAGACCCCAGTAGGTGCTTCTTAGCACACCATGGTGGAATGAGGCTATGGCTAAATGTGCTCCAAGGGAGCACCTCCTGGAGGGGATGGAGGGGATTTTCATGATAGCATCCAATTTTGCCGTCATCTTCTTTTCCATAACAGCTTCCATTGTGTCCAGAGTTTGCCGTGTGATGGAGCAGGCTTTCCAGATAAGTTTATTCAGGCATTGTGCTTCTTTTGTGGTCAGGTTGCTTCCCCAGGAGATTACAAAGTAAAACACCACACTGGCTACCATGGACTGGTAGAACATTTCCAGCAGCAGGCTGCACACATCAAAAGACCTGAATCACCTTAGCATGTTTCTGCTCTGGCCCTTACTGTACAGTGCCACTGTGTTGTCAGACTGGTCCAGTTTGCTGTTTATGTGAAACTTCAGGTACTTGTAGCTGTGCACCACTTCCATGTCCTGCCCCTAAATCGTGACTAGTCTCAGAGGCTTCTTGGCATGTTGAAAGTCCACCACCAGTTCTTTCGTCTTGCTGATATTGAGTTGCAGGTTGTTGTTCTTGCACCACAAGATGAAGTCCTCCATGACTTTCCTGTACTCTGACTCATCTCCACTATTAATGCAGCCTGTGATGGCTAGTGCTGGCATTGTGTTGGAAGTCTCGTTTGTAGAGGGTAAACAGGAAGGTAGACAGGACAGTTCCCTGAGGTGCTCCACTATTACACACCATCATTTCTGACTCTTAGTACCTCAGCCTCACAAACTGCTGTCTGTTGATTGCATAGTCCATGATCCAGAAGATTGTATTTACCTCCTGTTCACATAGTTCCCTGTCCATTGGCAAGAAGTAGCTTTTAAGCTTCAGCCCATGGCTATTTCTAGGGTCACTGTGGGAATTACATCTAGGGTCAATAATACCCTCTAATAACATGGAGCTGTACTGTCAAAGCTCTTTCTTATTCTACAATAACTCTGGCCCCACTGAGCTCTCCATGGATGCCCTCCATTATCGGTGGCTGAGTTCCACATGCTCCTAAAAGGATTAGCTCTCTTCTCCAAGAAATGCTCTAGTTCATCTTTTTACACTATTAGCCCTTTAAAATAGCCTACCCTTGTCCTGTGCAACCTTGCCCTGTCAGTAATACTTGCCCCGGTTGAGTCTCAAATGAAATGTATTACTGTAGAAATCAAAAATTATATTAGGCTGGTATTGTTTTCTTGGAGACTATTATGTGTAAGTCTGTACATTTTTATTGTGATCTTGTTGATGTCACTTCAGCGCCATTTAGAGTTCTTCCTGCAGGTGTTTCTCAGTGAAAAGATACATAAGCAAATAAAACAGTCCATCGCAGTTTCAGTTGATTAAGGTTGTAGATGGACTTCTTGATTCCTAGAATGTGATTACTTGACCAGCTGACACAGAGGAGAGGAAAACAAAAAACTCCTAAGATTGGTGTGGTAGGAGAAAACGAAACCTCTGGAGGGCAACTCGAAAGACAGAAGTGAGTAAATAATAATTAAATCTGATGGTAATCAGTCTCTGCATCATAGAAGTCAGAATGACACATTATACTATTTCAGTGAAGGACACCATCTTTAATTAACAGCTGCTATAGTGCTGCTAGCTATAAATCAATGGCCTGCAGGGAGGAGCACCAGCTCCCCAAACCCAACTCAAACTGATGCAGACATAAGTTCAGCACAACACACAGGCTTCATTCAGTGGGAAATGCTTCCCAAAATATTTCCCACCATCAGCAATGCACAGTACAGTACAGCACTAAGCTGTAAAAAGTAACAGCGCTTCATCCTTGTGTTCTTTCTCTGGCTTCTCTCTCTTTCTCTCTCTTCTCTCTACTTCTGCCTCCACTCCTCCTCCAGGAACTGTTGTGTTCTCCCTTCCGACTCTGGCTCCTGGAGCAGCGGCAACAGACTTCTTTTATCCTGCACCCAGGAGTACTTCCTGTGGCCTGTTAGCATGGTCCATGGTCCAGGGGCCTCATGTATAACGCCGTGCATAGAACTCACACTATAACATGACATAAGCACAAAAGAGGGAATGTGCGTACGCACAGAAAAATCCAGATGCAGGAATCTGTATGTACGCAAACTTCCACATTCTTCCGCTACATAAATCCCGATCAGCGTGAAAAGTAACGCACGTGCACGTGCCTTCTGTCCCGCCCCAACTCCTCACAGAATTACGCCTCTTTGAATATGCAAATCAATATAAATAGCCTTCTGTGAAAAGACAATGGGAAAAGCACAGGGGAAAATATAAGAATTTCAGCGAATACCAAGTGGAGGCAAAGGAAAAATGTACTATTTGTTGGTTTAAACAGTGGTATAATCAACAAAAGGAAGTTGATCGAGTGACATAGTGTTGGAGAAACTCGAAAGCTCAAGTTCACAAAGTCGCACAGTGCCCGAAATAAAAAAAAATCACATATCAAAGTCGCCGTGAAAAGGTGAGTCGTAGCCCACCATCTGAGTGTCATATGAAAGCTTATTAGGGTGCAGACAAAAAAATAGGCACACAGTGGGAAAAAAGCACGAAATGTCAACTTTAATCTCGAAATTTCCACTTTAATCACGTAGTTTATTTTGCCATTAAAGTAGAACATCATAAACTTCATCTTAAAATCGTTTAATTTACTAGTTTCTCAAATCCCATTGTAACTAAAGTGGCACATTAAATGCTTTGTTCTGTATTTGATCTTCTATGTGCTCTGTGTGTGTGAATCACTACCTGCTTCTTAAACGGGCTTTCTCTTTCTCCGACAGGACACATAATCCATTACATTCATGATATTACAGCTCTCTGAATAATTAAAATACTGAGATGTATACGTGATATCTTTTTCATGATGATAGGAATGAAAGCATGTTATTAAACATGGGAACATGGTGGCGCAGTGCTTGTTCATGTCTCACGCAAGGGGCTTGCTGTGCCATGCGCGACCTTCAATGAAATAATTTATTACAGAAGTACTGTCTCTTTCAAACGTACTAACCTCCAATTCCTGTCCTTACTTTTCTTTCTCCAAATTCCCAATCGCCACACAATCAGCTATGTAATAGACGTGAAGCCATCTGTAAGCTTAGAACACCGATTTTTCAAAACTTGTAAGGAACATTGAAATATCTTCGTAGTACATGTTTAATTATTCTAACCGTCAATCCTTCCAGTGTCGCGTTAGCACCAGCAAGAATACAACGCAATGCAGGAACAATCCCTGAACTAGCTAGCGCTGCGGCACCGTGTCCTCACATGTTTAATTATTAACAATACAGATTATTTAAATGAAGTTAAAGTTTTATCTGTATAATATAATCAACATATTTTGCTGCATTTCATCTTAAAAATGATATCGTCATCATATGTAAATACGTGCTTTATAAAGTGGCGCAGGTTATGCAATATTATAACTGTAGTGCAAGTTTACAGTGAGGTAATTGTACTTATAAGTACAAACAGTTCTATAAGGAGCACTTGATGGACTGATTGAGTGCGTTTATAGTTCTAGGGATGAAACTTTTTATAAACCGCGAAGTCCGTACAGGGAAGTCTCTGAAGCGTTTTTCCATGGCTGAGGCAGCATCTGCTTCATGCTGTATACCGATAATTCTCTTTCCAATCAGCTGCTGCTGTGATTCCCCACTCAGATACAGTGATATAAATACTCCGAGTGGCGCAGTGAGAGTAATATGGAAAAAGATGATCTGCTGTGGCAACCCTTAACGGGAGCAGCTGAAAGAAGAAGAAGATGCAGTGAGAGTAACAACGCTAAAGCAGTTATGGTATTTGGAATACTATGACTATTCCCTGGACCATTATATTGCTGCAGGTTAATTACAATCAGATGCATTACACTAATAAACAATATGCAGTTAGTTTCAGTGTATTGTTAAGGCCGCGTCAGGAATGTGGATCTAAGAAAGAAAGGGTGACCACACAGGAACAGTAGGACTGCAAAACCGAGCGGAGAAATTGCGTACGCCAGGGTATGAGGTACCGTGGAAATGTGTGTGGCTTTACGCCAAGTTTAGGTTTTATACATCGCGATTTGAGCGTGGAAACGTTCGTATGCAACAATTCTGTGCGTACACACCATTTATACATGAGGCCCCAGATGAGGTAGAAGCCCAACAAAGTATGGCTCTGCTATCTCTGCAGAACCCCTTGAACCAAAAAGGGCTGAGCCATCAAACTCCAACTCCCAGTGTGCACTATGGGAATCCATGGAGCTGCTACAATCACCTGGTGGGGGATGCCATCTAATAATCTAGGGGAGATAATGCCCTGTGCACTCTCTCTCCCCTGGTATGTCCTTTAAGAAGGTGTCCCGACCTGATAAGGGCCCTGGCCATCCACCATAACACTGTGTAAATGCAAATATATGCTAGATGCTCTTCTAAAAATGTAGTGTATGCCATCCATCAGTTATGGACATCTTTTACGGACACATGATAAATGCATAATTTTTTCTAACCCACCCCATTCCAGTGCTTTTCTGCAGGATGTTGAACTATATTTGAACAACATGGGGTGTTGGGTAGAAAAAAAACAACCCTAGGAGTGGCACCAGTCATACACCAATACTCAAAGAAATCGAGCCAATTTAGAGGCACACCAAATATATGCTGTGTTTAGGAAATAAAAAGAAGCAGGAGTACCCAAAGGCAACTCAGCATGCCCGAGGAGAACATGCCAACTCTGTTTATTAATTTATACATCAATTTGCTTGACAAAACATTCCTGGGTGTGGAACTTAAAACTGAGAATTATGAAAACTTAACAAACTACTTGTGATAGGACCTGAAAATGTAAAAAAACAGTACTTTGCATCAGTTATTTTCATCTTCATGTCTCTCACAACATAATTTGATAATACTGTAGTATATAATTTGTAATGATTAAAAGGGGATAGTATATTTTGACACTCCTCTAAAGTTCTCTTTTGACAGCATAACTGTTCAATTTCTCCTTAATCTCTGGGTTTGAAGTTAATTATGTTGCATTAAGCAAATACTCCTCAATTTAAAATAAAGAAACAAGGTGTACTCTGGAAAAGCTTGACTAAGCAAATTCAAAAGAGGTATATGGAATTAGGAAGGTGCGGTCAGTCTTTGTAATAAAGGGCTGTTAAATAGAATTAGATTTAAAAAGCAATCCATCCATTATAATAATAGATTAATTCTGTTCAAGGTTGCTGGGCACTGAAGCCCTTTCTACCAACATCAAGCTCAAAGCAAGGAATCAACCCTGCACAGGGGTCAGTCCACTGTAGGACACACATATGACAGCTAAGAGTCAGTAATTTGCTTCTCATGGATGTATTTTGAGAAGACAAGCTGGATAAATGCATACACAGAATGAACAAATTTCACACAGTCGGTCTTGCAACTAGGACTCTGTAGCTGTGAGGCAGCAGCGCTAACCACTGTGCCATGATGCCACTTAATAGGGATGCGATGGACTAGTGCTGGTGGAGGCTGAGATGTCTAACATCAAGTCCTGGATTGATTCCTAAGAATGGACAAATGGACAAAAGTAAACAAAAACTGCATTTCATTATTACTCTCAAGCATGTTTGAAAGTGGAAAACTGGATGAATTTTTCTATTAATTCTAGAATAGGTGTGGGCCAGATGAAAGGGGCACAGTAAAACATTTGACTTCCAGGGTATGGTACTCGGGTGGCATGGTGGCTCAGTGGTACTGCTGCTGCTACACAGTAAGGCGACTAGGGTTCGTGTTCTGTGTCCTCCAGGCATTGCGTTAGCATATGTTCCCTGTGTCTGCTTGGGTTTCCTCCAGGTGCTCCGGTTTCTTGCCACAGTACAAAGACCTGCAGCTTAGGTGGATTGATGATGCTAAATTGGCCCTAGTGTATGCACTGTACGTGTGTTCCCCTGCAATGGACTGGGATAGGTACCAGCCCCCTGAGACCTTTCTCAGGATTAAGCAGGCTTGGTAAATGGTCTGGTGGTTTGTTGGTATGGTACTCTTCTTTACAAATTAGATAGTGCCTATGTTTCTTTCTTTGAGCTTTGAGCCTGTGTTTTCAACAAATTGCCCTCATGAAGAGGTTTTTTTAAGCAAGATGACCCAGTTTATGAAATGTAATGGACTATTGTGAGAAGCTCAACAGTCTTTAGAATATGAATGCTGCTCACCTGTCAAGCAGCGTATACCCCAAATGTATCAGAAAGTTTCTACAAAGCCAAGATTGTTCCAAGGGCAAATAACTCAAAGCATTTTCTATTTAACTGTACTCAGCTATTCTGTAAGTATAGTTCCATGCAAATACCATTACATTCAAATCCACAGCTAAACCATCAGCTCTACTCAGAAAGACATGAAACTCTCTTCAGGCCAAATAAGGGCAGCGAGATTCCCTTAAGACACAACAAGAGAGTCTATGCATTCTAATTACACTTGCAGATCAATATCAGTTTTCACTAAATATTTTATTTTCGGTCTTCTGCCATGGATGGAGAAATAATTTCATCCATTCCCGATTCAGTTATGATTTTTGGCTGCAAAAATGATCGTTTTTCCTTCTATGTTATAATGATACGTTATATTAAACTGTTTCATGTAATAATTTTTGCTATCTTTCACTTTTAAAACTTACTTGCTGAACCTGTTGATGAAGGAAAAAAAAATTGAATTTTGGGAACAGAACACAGGGGAACCAAGTATGGAGACACAAATAGAGCCTAGAACTAGATCAAGGGTCCTCAGGAGCAGTCCTGGAGGGCTACAGTGGCCGCAGGTTTTTGTTGCAGCCCAATTTCTTAATTAGAAACCAACTATTGCTGCCGAAGGAATTTTTAATCAAGCAACATTTTAATTAATTCTCTTTTAAGATTGTCACTACTTAATTGCTTCTTTTGGTGTTAAACAATGCCACTGTTTTTATTTATTTCTTGTTTACTTAACCAGCTTCCAATTAAAAAAGGAAGCAAATGAGAACAGAATAGCAGATCAAACTTTGCTCATTTACACCTGAAAGTGTGTTCATCATTAAGTATCTTTTTAATTAAAACATATGAAAAAAATGGAACTGGAGAAAAGTCTAGGTCCGAGACCTACCAAACTGCTTCAGTCTGCAAATCATTTCGAACATATCATCAGAAACAAATATTCATATACAATATATAAATTTTCTCATGTGCCAGAGCGAAAACACTAACAAACCATATAATTAGATAACAAGTTCAATTTGCAGCAAAGACTGTCTCCTAATTAAGGAACTAGGTTGGAACAAAAATATACAGTTGCTGCGGCCCTACAAGACCAAACTCGAGGACCTATGAACTAGATGGCTCTTCAGTGTGCAAAAGGGCTGCCTGTGTCTTCCAACGTGTCTGATATTCGACAATTAGAAATGACATTTTTTGTAAATGTATGCATCCTTCATTGTTATTCCTTCAGCAATTGCCTGATTACATTTGACCTGGAGCAGCAGCATGTGATTTGATTCATTTCATTTCAATGCACATGGATTACATTTTTCAAGATAGAACTCAGTTCGAAAACATTTACATTTAGCCTGTGGAAGTGTGTCTCAATAGGAAGGGTAAGAGAAATAAATATTCAAACATAGAAATTTCTTACACTCAGTGACAGCAAACTTACTTTATTCTACCACTGCTTTTAGTTTTCTTTGACTTTTCTGAGCATTTAGGCAGAGAGGCATATGTAGTCTATGTGGAATTGATCTTACAAAAACAACATTTCTTTAAACTAAAAGAAAAAAATACAGGCCAAAAAGCTTCTAATTATATATTTGTTCTTGTAATGCAGTACTGTATATATGAAAACAAAAACCTTTGGTACCTAACACATGCAAACTAATATGGTTCCTGTACGATCCGATTGCACACACACTTAAAGCAATATACTTCATGCACAATAATACATACAGAAAAACAAATAATATAATCAGTATGGTTCCTATTCAAACCAAGAGCATACAAACCTAAACAGTTATGCACAATCCAATAAAGTACATATATGAACCAATACATTTTATACATAATAAACCAATGTTGCATGCATGTAAATTAAATAGTAAGGCCAACCAAACTATTACAGGCACAATTGAGTTACTGCCTGTTTGGCCCCTCCAAACAAACAGGTAACATTTTTTGGTGTGCACCTCATTATGAAGATTCAGCATAGTCATCTCATTATGTACCATCTCCTTACTCTACTGTTTGAAGTTCTGTCTTGTTCTTTTCAGTCACAGCATTTGATCATCATAATCAGATTGCCTGTGACACAGGCCAATACTGCGTAAACTGCATAACCATTTGCAGTGGATTCATAAAGTATTTATACCCTTCACTTGTTTCACATTTTGTCATGCTGCAGTTGTGCTGAAATCATTTGAATTCATTTTTTCCTCACGTTAAACAACACTCAGTGCCCAAGAATGACAAAGAAAACCCCAATTTTAGAATTTTTTGCAAAGTTTTATAAACAAAAAAATGAATATCACATTGGCACAAGTGTCCAAACCCTTTACTGAGCATTCAGTTGAAGTCTCTTTGGTTGTGATTATAGACTTGCACACCTTGAATTTGGAATTTATGCCATTCTTATGTGAAAATCCTCTCAAGCTCTAACAGGTTGGATAAAAAGTGTCAGTGGAGAACCATTTTCAGGTCTCTTCATAGATGTCCAATTGGTGTCAAGTGCTGGGTCAATTTGAGCCACCCATAGGCATTCACTGAGTTGTACCAAATCCAGTTCTATGTTGTCTTCGCTTTGGGCTTAGGGTCATTGTCCTATTGAAAGATGAAGCTTTGAAACCAGTATGAGGTCCAGAGCACTCTGGAGCAGGTTTTTATTAAGGACAGTTAAATACTTTGCTCAGACAACCCAGTCTAGTCTTCCAGTCCAAAACTTTTAAAAATGAACCCCATAGCATGATGCTGCCACCACCATGCTTCACTGCTGGAATAGTATTGCACAGGGGATAAATGGTGCCTGGTTTCCACCAGACATTAAGCTAATCTTGGTTTCATCAGACCACACAATCTTGTTTCTCATATTCTGAGACTCATTTAGATTCCATTTTGTAAACTTCAAATCGTCTTCCATGTGTCTTTTACACAGGAGATGCTTCTATTTGACCACTCTATCTTAAAGCTCAGATGGGTGAGTTTTACAGTGATGGATGTCCTTCTGGAAGTCTTTACCATCTCCATACAGGTTCTTGGGAGTTCAGCCAAAGTGACCATTAAGTTCTTGGTCGCCGTTTCCCATTATTATTCAGTTTAGCCAGAAGGCCAGCTCTAAGAAGAGTAATTAGTGTTCCAAAATTCTTTCATTTAAGATTTATGGAGGCCACTGTGCTCTTGAGAACCTTCAATGCTTCCGCAGATCCCAGCCTTGACACAATCCTGTCGCTAAGCTCTGCAGGCAATGCCTTCAACATCGTAGCTTAGGTTTTTGATCTCATACACATTTCCAGCTGTGTGACCTTCTATAGACAGATGTGTGTCTTTCCTAATCATGTGCAATCAATTGAATTGACCACAGGTGGACTCTAAACAAGGTGTAGAAACATCTCAACAATGATCAAAACAAGGAGATGCATGTGAGCCAGAAACCATGCCATCCATACACACACAAACCCACAGCAGGCATATTTACAGTTAATAATGAACCTAAAAGCATGTCTTCAAACAGCTGGAATCAACAGAAGAAAGCTTAGCTACAAACACTAGAAAAAGGCAATATAACATATTGACCTACAGTGTCACCCATTAATATTCCCAGGATGCTCCAAAAATGTGAGTTTTTTATTATTTACACTCAAGAAAGTATCCATCTTATAAGTATGTTTATCAGGAATGGAGGGATTTGGTGTCTATTCTGGTAACTCATGAAAGAGGCAGGAAACCAACATACTCATGGAAACACCTTCATACCAGGCCAGTTTAGAGACATCATTTAATCTATACTTCATGCCTTTCAAATGTGGGAGGAAAACCTGACTACTCAGTGGAAAACCCACATACACATGGAGGAAAATGTAAAAGCTCCAAAAAGGCAATAAGCAGATTAAGATTTCATCCAAGAAGCTGTGAGACACCACTATGCCATCCACAGTACGACCAAATTAACAAAAACAGGCCACAGATAAGCAAAGCAAATTTTATCTTGGTACCAGTCTGTAATAAAAAAAAAAAAGCTGTTTATTGTTTTACCCAGATTAATTTATTTAAAGATAAATTAACAGCTGGGTCTTATTCTTCAACAAAAATATTCAGTATTACATTAACAAAGTCTTCCAAAGATTTTTTCTCTTTACTTTTTGTCTTGTGTCCACTGATCAAGGATTGCACTCAAATCAACTTTATTTCTATTGCTTGATGACAGGGTTAAACAAATACACAAGTGATTACACATTTGTCATCGACTCAAGTTCAGCATCTGTGAGTTACCAAACATGTCTCTGTAAATTTACAAACAAAGGTGAGAAAATTTGGCAATATTATAAGCCTCAAGACACAAAATAAACAGAAAAAATACCTATCAGTTCCATAGATGCAGATGGTATTTGGAGCTACAGCAGCAGTCAATCTGTTGTTGTAGTTAATAATAAATTATATTAACAAGTGGATGCCATTCAGATCTTTATCATAATTACCTTGTTGAATGCCTAAGTTTCCCCAATTTCTCATTAGCCTGTTTAAAAATCCATCAGGTTCCCTCTTCTAGTTTAAGACTTTACTGTTTTGTTTAATACTTTTCATGGTTTCCTTTCTTCAGTACACTACTCTCCATAATACCATGATTTACTTTGAATGGCAAAATGATTGTTAGTTGCCAACATAATCACAAACTGTCAAGCACTTCACTAATACATTCTACCAGGGAGGCCAAGTTGACATATAATACAAGAATCCCAGGAGAAATACAGTATATTACACTGAAGATAGTAATATAATAGAAGGACAAGAAGGGATGAACGATCACCAAATAATACTCCTGCACTGGTTTCAACTATATATTATAATGAAACAGAAGTTCAGAACTGCAGGACAGATGCCAATAATTCTACAGGGTATGGATCAGGGCTAAAACTTAAAAGAAATTCTGGAAGGAAGTTTTAAAGCTCCATTTTGTCATTGATTATTATTCTTACCTAATTACTGTACTTGCTTTTTCTTATCTTGGCTCCTTCTCCTCGATATCCCTAACCCTGTGGGACATCCTGAGGGATCCCCTCAAGATTGCTGGCTTGATATCATGGCCGGCCTATACACTGGTACTGTGAGTGCTGTGCAGAGTGGAGGCAGAACCTCTGTGTTTTTCCCTATTGATTCTGGGGTTCGTCAGCGGTGTGTTCTTGCTCCTACTCTGTTCAATGCTTGTATGGACTGGGTGTTGGGCAAGGTTGTGGGGTCCAATGGCTGTGGGGCATCTGTTGATGAAGAAAGAATCACGGATCTTGACTTTGCTGACGATGCTGTGATCTTCGCAGAGTCAATGAAGGCTCTGATTGGGGCGCTCTAGACACTGAGTGAGGAGTCTAAGTTTCTGGGCTTGTGAGTGTCCTGGATAAAAACCAAGATCCAGGCTTTTAATGACCTCTTGGGCACAGCCATCAGCAGTGTGTCTGTCTGTGGAGAGAGTGTCGACCTTGTTGAGAAGTTTACTTACCTTCGCAATGACATTCATATCTTTGGTGACTATTCCTATGAAGTCAGTAGACAGATTGGGAGAGCATGGGGGGTCATGAGGTCGCTGGAAAGGAGTGTGTGGCACTCCCGATATCTATGCAAAAGGACAAAAGTCCAAGTCTTTAGAGTCCTGGTGCTTCCTGTCTTGCTATATGGTTGCGAAACATGGACGCTATCCAGTGGCATTAGATGTAGACTGGACTGGACACTGTTGGTTTGACTTTGTGTTGAATGAGCGGTTTCTCATGGAGTCCTGAATGAGGCACATTACCTGCATTGTGAGGGAGCGTCAGATACGTGCACTACGGCCATGTGGCACATTTCCTTAAGGGTGATCCAGCTTGTAAGATCCTCATTATTGGGGACCTGAGTGGCTGGACTAGGCCAAGGAGTCATGTAACACCGGTCATTTCTGGATGGTGGGAATGGACAGCGTGTCTGCCCGGGGGGTTGCCAACCGGGATCCTGAGTTGTTTTGTTGTGCAGTGGGTGCGGCAACGCACTGTACCAGTGCATGCTCCCCAACTTGACTTGACTTGATGGTACTAATGACAAAATTTTTACATGAAGTATATAATGTGTGAAGACTGAAGTCCAAATATCAAATACACACTTTTACAAAAGGTACACACATAACAAAACAAGGGCGCTTTTATTCAAGAATATAACCAAAAAAAAAAAAAAATCGGGTTAGGGTACAATGCTGACTTGGCTGGTGTAGAGGTAAGAACTGCTGACTCATAATTAAGAGGTCGCGGGTTTGATTCTGGGTCTTTCCTAGATTTACCGTTTTGAGTAGTGAACTGCTCTTATTGTTAATATTATAGAATAAAAACATACATTTGATTTGAGTCTGTAACAGCCGGTGTAAATATATGGTATTTGTAAAGGTGTTTTTTTTTTTTTATTATTCAGATTTACTCAGTCACGGTCACGCTCTCCCTAATCTGACACTGCTGTTTTCAAATAAAGATATGCTATAACAGAGGTGAACTCAGATGAGGATGAGGCTTCTACATCGGAGAAAGAGAACAGAAGCCCTCCCCGCAAGAAACGTCCACTCACACATAAGAACAATGCAGCTGCACCAGGCATAAAGGCGAAAGATGGCACCATCCCAATGCAGCAACAGATTGGGAGTCATCCTGCCAGTGAATCTGTTCCACAAATGTCCTGCAATGAAACAGCAGGGCCTACAAAGCTCGCCAAGGTTTCGTGAAAAGTTCCGTGTTTATGTTTTTTGATGGTCTTTATATGAAAAACATTTATATGTTACTTATATAAATTCCACATCAAATGTTGTTTACCTATATTTATTGGGCATCAGATGAAACAGGAAAATGTACAAATTATACACGTTCACACAACCACTCTCAAGGTAAAATTGAAACAGTAAACTAACTCCTAGTTAAACTCGCACAGAACATTTCTCCATTTTATGATACTGAAGTTTGCAAATACACAAATGCTTTTCAATGGGAAATGTTGAAATTTTAAAGCTTCATACAGCATGATCTGTTCGAGATATCTGAATAAAAACAGAACTGTCTCAACAAATTTCTTTTGAAGAATAAGTGTGTCACACCTCAACAAAATTAGTCCACGAGGGGCTGTGTTGTTTCATGCAAACAGACAGACATGGGCTTTCACAATAGCTGATTCACATATTATATAAGAACGCACCTAAAAATGTATTGACAAAGTGAAATAAGACAAGATAATTGAGTATTATGGAGGGATCATGCCAAAACCTCATCATGAGTGTTAGGAGATGGATGATAATAAGAGAAACAGATTCTATGGCGAACCTATTTCCCAAGGCACATTATAATATACAGTATATAAAACAATGTTTTACATCTTTTTTGCATAGTGAGTACATTCAGCTCAAGTGACTCGCTCAGGGTATTTCTTAGAGCCTAATGCGGAGAAAGACCTGACAACACATTGGTTTAAGAGTTAATGCCCCAGACTCTAGGCCACACTGCCTAAGTTGTTTTAAAGTGTATCGGGCCCAACATCTATTTGTAATTATCTACTAAGGGGATTTGAACTTAATGTAGTAGTAATGTATTTTTAATGTTCAAATAACTGTATAACAATTGTAAAACAAATATTTTATCTACCGTAAGGCATTTTTCAATAAGTTATCATTCTCTATTATTTCTAAACACTTTTGCTAGTGTGCTTATTGCATGAAAAAGCAGAGCTATAAGTTACTGGGTACTGTACGTATTGTAGGTATACTGTAGGCACACTTTAATGTAAAAGTACAAAGTGGTGTTCATCTCCAGCCATATAAGGAGATCTGCTAACAAGGGATTCTTCTGTAGCTATGCTTAAGGCTTAAAGTATCTTTTGTTACCCACTATAAATTACATTTTCCTGGGAACTGGCTGACATTTGCTCTTTTTTGGATGTTGATATTTTTTGTCTGGATTTTTGGAAGTAAAATAAAATACCTTTAAGCATCGTCTGTTGATGTTCTTGTCACTGAGACAGTGCCCCTGCACCATATGATACTTGCAGTAATATCAGATCAAAAACTGCAGCAAAGCACGGAGAGTTCAGCTTACTTGGAGTTCAATTTCTCTTTTAATTAAGCATTCACCTAAAGCCTCATAAATGTGATAATAGGCTTCCACTACTAAAATACACGAGAAACATCACACAGCCAAATTTGGTGATTCATTTCACACTTCTTTTGGGACCTATTTAGCTTAACTGTGCTTTTTATCAAAGGTATTGCTTAAGCCCTTATCAAAAGTCATATCTTTATTTAATCATAGCATTTGTTAGTAACTGTAGACATTAAATGCACAAGTCAATTGCCTATTGAGTGACACAGTCCTGTATTCATAAGCTAATTTAGAAATTTATGTAAACCTCAAATAATGCCCTGGAGGTACCCCATAATGCACTGTTGAAAGTGAAATGGAGGTTTTTCCTATTTTTATAATGGACAAGAAATGAAAAACCTTATGGCTATGGTGAGATGACTCTGATGTATTACACTTTAATTTAGGTACTGCAAAATTGCATCTATTACTTATTTACTTTTATGTAAAAAGGCTTGTTTGGGTCTTCACAACACTTATAAAATATTGGTAGATCAGTTATTCATCTCTGTGCAGTGGGGCATATTGACATGACAGTAAAATTGTTTGTTAATATGAAGGCTTCACAGGTCTTATACTAAATATATAACATCAAGAGAAATGTATCTCAGTTAAGCCACCTCAGACCACTCCAAAGCTAAGCTTTGTTCATAGGTCACATTGCAGAGATGAATAAACACTTTACTGATGCTTTGTGTTATGTATTTTAAGGTCTTGTTACATAACAGTAAATGAGTAACAAATTCATTTTTGCAGTACCTGAACTAAAGTGTTACCTTCTGATGGACCAGTAGCCCTCAACATATGCAGTTTAAGTCACAGTGGATTCACTTGATACTCTTACTGTTACTTCTTTTTGTCCTTCCAATCTTAACGTGATCACTTTGGTGTGGTGGCTAATGCATTAGTCTTTAAACTCTATAAGTAGTTCAATTCTCATTTCCAAATTACTGTGAGACCCTGGGCAAGTCACTTCAATATTTGCCTCTGCTCCAAATGTAAAATATACAGATAAACAACCATATTGCACCTCGGACACAGCATACTAAAATAATGGTTCTTTATTTGTTTACTAATGATCATCTCATTATACATTTTACATTGCCAACATTTATAAAGTTAAAAAAATTGAATTATCTCAAAGAAGTTTCTATCCATTCTGTCATTTCTTAAACTTGCTTTAGCCATTACAGATTGAAAGGCTCCAGAGTCCATCAAAGCAGTATCAGGCACTAATAAGAAACGAACCCTGCATACAGTCCTAGGTCACTGTAGAGAATGCACTCTATCACACCAGGCCAAGCATAGCTTGCCAATCCATTGAACATGCACACTTTTGGGATGTGGAAGGAAATCAGATTACACAGAGGAAACATGAGGAGAATGTGAGAATTCCACACAGACAGTGGGCTAACCTGGAAACTGAACCCAGGATTTCAGAGTTGTGAGGTAATATTTTTTACTACTACACCAATGTGGTCTTATTTCTTTTTTTTTCTCTGTAAATGTTTATAGATTTCAGTAGCAACTATTTTTGGGGACTTGGAAAAAAAAAAGTAAAACATAGTTAACATGTCTCTGATTGGGATCTTTCCAACGATATTATGGAGCTATAATATGGACACTTTCTTAAATATAAGAATTCACTCATCATCTTGCTTGGCTCACAGTGGTGGTGGAGTAATTCTATAGTCTTTTCAACTCATGCAAAATAAATAATTTAGGAGGTAACCAGCAAGGGAAACATGAGACACGTAGAGTATTTGCAAAAGTGTCTTTTTTGACTATTTGATACGTTTAAAGTGATTTTTTAAAAGGACGAAAGTAGTAGTAGAATTTTTCTTAAACATAAACATGATGAAAAACCTGTGTTGACACAGACTCTTTCATTGGCATAAACATTTTCCCTGACCTTAAATTGCTTGTAAATAAAAAATGTTAAATTACTTTCCAATATTTGGTATTAAAGAACAAAATTAGTAGTGAGTGACATAATGAAGTTACTATAAATCAGCAAGTTCTATGTTAATGTAAGATTTGTCTCCACATTCTTTAAAATTCTTTAAATGTGTGTCTCAGAGTAAAGGAAAAGAAATCAGGCATCTAAGACAGTGAAAGGAACCAAAACATTCCAGCATCAGACATGATGGATCTTCCTAGGTAGTCACTTGTTTAGCTACCATTCACAAGAATCCATTTCTTAATGTGAATATACAAAGCTACATACATACAAAGCTAAACAGCAGGTTTCCCACCTCCTGGCCAAAGAAATAGTATGGTTCAACAATGGTGCAATCCCACAGAGAAGTATCCATGTTCTTTTGACCTACACTAACAGCAGAGCACTGTGCTTTGCATGTTTGAACAACCCATAAGCCATCATGAACAAGTTGTATTGCGTTGGCTCCTATCCATTGCAGTTACCACTAATTTTTAAATTGCCTTTACTTTTTAATTTACCCTTGTACATTGGATGAAACAATGGAAGGGCCTTCTGGAGGTTGTGGCCACACCGTTTTCACTTTCTCTTCACCTGTCAAGAAGAAAACTGTTGTGTTTCTTTTTTACTAAATTCAACTGTTTTGGTTTAATTTAACTCTATAGATTCCACATGTCAGGACATCGAAAGAAGAGAAGAAGCTGTGAGCTCAAGTGCATGATTAAGGAGTGGTACAACTTGGAGAAGCAGATTTCAGCAGATCTTCATTCGCTAGTCTCAAATGAGAGAAGAGCTGGGACTTCAGCAGTTGGGACAGGATTCTTTGCGTACATTCATTTTGCGTGCTTGACCCATCTCAGATCTAGATTTGAGCCGACAACATCAATTCCAAGTGAGTTGCAGAGGCAGTGGATGGTACAGAGATTAAACCAAGGCCGTGTCTTTTTAACCCCACCTCCCAAACAGAATCATAAACCTAGTCACCCATATCTCCTTAACCAACCTGATGTGTAGAAACCAATTTGATGTTCTCATCTTGCCCACTTTTGCCAGAAGACCACTAAGTCATGTTTGTCACCATAACCTACAACCTGAACTTTCATTATCAGACCACAAGACTATTTTGTCCTGCTTTCCTGGCAAGTCCGTCTTCAATAAGGAAAGGGACTTTGGTACTGTTCTTCTGCATGACAGAGTTTTTTGACATTTGCCACTGGCAGTCAGACGTAATGAAGAAGACAGACATCTTTTCGCTTCCGCAAGTCATCAAAGAGGGGACCACTGCAGTAAAGTTCATTGTGTCTGGGCCCCTGTCACTGATGAGAAGATCTGATAAAGACTTTAGAAGATTCCTCTCTCCAATTAACTAGCTGAAATCCTTCTGCAAGAGGTATGGTTTTGGCTATGTAGACAAAAGGGACTTCTACTGGGAATGACCACATTTTTTCTAGACAGAAAGCACTGCACCCCAGTAGGCAAGGTGTGCATTCTTTTGCTCTTATTTAGCATATTATCCAGTCAACACATTAAGTGTGGCTAATCCATGGGCTATTAATCACAGATTATCTGCATTTCTGATCACTTCTCCATTTTCTTTTACATAACATAACTAGAAATAAAATGAAGTGTATTGTTAAGAGATGGTATTTTAATGCAGCAGCAACTTCCATGTTTTCTATGAATGTTACCAGTTGGAAGCAATCTCTTATTGTATCACATTCAGAAATATTCACAGCCATGTGGACAATTTCAGTGCTAGCTTACATAGTAGTATATACAAATTAGAATATATTATATACAAAAAAATAATAATAACTACTACATTTCCCTTTGAAAAACTGTGAAATTTGAAAACTCTAAAGCAATTGCCCTATGGCTGAGTGGAAATGGAGAAAAAACTAAATTAAAAGAATGTTATGAATTTTTGAGAATTCAAATAACTAAGTACATTACACTGTCCATTCTGAGAGATTTTCTTTTTTGTCTAAAATTATAAATGATGGTGTTGGAAACCTAAGGCTGTTACTCTTAGATACTGACCACCTGTTCAACCCAACACCACCTACTGAGTAGATGACCAAAGTGTCGTTGATTGATTCTAAAGCTTTTGCAGCAGTTTTAACATAAAAATATATAATATCCAATCTGAAACAATACAGACCTCTAGAATTGATTTAGTTGAACCTTCCTCTGTTGAGCAAAATAAATTGAACTCCTTTACAAATACAAGCATACCTGAAGTCTCAAACGGCTTACCCAACACTGTAGTTGATATAGCCAACTGCTTGATTCTGGCATTTATCCAGATTCTTTAAAAACTGCAGCAGTAAACCTTTGCTGAAAAAAATAACCTCATTCAATCATTTTTTTTTTGATAATTTAAGGCCTAATCTGTAATGTGCCATTTTCAAGTACACTTGTAGAAAATACGGTTTTTCAACAATTGAACAATTATTAATGTTTTTTTTCTAGATAGATACCAGTCAGGTTTTAGATCTAATCATAGCACAGAAACTACTTTTGTCAAAAGTAGTTAATGACTTGCGGCTTAATGCTGATGTAGCTGGGTTTGTCGAGGAATTCTAAATAGTTCAAATGCAAATACCAGAAAGGCATTCCAGCAGCAGTATGTCTCGTCGTATATAAAAAAATCCACAGTCCAAATCTTTTAAAGATTTTAATGAGATTCAAAGCAAACAGTCCACACAAAGTCAATGTATGTGTATGTGTATGTCTATATGTTCCATCATCACTTCGGAACGGCTGGAGCAATTTTCATGAAACTTGGTACACGTTTCTCATTGGTTGACTAAAAATACTGTAGGGTGAAATTAACCCTAACCCACCTTCTTCTGGGTAGGGTGAGAGGTGATCTTGCAGTCTTGTATGCATGTTATCATCCAGAGGGCGAACTGGAGATGACTGCCAGCATTCTTTATGTTTGAGCACCACCGGGCCCCTGTTGCTTTTGAAATTAAATAGAGTTGGCCGGTTCCGAGTATCAACATGATGATAGCATACATACATACAAGACCGCAAGACAAGCACATTAGTGAGTCTTAATTATTTGTTAATTTATTTTTGTTTTTAAAGTACTGTTTTTATTAATTATATTTTTCTCAAACAATTAAAAAAAGAAACACTTTATTTTCCTCACAGGCAACACTGGGTATTTCAGCTAGTACACAATAAAGGGGAAAAGGGAAACTTCTTGTCTATGGTAAGTAAGTTACATTTCTTAAGGTTACCATCTGTTATCATATACAATAGGACTTATGTTTGACGTACATAATGTACATAATGGTCATCCGTCTAACAGTTCATGTTTCTTTCTGGCTATTCTAATGTCACATAGAGCTAACATTAGGAACATTCCATTACCCTTAACTTCTTGGGGATTAAATTGAATCTTCCATTGTTTAAGTTAAGGCTACATTACGTTCAAAACTACGCGAAATAAGGTAAATTTACCATTAATATTAACTTAAAGGATTTGGCTGTTACAGCCGATGTAAACAGTTGCTATGCCTCAGTGATCCATTCTAAGTCCTTCATTATCCTCATTCATGTATGCTCCTGATGACGATGCGGGTTTGCTACATACTCCCATCTGCTGTCCGGGAGCCTTTAACCCGACACTGTCGGTAATGTTACCGATGAGCTAAGCAGTGAGGCAACAACATAGCAAGGGGATGGTGCAAAAGTGTCAAGTGCTTTTATTAAAACAACAGAACAAAAACAGTGTTCAAATTAAATAAAGTGCAGTGCTTCAAACCTTCAATAAATAAATAATCCATAAAAACAGTAGTGAAACGTGGAGGTTAAAAACAATAGAAAAAAGTCTTCTTAAAAACAACGAGGTTAAAATAATACAGAAAGCTGTCCTTTTAAAAATCCGGTGCATCCTTCTTCTACTACTGGCAACCCTCTCCCCCCCCTTCCCCCACTTCCCCCGTCTGGGCTTCTCAACAGGGGAGTTGTCCTACTTGCAGCTGTCCTTCACTCTGTCTACTTCAGCTGTTCAGTTCGCCTCTCCGATCCCTGGCTCCGGTAGGCTCCTCCTGACAGCGACTTGGGTTCCACAGCGACCAGGGCGCCCATGCTGGGGAATACGCACCTCAATTCCCGACTCCCGCTGCCTTCCGCGGTCTTACGCAGAGAGTCATCTGCCTTGTGGTCACTCCCGCCCTTCAGAATCAACTCTGCAGGAGCAACCACTACTGCTACTCCTTGGGTGTCGGCCTAACACCCAAGCTACCTTTACAGCTGCACGCGAGCCTGCACTCGCTTGCTCTCCCACACCAACTTTCTCCTCCTGCTTCCTGAATTCTCCTGCAACCTTCGTTTCATTCAATCTTTCCTTTTTTTCCCCTTAGCCGACTCGCGCTTCTATTTATCAAGAGGGCATGGCAGCTGTGGCAAATTAGCAGCCCCAGAAACAATCACAGATGTGGGCGGTTTCTCACTTGTGCACTTAGGTGAGAAACGGCCACATCGCGAATCGCCCTGAGAACTGTTTCAGCCGCACAACCACCACGCCCCCTCACCAAGCCATGAGCGCGGTGATTATTTATTTTAAAATGGGCCTTTGATGGGAGCTGTGGACCCACTATACCACAGCTCCCTTTAGGTCAGGTCATTCTTAAATATAAGGTTAATTACCATAGCTATCCAGACAACACTCAGATATACTTATCGATTGTACTAGGTAACCGAGAGACTCTCAATCACCTAAATCAGAGTCTTACTAACACTACAAAAATGGATGAGCAGCAATTTCATTAAATTAAAATTCTAGTCATTACTAATGGGAAAAGAGCAAAATGGATATCAGGTTAAAACTTGATCATCTATCCTTGCCAGTTAAGCCAGCAGTGAAGAATCTAGATGTCTTTATACATTCAGAATTAATTTGTAAGTCATATATTAGTAATGTTATAAAAAATAGATTTTTTTTTGCTTAAGAAAAATAGCACCAGTCCAAACTTATATTAAACTATATTATAATTTAATTATTATAATGTACTCCTGTGAAAGATGCTGAAAAAAGAAATCAGCTGAAGCTAGTTCCGAATGCAACAGTAAAGATTTTAACAAAGGAAATTTGAACATTTTTGACCAATATTAGCATCATGTCTTTTAGGGTTGAATTTTCAATTCTGTTAATAGTCTATGAGGCTGTGAACAATCCTTTACCTTCCCTAAATTACAGAATGTCTGTGCCCGTCCTTTTCTAATCAAGATTTCAGATCTTTTCACTCAATATTTTTAAAGTTTTAAAGTGAACCATAAAAGACCTGACTAAAATTTTATGTGATTATACATTTTAAGTTTTTCCTAGAGGCATATATGGCTGTCTTCATAGAATATCACTGTTGAAAATTCTTATTATTCATATTTAAATTCACCAGGTACTAATCTTTTGGTAATCCTTGCTTTTTCTTTTTGGTACCCTGTGGTGGCATTCTGAGCTACCTCCAAAATGACGCAGGTTCTTTGCAGCCATATTTGAACAAAAAGGGAAGAAGAATATCATCCTATGCTGAGACTAGCAGTATTCATGCATGCTGTTTTTATGTTCCTCTCCTCACTTACAAGCTGACCATAGCTTATCAGATCTCTGTTATTATAGGTAATTTGTAATGTTCATTTTTCACTTTTACTTTTGTGATTATAAGTTTATTTTTCATTTTTATTGAAAGTACATTGAGCTAAACCCTTTGTATGAAACTGTGCTACAAAAATAAATGTTGTTGATGTTGTTTTTCCCAATCCATTTGTGCTGGTAAGCTTTTTCTAATGGCATTCATTTAGTTTACAACGTAAAGAGATGTATTCTTTCCTTAAGATCTTTAAATTAGTTAATGTTATTTGCATTTTCTGTTATTTGTAAATACCCTTGGGACAGTATGCTCTGAGGATGATGCTTAATTCAAGATTGATTGAGTGAAAAAAATTGAAGAATAAAAGTAATTTATGTTTAATTAGTCTCAAAATTGTGTGCTATGTTTTTCACTTTACTCTAGTAAGATTCTATTAATATTTCAAGCTATTTTGATCACAACATAATGGCAAACAGTCCTTTGTTCTTTGCAGCGTTAAGTCACCCCACTGGAAAATCAAAGATATAAATAGAAATCAGATCTTTTCCTCAGTGTTTAGTTGTTTCTTTTTTAATTTGTGGTTTTACTGTTTAGTGACCTCAAGGGTGGCCCAGAGTCACAGTACCTAAGCTCTGCTGTTTAATAACACTAGTCTTCTGGTTTTAAAATCTGACCCTGTGTTTTCATGCCACATTCAAAAGATGTGTATTTTTTATTTATTGGTGATTCTAAGTAGATCCTTTATGAGTGAGAGTGGTTATGTGCCTATGACCTGTGATGGACTGGCACTCTGTTCATTTCTGATTTCCCAATGCCAGCGCAGAAATCAGCTACCCATGATTCTGAAGTAGACTGGCTTGTTGAAAAATACATTGGTTTTGTTTCAATAACATATCCCACCCTCATCTATTTTGCATGTGTTATTATGTTCCTGTTTTTAGAGGTATTAGGTCCCAGTGCTGCTTATTTGTAATGCATTCAAAGCAAGCACTAAATGCAATGCCAGCACATCAGTATAGGCAGATACCTAGGCTATTAATCTACAGTACTTCAGGTAAAACTGTTTGCATTGTGATGGGGAAATTGAGGGACACGTATGGGAAAATGGTGTCAGTGGTGTGACCTTCTGCTCACTCCTACTAGAAATTAAAATGGACAGCATCAAAGTGCCATCTCATACCAGAAAATGAACTAAGCTCTTTATTCTCTTCTGGATCATAAAAAGAAGCACAAGCGAGGGTTTTTTTTTTATATATATATTTTGTAAATTTGGCTTTCTTGTACTTTACATTTTTTAAATTCCAATGCATAAGTCCTCAGATTTACACAGAGATTATGCATTTTATTGTATGTAAGAGCCAATCTTACAAAGTTAATGCTTTAAGTTAAACTCATACAGTATTAGTGTTTGCTTAATTTGAATAGAATATAATTTCCTTTAATAGCTATAGATTATGGTATAGCCTTTCACCCCCTGTAAATTAATATGAGATAGAACTTTCTGAGCTTTTTCTGTAATGCAGTGCATTAATTAAGTCAGTGTGTGTGTTTCGGTACAGGCTCATAGCTAACATGGACTGAAACACCATGGGATAGGCATACAGTTTTCTGACTGTTTACAAATGGTTCAACTGTGTGAGCAAACTAAAAGAATGAAACAAGATATATAAGCTTTAAACAGATTTTTTCTTAAACAAGAACTTTTCTTTGTTATATCAATTTTGTTCTCTATTTTGTGTGAACTGTTTTACTTTAAATGTTTACTAAAGCTTTTAAAAATAAACATTTTGTCTGTGGAATCATTTCAACACGTCAAGCTATTGCTAGAATCCCATGAAGCAAACTAAAGGTGCAGAACTTTGGTCATTTTGGGTAAACGCAACTACATTGTATTATGCAGCATCAGTAGTGGATTTTGAAAATTCCTGAAATTGTCTTTTTATTATTTAATAATTTTGAATTTAGTATTTTATTGTTTATGAGTTCAGTATTTTTAGTTTTCTTTTTTTATTTTCAAATGTAGTATTTTGATTTTGTATTTTATCATTTTTTTTTACTTTTTAAAATGTATTTTTGTATTTTTCCTTTTGCTTTTTTTCTGGAAAAGTCTTTAGAAGTATCACTTTTATGTTTACATACACTAGACCATAAACAAAACTTTTTATTGCTAAAACCAGAAAGGGTAATACAAAGTTAGAGTTTAAAATCAGAACATTAAAAAAAGCCAAAAGTAAAAGCTCTCTAGATTGTGAGACTAAATGGGGCCTTGTAAGAGGCTGTGATAACTTTAGAGATAAAATTTGCTCTATCCTGAAATACAGCTGGCTTTTTATTTATTCAAACTAATCATTCTAAAATGTTACAATTGACCTCTGTCCCATGGGCAAAGCTTGCTCCTTTCAAGTAGAACACTTCGTAAACAGTCAGAGCAGAATAGTCTGTTTGTCCTTTCTCTATGCTTTCATGCTGTAATGTCCAGTGCTGTAGCCCCTTTCTTTTGTATACTGTAGCTCCTGACTCATCTACTGCAGAGTTCTTAACCAGTCCCTTGCCAGTAGTCTACCGCTAATTGTCCACCCTGGCCCCCATTTTATCTTAACTTTAGGTCACCTCACTGAATGCAGAGTTCTGGCTCATGAAGACCTTATAGGACAGATGTTTCCATAATTCACCTCTGGTGACCGCTGTGGGTGTTTCTTCTTTCCTGAAGGTTCTTGTAACCTCATACAAGAAACCAGAATATGCCTTTGTTGTTCCTCTACAGGGTCCCTCTGAAGTTCCATCTCAGATCTCACAAGCATGTGAAGCAAACTGTGACAATTATTTGTTTGCAGTTACTGGCTGAGTACACAGACTAACTTCCTGGTAATGGTTGGTTATACAGATGACCCCATATATTGTACTAAAATGGAATTATTGCTTTATAACAAGCAAAATAAAATGAATGTAAACAATTACAAATTACTTAAGATATTTAATTGGAATATATACCAAGAAACGTGACGTTAATTTGATAGTTTTGTGTTTGGTTCCACAATTTCCTTGAAATGTTCAGACCCCTTAAAATTTAGATGTAATAGAACTTCAATAAATACCATTCTGCAGAAAAAAAGAAAAAAAAAAAGAACGATGCTGAGGAATAAGAAAGAGAAACAAGTTTTTTTTGGAATCCCCGTAATCATTGCCGTAATGTTTGAACAAGTGACAATATCTGATGTATGTTGTATTAACTCATTAATCAAACATGAACTTGCCGCTTTGAGAAATAATTGCTATTGATTTTTATGGAAATTTGTTTAATAAAATTGATTTACAGTAGCTAGCCTACATTTAATTCATCAGCACAGTGTCCTGAGATTCTTAGTAATTAGTAAATGAACTGCAAATTCAGAAGGTATTTAATCAAGAAAACCTAATAATGTTTATGTAAGATTTTATTTTTCTGTGGTGCATAAAAAAATTATGAAACAGATTAAAAGAGGTTAACAAAGCAAGCACAGCTTTTATAAGTCTGAAGGGTGCACACATGTCACAGGGGGTCACTGAAGTAAATTAAAGCTATTAACTTTGTAAGGGTAAGCTGCTCTTTACCTTAATTAAGTTTAATTAAGTTTCATGCTGTTGGCGACAACTTGCTCACCGAGTGACAGCAAATAGAGATGTGGGAAGCTGCAATTGTGATAAGCAGAAACTCTTCTGCCCATAATAAATGGAAGAAGGCATGCTTCATTGTCCAGGGTTTCCTGTTTGTGTTAAAATGAAGATAGCAGTAAGTACAAAATTAAGTGTACAGTACATTCTTCTTATTAATTTTATGGTTCTTAGTTTTAACTCTTTAAATTTTAGGTGCTCAGAAGCTGATAAAAAGTGGTGGAAGAAGTGATTAACTGTATCTGGCATTTGAATATGCTTGTATGTATGCTTGTTCACCTACTGTTAACTGTGTAAAATTCATCAACAGAGTAAAAGTATTTTGGTGCTGTTTTTGGATTTTTTCAGTGTTTTATTTCTTTAAAAATGAATTTTGTCCATTGTTTCCTTTACTATGTTGTTCACTGCCTTAACGTAACACTTTGTAGTGGCATTTCGGATCCAAGGATGCACCTGTGCTACAGTGTGTACAGTGTGATGATATAAGAGACACGGCATATTTAGCTAGCAGCTGCAGTACAAACATTGGCTGCTCTTTACCTAAACAATAAAAGAAAGACTCTCTCTCTCTCTGTAAAATAATTAGAAGACAAACTTTTTTATTCAAGAATTGTGTTTTCACAAGCAAGCATTCAGGACTGATTTCTGAGTTACTGTTCTAATGAAAGCTCACTCGATCAATGTAACCTAGTTCATTTTATGGCTATGATTTCTATTTAGTATTTTAAAAGCACTGCCACTCAAGAAACAAATAAATCATGATTTGCTAGATGGAATGGCACTCTGGCTGGTCAAGAAATGCAATTGTATTTTGCTGACTCTTTCAAACTCTGTGACATTACCATTGCTAACAAAGAATACTAATTGTCTACTGTAAAGTATTTGGTACTACAGTATATTGCCATTCCATTATGTTATTTCTATGTACTTGCTTGTGGGGAGTATCTAAGGTAGTTTCTGCTATTTTCCTAGACAGATTTCTTTAATTTCAAATATTCCAATTTTTAAAACAAAGAAGTAAAACCTAGAAAAAAGCAGCATTTTCCTGCACATATAATACAAGCGATAATGACCACACAATAACAATGTGCTTAACTTTTGAAAGTGATACCATAGCTGAGACAATAAACCTGCTAGTGTCTATGCCTCTAGCAACACATATGAAAGATGAAGTGAAGTAGGTTCACCTAGAAATTCATATGCTAAACAGCTCAGCCAAAAAACAAATAAGTGACTGTTAAAAAGTAATGACAGAGTGACATTAGAAAAGATGACAAAAGATCAACAGTGTTAACAGAAAGTAGACATTACAGAATAGAATGAAGTTTCATTTCTACAAGAAGGAAGCAACTGGTGTTGCTTTTAAAATACAATAAGGAGAGGATATGGAAAAATAATGAAAAGGTTTATTTAGCCCTCTCAAGGAAACAAAGTTCAAACAACAAAGCAGTTATAAATTTGTTTTTAGAACCAAGCCCACCTGTACCCAAAAGATGGGTTTTCTCATATGATCAGATTATTTACATATTTTTTAGAATTTCAATGTCTGTTAGAATCTTGAACACAAAGGAGAAATTAATGAGCATCTTGTTAATGTACTTCTGCAAACTGCAGGTGAACAGCTTTTGAGGTGATGAATAATAACTATCAGGAGATGAAAAATTAGAGCAGGATGCTAAAATATAGATAGGGAAAGACAGGTGTTAAGAACATTAAAAATATAATAAAAAGTTACTGTCAAAACCAAGTAAACTAAAGAGGATTCATAGGCAAAAAGAACAAAACATTCAAAATTCTAGCTGAAATAATTTAGCCTTTGTTATCCAAAAAAATAATAGATTTAGAATTTGGGGGGGGGGGGGGGGGGGGGGGGTGTCAAAATTAAGACAATTCTATTTTTTATGTGCGTGATACTATGATGTCAGATAAAGCCGACAATGAATTTTGTGACCAGCGACAATAAACAACAGCAGGATATAAGAGCAGTGCAATCACCTCATGCAACAACAACAAAAATACTCACCAATATAAAATACAAAAGAGGGCCATACAAAATTGAAATATATAATAGCCTATCGATGGAAAGGCACGGAATCAAGACTTCTGAAAAACATTAGTCAGGAGAAAGAAAGAGTAATAATAATAATCTATTACATTTATATAGCGCTTTTCTCACTACTCAAAGTGCTATTACACAGGGAAGACCCAAGACACGAATCAGTGATCTCTTCACTGTGAGGTTTCCGGTTCAAATCTTGTTACTGGGGGATTAATAAAGTGTACCAAATACCAAAAAAAACAAAATTTCACAAAGCACAATTAAGCCCTTTGTAAAGAAACTGACAAAGTAACTCAGGATCATAAAAAGACTGCATACTTATGTAAGGCTATTTAGCTTTAGTTCGACTATCTGCGTCTCTCTTTACTACTCAGCCATGCCACATAAGCATTACTTGCTAGCTATTTCTGAGAGTATTTTAAAGAGCCTTTTTCACTCACCTGCTGTTCTGTCTTAGTATTGCTGTCATGAATGTTGTTGTGCGTCTTTAAGTGTTCCCTGTGTTTTTGACCTTAATCCTTCTTGGTGACCCTTTGCCTCTGCCCTTGTTTTTGAAGAGTATATTTATTCTGCGTGCTTTTTCTTTCTTTCAGTTTCCAGTATGGAATAACATTTTTCTCATCAGGTCAAAGTGAGCTTTCACTAACAGCTTATTGTCTAAAGGCACATTTAATTCCTGAGTATTTTGAAAACTGATTAAGTTTTCATACTGTATGTGCTAAAGTAGGTGGATTGGTAGATAATCTGGAATCAGCTACATCATCACAGAGTGAATACAAAGTTAAGTAAGAAGATTACATTTAATGTAAGTAATTGTGCAGCAATACATGTAATATGTAAATATGTTAGAATGAGAGGTTTAAAACTTACAAGAATACAGTGCATCCATAAAGTATTCACAGCGCATCACTTTTTCCACATTTTGTTATGTTACAGCCTTATTCCAAAATGGATTAAATTCATTTTTTTCCTCAGAATTCTACACACAACACCCCATAATGACAATGTGAAAAAAGTTTACTTGAGGTTTTTGCAAGTATGTGTGCAAAAAAAGTCTAGTGAAGAGTGGTTAGGCTTATTCCAATGTTCTGAGGTATGAAACCATTGGAAAAGATTGAAAGAGTTTCACTTTTAGCCAGTGTTTCCCAACCTTTTTTTCTGTGGTGGCAGACTTTGTGTAACTAAAACATCCCAAGGCACACCACAATTTTACTAATCACAAACACATTGTATCTCATACACATGCTCAACTCTCTGAGGGGACAGAACTACCAAAGAAAAATAGATAGATAGATAGATAGATAGATAGATAGATAGATAGATAGATAGATAGATAGATAGATAGATAGATAGATAGATAGATAGATAGATAGATAGATAGATAGATAGATAGATAGATAGATAGATAGATAGATAGATAGATAGATAGATAGATAGATAGATAGATAGATAGATAGATAGATAGATAGATAGATACTTTATTAATCCCAATGGGAAATTCACATTCTCCAGCAGCAAATAGTGTCTCAGCATTCGCATACACAGCACTTAGTGAGCACTTGGTGACATCTAATAATAATAATAATAATAAATTTTATTTATATTGCACTTTATATTTTAGCAATCCCAAAGTGCTATATTCTCCAAGCTGTTTCATCCCTTTGCCCAACCCTCTCTGCCACAGAGGCAACTCATATGCCTACTATCCGCCGGCCCTTTGAGGCTCGCTGGTGACCACACACCCAGGGGGATAGACTCTGGCAGCCAAGAGACTTGTCCAAAGTGTTGTAAGTGCTGAATATGCGGCATAGCAAATGCAGAGCTGCTTTTATTCTGACTCCTCCAGGTAGTCTTGTCCTCCTCAGACAGGTCTTGACTACCTGCAGACCTTGTCCCTCTCAGGTTCAATCCCAGGTACACTACACTGTTTTTTCCATGGCACACCTGGGTAGCTCTCACAGTGAAAGACACTGATTTAAGCAAGTAGAGGTTAATGGGTAACATAACTGAAGTGTTTAAAATTATGAAGGGAATTAGTACAATAGATCCCTGCGATTACTTTAAGATGAGCTCTTCAACAACTTCACAGGAGTACAGATAAAAACTTGTTAATAGTAAATGTCACATAAAGCTGGAGAAACGAAGCTGTTTGTTTCAGGTGCTTGTTCTTGCAGACAATTTTTTGTGCCCTATGTCATAGATTTTTGCAGATTACATCAGGTTAGTCACCAGAATTTCTCATTAAATTGCTGCATCAATTTTACTGTCCTTTTTTAATACTAGGGTGTTGTACAATGTTAGCCATTATGAATGTAGTAAGAAGTCAATATGTAAATACATCTTGCCTGAAGAAGGGGCCTGAGTTGCCTCAAAAGCTTGTAGATTGTAATCTTTTTAGTTAGCCAATAAAAGGTGTCATTTTGCTTGACTTCTCACTACTGTCCTTCTTTGCAATTTGTCCAAGTCTTAATTTTGGCAAATATCTCTACAACATGTAATTAGCACCTATGTTCTTCACATTAGGACTATTGAGACACAAAACATGTCCAAGAGATTATTGTGAAAATTAACCAGGAGATGTGGTTGGCAAAAAAGGAAACTTAGTCTGCTGAAGCAAGGGGGCAAATGGACCAGAACTAAAGCAAAAAGGGCACAATGTTAATCAGAAGTTCAGAGCTAAATGAAGTCAAAACCAGAGAAGAAAAACCTAGCATGAGGGCCTTCTTGAATTTGAAAAAACTACCTATAATACTCAAAAGCTTTGACAATAATTTTATCCACCGAGGGAGAATGAAGTGACAAATGTATTTGTATATCATTACTTCCATGACATCATCAATGCGATAATCATAGACATGTGATGGTTCATCATGTAAGCAAACAAAATAAAACACAAGCAAAAATAAGCTCTTGTCAAATTAAGGTAGAATAAAAAAGTCACAGAAATTAAATTCTCATGTGAGAAAAGTATAAAATGCACAAAAATACGTGTATACCAATGTGTTAATATGACAAGGACTTGCGTCGCCAAGATTAGAAAGGATCTGTGCACTTTCTGCTCATTCTTCTATCTTTAATTTCTCAGGTGGTTAGTGCAAATCTTTATTGATGAATGACAATTTTAAACCTCTGCCACACATTCCTAATTGGACTGAGGCACAGGCTTCAACTGGTAAAATCTAATACTAATTGATTTTTCTTGTTGTGTAAAGTTTGTTGACATGAATACTAGAAGATTTGTGGATGGAATTTCTTCTACAGGTGCCTCTTGTACTAAATATTGACACAAAAGACATGTATATTTAACATATATTTTAATTTGTGAAAATTATGGTAGTTTGTTTTGATGTTAACATTAAGAATAGTTTTGTGTCGATCAATAAAAAAATAAATACATTAGCAAAGTGTGCATATTGTAACATAAATAATGAGAAGTTCATATTCATCACTTAAATTAGTTGTTTTTCTAATCTTAATATTTGAATATTTATTAGTGCATCCATATATTTTATATCTGCTCGTTATGTCATGTTCAGGTCATGGGGAGCAAGTGCCCCCCTCACACAAACATCTGGCCATTTTTTAGTTGGCAATTAACATACAAATCATTGGAGTATTAAAGAAAAAAATTAGTCCAGGCCCGGGACTTCAACCCAGGACTCTGGAGCTGTGAAGCAGCACTGCAATCCACTGTGCCATCACTATATGAATGCTATTCAAAATATGAAATCCTTCCATTGAATACTTAAAACTAGAAAAATTACAATAATGCTATACTTAATGCAATGTCTGGCAAGATATGAATTCTAGAAACTATTATTATGTAAAATGAAGCATTTGTCTGGCAGCAGGTGGCCTGTGTAAATTTAGATTCTTTCCTGAAAGAAAAATTATAAAAATGCCACATAGGCATTTCTTAAACATACTTCACAAATAATTCAAATTACATTGGAGTATCATAAGCTAAGTGAAGAGATAGGATGAACCCGTTACACAAAAATCCTTTTATAAATGTATTAGAAAAGGATGTAATGTAATTTAAGGTATATTTTAAAATGCTTGCATGCAATATGACACTCTTTAGGAAATTAAATAAGAATCTAATTCGGTGTTTAATACAAAAACATCAAGAGAGGAGGGAAAGAGCCTAAAATCCTTGGGTATGGATTTTTTGTGCACCTTAAAATTTTCAGTAAATTGAGTTTTTACAAGGTTTAAAGTATATTAAATACCTGATTGTGAAAAGTAAAAGTTGCTCTTTTCATTCCTAATTCCAGCTGGGTTGACAGAGTAACGTTAAAAGACATAACACAGAACTGTTTAATGACTGGGGAAGACGGGAAGTTGGGGTATGTAGGAGATGATGTCAGATGAGCAGTAAATTAACAATAAACAATTGATGGACAATTAAATTTACCAAAACATGCATTGTTATTATTGTATTTGTACAGTATCTGCGTTCAGGCAATACACTGTATTCAGCATACATTATGCGTACCTGAGAAATGGTTAATTTCTTCATACCTGCCTCTAAATCAAAATTCTTCCCTGCATATTCACACACTTGAAAGACAGCAATGAAATTATAAAAAATTTAACATTAAAGAAAAAATAACACTTCACTTTTATTGTTCTTCAAGTTTCTAAAAAAGGACCTTTTAAGTGGCGGTCCCTTTGACTCAGTCTCTTTATCTGAGTCTGGCAGTCCTGCTGTGGATCAGCATTTTGTTGCTGACTGGATGAAGATTCAGCAGCCTTGAAATTTCCAGTCAGGGATTTTCTTTAGAAGTTGGTTCTTGGTAACACTGTTCTTTCAGTCATCGTGCATTTCGTTTTTGTGCTCCACTATCATATTTTCTTTTGGGCATTTTGCCAATATGCTGTCCAGTTACCTAGAATCACACAGTGGTGTGGTATGAAATCAAAACAAAATGGACATTAACCGGATCACATCTAACCAATCAGCTGTTTCAATTTTAAAATGTTTCTTATTGGCCAGTGGACATCAGGGAGGCAGTTTTCTTTTAGGCAAATTAAAAAAATAATTAAAAGTAGTTTGGCCAATCCCAGGCCACTGCACACAGGGGCCCCTAGGCTGCCGCCTAGGCCGGACTGTGCATTAATCTGCGCCTAAGCTGCTATTGAGAAACTGGCACACTTTATATCACCAGGAGAAA
The DNA here is from genome assembly GCF_900747795.2 of Erpetoichthys calabaricus. Taxonomy (NCBI): domain Eukaryota; kingdom Metazoa; phylum Chordata; class Cladistia; order Polypteriformes; family Polypteridae; genus Erpetoichthys; species Erpetoichthys calabaricus. The sequence continues at coordinate 17,794,828 of NC_041404.2, forward strand.
CATCTCTAAAGGTAGGAATGTAGATAAGATTCAATATAAGATCCCAGCTGGAACATTCAGCAGACAGCTGATTTAAAACTGTTAATTGTTCATGTTGGACTGGAAGTCCAGTTAAATAGGTTTTTATTTCCAGCACACCAACTTTGAGTTTTATTTCCTCAGATTTGACTAATTACATTGTACAGTTTAGGAGTGTAACTCAAAATATGGCAAGATTAAAGTGGTTGGAGACTAAAAAAATTGTAAAGATATAAGTTTAAAACCATTTGAGCAGAAATGAAGCAACTGCCATCAGTCAAGATGAAGGAGCAAAGAACATCACCCAGAGCCATTTGCCCAAAATGGCACCTGGAAATCAGTGGAACATGAGAGCCAACCTGGACCAGTGAAAATTGTTACAACTCCTGTCTGAGTAGACATCATCCTGTGGTCTATTCCTGCCAGGACGGTGATCATGGCTGAGCTCATTTACCTGTGGTAGGACAGAATAGAGGCAATGTTTAAGATGGCATAGAAGTATATATATATATATATATATATATATATATATATATATATAGATACGTAGATAGTGCATAGAAGCAGGGTGGACGACAGAGGATTACCCTGTAGAAATCGGCGGTTTCAATGTAACATTCACATAATGATTTCTAAAGGCTGTAGGAATTACCAGTTTCAGGCAAAAGAGAGTGGTTGAAGAATTGGCAGAGGAGGAAGAGCAAGGAAGTTTCTGGTTTTGGCCTAGAAGAAACACACAAAATGGGAAGAGTAAAGATCCTAGGACTAGCTGTAGGTAGTGGGAGGAAGATGTCCCTACCACTGCCCAATCATCCCAAGATGTTCCTGAATCAAAAGGGTGAAACATCGGAGAAGGGTGGCCCCCAGCTGATGACCCTGCCATCTGCACTGGCAGAGATCCATCAGGCAGCAATGGCTAGCAGGCAATGAACCCCTGTGCTTCCATTTGGCTGCTAATTAAGGAAATAAGAAACAATTAAGGGGCCTGAGTATGGTAAAAGAAGTTAATTAGCAGCAAAAAACTGTTCACTAATTAAAATAATGGTTAGAATGAAAACCTTTAGCCACTGCTGCCCTCCAGGATTGGAGTTGGACACCCCTAGACTTACAACTTTTAGTACTAGTATACAAGATTTAACATCTAAGATCTAACAGTGTCTGCCACAAATCTTAACATTATTCTCCAGTTTCACAGAGGTCTAACTAGAACTCACAATACATTATAGTGCAAATAACACACTGTATCTCACATTCTCTAATATTCAGCTAGTCACCAGGCTATAATTTTTTTAATTGTATAAAGCCTCCTCAGACAAGATTGTATAGTAAGTACGTTTTTTATTTTACTTTTTCTCCACAATCTGGAATGTCCTTTAAAAGTTTGATACTAATTTCATGGACATTTTCTAATGTTTCCCATATTACTGGGTTATCAAAAGTATTAACCACTGTAGGTTTGGAATTAATTATAAATTAGTAATCGGTTGATTCTACTTAAAAAATAAACAGAAAATTGTAAAAATGTAGTGTTTTGAAATATATCAATTTTCTGCTAATTGTCAGACAGTTAGTTTGTTTCAAAAGGCAAATGTCTTTTGTGTGGTTAAGATATCCTCTCTCATGAAGATTTAACCGATGAGATATATAGATTATATGTTTTTTAGTACCAGATGGTTACAGCCTTTTGAAATGCATAGTACTTTCCTAAAAAATATTAGTGAAAAGTACTAAACCAATAAATATAACAGAAATAAGTAATGCTCTGTTTATTATTTTGCTACTTCAATTTTTAAACACCTTTACCAAACACCCTAGTTAGGTTGTGAAGGACTAGCTAATTAGTCTATTCATAGGAAAATTGTTTTAACATTTTTTTTGCTAAAGAAATAAATCTATGAAGGTTGTCACATAACTTTGTTACTTTACTTATACTGACACGTTTACACATGTGATGATGTCAAAAAAAAAAAAAAAAGCAAGGAAATGGGTTTTATAAGTGAATGGATTAGCTTCTTAACTTTACATTGGTCTATGCTGTAAAGAATGACATTTGTTTAATGTATAACATAACAGTTAAACAATGTTATGATATGACAAATTTTAAAAATGATTTGTAGCTGCTAGAAAGTTTTCTTGTGTCTTAAATAAGTTTTATTGGGGTTTTAAACTACTGGGATTTGGAATTTTTTTTTATTATTTGCTTTGGATTTTCTGTCTAGAGTAATTTTAAATTTTATTACAGGTGTGTTTTTATTTTTCATAGATGTTTCCATTTTCTTAGCACTGACATTTTGTTGCAGTAGACGTGGCTTCCAGAACTCAGACTTTGTGCCTTAAAAGCCAACATCTGATATCATAAATTCTCATAAAATGACATTTGGTATTTGTAAAAATTTCTTTGGTTTTTGACTATTTTGTTAGGCTCTTTAGGTTTTGACGTCTTTACCAATTTGGTTTTAGCATACGATTTTTTGAAAAGTTTAGACTTTTGCATGTTATTTTGGATATAATCATCTTCTCGTCATGGTTTATACATTAATATTTACCTGCCTTCTTTATTTACTGGCAGACCAACCAGAGCAAACTGAGTGTCGATTATTATATGTTAAACATAAATGAAACAGTTTAAAATGTTACCTTAAAATCTTACCTTACCTGAAATGCAGGTAGATGTAAGAAATACTTTTATTTGACTTCCAAATCACAGTAGAGTGGTTCTTGACCTCATTTTATGGAAAAGGCCCAGAACAGGTAGTGCATAATATTAATATTAGTTCAAAGAAAATAACCATATTAGAGCATCTGTTCAAAACACCCTGTCAATACTGACATGTTTCTGACCTATTTAAAGGTAAAAACATTAAAAAAAATCACTGAAGTATTTTCTGCTTCTTTTCTGTCTACTTTAGTTCATCCTTGCTGTTATTTAAACACTTCACTTCCTGTTTAACCATTCCCTTATGGTTAAAATATGAAATATTAATATCATTTTTCAGGATGCCTTTGGGTATTTCTAGTTTTAAGCGTGTGAGCCCGACTGTTGTCAGTGGTGTTGTTTATCACATATGCATTAAAGAACTTAATTTTTTCCTGTAATTTCTTATTCCCTTACTAATCCACTGAGGAGATGTGTTAGGTTCTGTATTACTATGAATTTTTGACATAATAATCTCTTGGACTTTGTGCAGTATATGCTTAAAGCTGCTGTAACCCAATGTTTCTAAGTAATAATCAGATCTTGAAGATGATTATTGTTTATTCCTTTAGGCCTCGTTAGCAACATCAGTGAGAAGTCATACCTAGATGAAGTGACTGGCCTGTCACTATGGTGTCAAGAAAACAGTCTGACCATTAACATCAGCAAAACAAAAGAGCTCGTGGTGGATTTCAGTCAGGAGAATGAGAAGTGAAGAACTGTGTACACACCTCTGTTCATTAGCAGGGATGTAATGGAGAGGGTTGATGTGATGGTCCAGGTTGGCTCCATTGTCCTGGGCAGCAGTTTGTTCCCAGAATCATTGCTAACAAAACTGAGGATGAGCCAAGCAAATGTGTCAGTAAGGGTAGGGGTAAAAGTGAATAAGTGCCATGCCAGGCCTCGCTCCCTTGTCTCCCGCTGCCATTCCTTGGGCTTATGTGGAAGCCCTCCTGGAGCAGTCAGTTACTCCTGCTGAATGAACTGGGGATCAGTTCACACACTCTACTCCTTTGATTCTCTTACCGGCTGCTTGCCTCCACTCTACTGTATTGGCTCCACCATGATCCTGCCTTCTCCTTTTCTTTCTTTTTCTTTTCTTTTCACACCATTCTGTTTAACCTCCTATCCTTCTCTCTCTCTCTCTCTCTGTCATTGTTTTCCCCTGATTTCGCTCCCTTTATAGCACTGATCAGGTGCAGGTGCTGAAATTACCTGCTTCAAGGTGTGAAGTACTTGTCTGATTCTCCCACTGATACACATGAATGCACGATCAGTCAGACATCCCAATCAGTCTTACAGCAGCACATGCTCATTACCATGTGCATCTGCACCCACCTGGAGCCTGTACGCTTCAGGACTTCCAATTATTTATTTAAAATTAGCTGTCCCCTGTGGCTCCACCCACATAGTAGTGAAACAGGACAAGCTTTAAAAAACAATAAAAAAAAAAAAAAAACTAATTTTGGCCAAGTGGAAAGTAGGTATGTTCCAACATCAAACATTGGCACTGCATCTGAGTGTTTAGCTCTGATGGGAGAATGTCCCCTGCGTGGGGAGAAAAGCATGTGGCCGTGATATCTCTGGCAATTAGCAGCTACCCACTAAAACACACATAACTCTGATATCTCTCTCAAAAACATCAAACGTTACTCCTTAACAATCTGTAGATGATAATGTCTGTTGAACAAACAGGTATCACTAGCTAAGCGGAGGCAAGGTACACTGCAATATGTGGCAAGAGGTAGACTGACTTGAATGGTGGCTGGCGTGTGAGTGAGGATGGCACTGCCCTCCTACCCTCGGCCCTCAGTCTCTCTCTGGGATTCGCGCAAATAAATTGGTACCGCAAGCGAACTATGATACTTATGAGAGAACCGGCTTCCATTTGTAGCAAGGACCTAATTCAGAACTCTCGTCTTACCCTATTGGCCCATACATAGCTGTCCTCCTCAATATTTCAACTGTATGTCTTTCTATACATCCACAGAAGAAGTCTCCTTTCTGCTTCTAGCTAATGCTGATTGTTCATCCACTTACCAGATCAGCTAAAAATGTAAGATGTTTCAGAATTTCCTTCCAAGCTGAAGAATGAGCTTCTCATGGTCATCCAAGCTACTCCCAGTCTACTTGTGTGTGGTTATTTCTTGGCATGCATCTTTCCAAAGCACTGGCTCAATTAGATGACTTTGTTGCTGCACTGGCTCAGTGAGCTGTCCAGCAGCTTTGGTTTTGTTTAAGTGCTACTTTTCCTCTGCCCTTGGGACTGTCATGCAACACTTTTGCAATGCCTCTTGTTAAATTTGTACTTTCCGAATTACTTACATATTTTATACATAAAATTCATTTGTTTTTGGATAAAGGTATCTGCCAAGTAAATAATAATAATTATGATTGGTATTTGTTTATTGATATTTTTGTATTATTTATATTAACTTTTTGCAGCAATGTCTAAATGATAGCACTTCAGTCCGTTAGTTGTTCTTTGACTGTTTTATTCAGAACATATAGTATATGGTGTTCTAATCCAATTTAATGAGACAGGGTAATACAGAACTATCCATTTTTCAAGATGTTTTTCCTCTGTCTTAGGAGGAAGCAAGATGTTGCAGAAGTAAATGCAAAATTCCACTTTTCACTAAATCAGTCATTTCACCTGACCCAATTCTTTTGGCCACTGGGCAAATTTAGTATCACTGTAGGAAATCTAATCATGAAACCTTAGATATTGCTTTCATTCATTATCTACGAATAGCAGAACTGCATTGTTCTGAAAGTGCTCAACTGTTAAAGAATTACTTCACTAGTACTCTTCTGATACTATCAAGTACATTAATGCATAATGATGATAAGCTGGATGACAATAAAAAAGATGAAAGGCATTTATTTTAAAAACCTTCTGCAATAGCTGTGAATAAAAAAAGAATTATATGTCTACTCTGCTCCTGAGCAAAGACCTTAGTAATGATGCTGATTATTGGACTAACCACATAATGCTAATTTACATTTAAAGTGCTGGCTGTCTTTTGCTGTTCTACATTTATAGTGATTGCCCATAGGGTAGATGACTAAAGAATTGGAATAAGGCAACAGCCACTGACAGATGAATAAGAGAAATTCAAATCATAGTAAGTGTCTGTGGGTCATCTGCGAAGTTGGTGTCAAATGAAGAATAATCTGCCGACTTCTACCTGAAATGTCAAATTTGAATGCACTGACATCCATTTCTTTGCTACCTTTTGCTGTAATTTATTTTTTTATATTTTTAATTACGATGCTGAAGTCACTTTTACATTTAATGGAAATGCATTAGGATATGAGGCAGTTTGCAACATTGTCCTCCAGATAAGCCAATTAATGAATAATTTGGCTCAAGCATGTCCTTGTAACTGTGAAGGAGAAGAATACAACACTGGCAGCTATGCTCATTATTTGTGATACTATAAAAACTAAGTAATGAACATTATATTAAGCATTTTAGCATCTCTGTCATCCTCTTTTGATTGGTGATGTTGGCTTCTAGGATATGTTCGAATCTACAAGAGGACTCAAAAAGATAAATTATTATTTAGCCTACTAGTTAAGAGCTTTTAATAGTTTGATTGGAAGAATCATACTCATTTGTTTCAAATGAAAAATGTATATGCTGTAAAGCTTCCTACTTTTATTTAGATATTTTTCCACCGGGAGAAAAAAGCCTTCAGAGTCCTCCCCATACAAGGTGACTTACAGACAGTGCCTATATCAGCAGAACTGGTTTTATAATGAGACCCAGCACTGGCCTGGGTGGTAGCCCATTACTGGATATAGATATGCATACCCTTATATCAAACCAGTTTTACTTAATGTGTACATTCTTATAGGCAGAAGTACAATAGATGGTCCTGCTACTTATCATCTTCAAATCCAAATCCATGCATTATCTATGAGGATTTGCATATCCTCCCATATTCCTATCAACTTTCAAAGAAAAATCAAGTTACTTTAATCGACAAGCTTAAAATGTCCCTGTTTGCACATAAGAATGTGTTTGTGGACATACTCTGCTTTTGACTTGTATGATTAAAAATGGCTGGTGTATCCGTGAAATGAAACCAAATATACAGACACTGTGGAGAGGTGTAGATGAAACCAAGTCTCCAGATTAGAGAGACAACAGTGGTAACCTGTGTGTCAATGCTTATGTATTGGAAGATACAGGCTGAAGACAAATAGGAAAAAGACAGAATATCTGAGGTTTGATAATGATCAGGATTTAGAAGTTAGGCTGGACGGAGAGTTATTAAAAAGAGTGGATAAATGTATATATCTAGGATCAGTGGTAGCCCAAAATGGAAAGTTAGGTGCAGAGATAACCCATGTACTGTAGTGTGGATGGAAAAATTGGAAGAAGGTTACAGGAGTATTGTGTGATCAAAGAATTAAGGTGAAAGTTAAAGGTCAGGTTTTTAAGACAGTGGTAAGACCAGCAATGATGTATGGAGCTGAGACATAGACAGTAAAGAGAGCACAGGAGAAGAAGTTGGATGTGGCAAACTGAGAATGTTGACATGGATGTGTGAAGTTACAAAAAGGACAGAATAAGAAATAAGACCATCAGGCGTTCAACAAAAGTGGGAAAGATAGTGAAGAAAGTACAGGAAAGTAGGTTGAAGTGGTATCGGCATGTTATGAGGAGAGAGAATGAATATGTAGGTAGAAGAGTGATGGGAGTGGAAGTACAGGGGAAGAGGAAGCGAGGGAGGCCAAAGTGTAGGTGGATGGATGAAGTAAAATAAGATTTTAAGGAAAAAAGTCTGACTGGCGATGAGGTGTAGGACTGAGCTGTTTAGAGAAGGTTGATCAAGCACATCAACCCCACATACAAATGGAAAAAGATGAAGAGCAAGAAGAAGAAGAAGAAGTTATTTCTCTACAATCAGTCTTTTAAAGTAGCTGAGTTGAGGTCTATAGCAACTATTAGCACTTTACCAGGAGGGGGGAAAAATATAACAGTGGTATTGTGCTGACTGTTTATATCTCAGACATTTTTAACAACTTATAGCATGTAAAAATCTTATATTTATATCTTATCTTATATTAGGATTGAAATAAGTGAAATAAAAATCCCAATAGTACAAATATTTGCTAATCATTAATATAACGCCTTAAATTTTTTGCTATACAAATTTGCCAACTTAAAGAATAAAATTATTTTTATATTCTCTTTCAACAAAGATGCATATCAACCAGTCACAAAATAAATATGAAGTTAATGCAGCTAAACATAGAGTTGTTCATTCAGATTCATATACCAATTTTACAGCAAATTACAATTAAAGCAAACTGTAGTATCAAATGTGTGCAATTATTGAAATAGTATAAACAAAAAAGAAAAAAACTAGGCATTTCATGAAAGAAATCTGAAATGGCAAAACATATAATGAAAACTGTAGAATGTTACTTCAAGAATTCAGAGGCTGAATGAGTTTGGGATCCAAAGTCAATCTGGGACTGGATGAGTTTTAAGGATGGACCTGTTGGAGTGTGTGCAGCCAGTTGGTGAGAAAACTGTCAAATGAGTTCAAAACAGAGCTAGTGGATTTAACGCTCTCCTAGACTAGCATCACAATCTCTACATCTTAAATCAAAATATAGCAGGATGAGCATCAACTCAATAATAATAATAATAATAATAATAATAACTTTATTTATATAGCACCTGATCATAGATTTTCATGTAATTCAAGGTGATTTCCACAGATTAACCAACAAAAACAAAGTTACACCACATTTACTTGAATTATTAGCATTAATTAATACTAAGATAATGTCTAATAAATGAAAGTATATTACATACAAAATCAACCAGATATTGTTAGAAAAAATGTAACCACTAAAGTGCAAAACATACCTTTTCTCTTATCAGAAAATGGTTTTCTTATTAAAATATTTATGCATTAAGGCTGACAATAGAACAACCAGATCTAATTAATATATAGAAAAATAAATATATACAGTACACTATATGTCTGCATTTCACTTAGGCATATGTACATGGTAACCATGAAAACAGGACCAAAATTACTTTGTTATTGAGGAGAATTGTAAAGAGCCTGAGACTGTACTGAGGGTCAGCACACAAGAAGGCAGGATTAAACAGCAACATTAAAAGGGTGAAACAAAATGCTAAATAAAAACAAAGCAAAGATCAAAGCCAACAACCTTTCCGTAAAATATTGTTGCAAGTTCAAATGTTCTCTACAATGCCGCCATCTTTTATAAAGCTGGTGCAACATATGCTTATTCATGTGATGAGGTCAATGCACTACAATGGAGGGGACCATAAATCTGAAAAAAGTCAATGATAAAATATGTAGACGATCTGCATACAAGTGTTTCTGGGATACAAGTTGGGGCTTGTGGGTCGCCTGGATGAGGGTGTGTGATGTTGCAAGTCCCAAAACACCCAGTGACCCCCGGAAACATCACTGACGTGCATCCCAGTCCATCTTTGTTGATGTATCTGGTAACATTCATGTTGTTTTTTATTGTTGTTTCTTTTCTTCTAAATAATATTTCTTTTTATTTTGGTGGCATCACCACTGCACCATTTTGTGATTGACTTCCTTTGTGGGCACACACACTTCTGGATTCATTTTCATGACTTTAGCCATGTTGTTCTGGCAATGGCGTCAGTTGTTGGTCACTTGTTTCACTATCGCCATTACACTTTACATTACATTACACAATATGTCAATGTCATATAAGATGGCAGTACCCCAAAGGCATCTAAGCTTTGCATAAATATATAAAAAGTAAAAGTGAAGTTAGCATAATAAGGTAATGGATTTTTAGTTACTGTTACAGACTTTTAGCAAGTTCTGTAATTCTGATTTTTGTTTTGGATTTGGCACACGGTTTTCTTTTTGACCCATGCTGCATATATTGAATCTGCCCCGGTTTGCTGCCTTTTTGGTTAGTTATTTCCTGGCCTCAAATTTAACTTTTTTGTTTTTCACCTTCTGGACTAGTCAATGATTCCAACTTTCGCACAAAATGCAACTGCTGCAGCCATTATACTCCATGCAAATTATTCAATTGTGAAAATTATGCTCTCTGAAAATGTTCACAAGATAGCAAGTTATGAATACACAAATGTTTGAAATGTTTTAGAGAACTAAAACAAAAACATGAAGATGTCAGCCATCATTTCACTGTTGATCTTGTCTATAGTGAGAACTAATCTCTTACAAAGCTCATGTTCTGAACTGAACATATGGTTTGAAAAAAAGTGTGGAAAAATTCTTTCTTCTCAGTATTAAAAATAAAACACTGGCAAAGCTGTTGAACATCTAAACAAAATTGCTAAGTACCTTATCTATTTGTCTAAAATCTATCATTCAAAGTCAAGATTAGTTGTGCTTCAATTAGATAGTGTCTAAAGATACCCAAAGTTTCTTAGACCTTTCAAATTTTTTGTATGAAAGCTCAACGAATACAATGAGGGAGTAAGCTGCAGGCAGTGGGTGTAACAGAGCTTAATAAAGCTGCTTCAGGGGAAATCATTCAGGCTGAATAAACCTGCACATTGATTTCAGCTGTCACATGATGAGAGAAATGCACAAGGACTGAAGTGGATTTATAAATGGAAAGTAACCAGCATCAATCAGAGTGCAAGTGCAGTGGCATCATCTGAAACACTGCATGGTATGTGCCAGTACTGAAAGGCAGCTAAGTGTTTGAGTGGTATTTATTAATACTTTAAGACAGCTGCATGAAGGTGTGTTTCTTTATTTAATTCAAATTAGGTGACTGAATTAGTTCCAGCAGTTGAACAAGAAGGAGAATATCAAGGTAATTTAGCATTGTCATATAATTAAATGCATTACAATGTGTAGCTCAATAGATACAGATAAAACAGACAGTTTTCATGCCATTATGTAGTAACTTATAGCACTTGCAAGTGCAGTTTAAAATAACACACAACACCAGAACCAAACACAAAAACAACAGTCAATTCTAGAAAGTGACTGGAGTATGAAATTATTAAATAACAAAAATGATTGACGGTCAAATGAAAGAGGAAAATATTCATGCCTAAGGAGACTCATAATTCAGCCATGAAGACATGGCCAACAGGCTCTGACCATTTGACCATCCTCCTTGTGTGGTGATCCCTAAAGATCCATCCATCCATCCATTTTCCAACCCGCTGAATCCGAACACAGGGTCACGGAGGTCTGCTGGAGCCAATCCCAGCCAACACAGGGCACAAGGCAGGAACCAATCCCGGGCAGGGTGCCAACACACCGCAGGACACACACACACAAACACACCCACACACCAAGCACACACTAGGGCCAATTTTAGAATCGCCAATCCACCTAACCTGCATGTCTTTGTAATGTGGGAGGAAACCGGAGCGCCCGGAGGAAACCCACGCAGACACGGGGAGAACATGCAAACTCCACGCAGGGAGGACCCGGGAATCGAACCCAGGTCCTCAGGTCTCCCAACTGCGAGGCAGCAGCGCTACCCACTGCGCCACTGTGCCGCCCTCCCTAAAGATCAGTTGTTAAAATGTATGGATTTGGGGGTGGGACTGCAATGCTGTGTTTAGTGCTTCTGATTCACGGATCCAGCATTCTCAATTTCAAACCTACATCTGTCACTGCCTTTGTGGATTTTTTTTATTCTCCACATATCAGCATGGAATTTGGTCTCTGGTGCTTCACGTTTCCTCCCAAGACTTGTATATGCTACATTAATTAGCAAGTCTAAAATTAGCCCTGTGTGACACTTGCCTAGGGTTTGTTATTGTTTTTTGCTTACTCTGTCCGGGAATGGTTCATGTCCAAAAAATCTTGAATTGGATTAAGCAAATTAAGCAAAAGTTATGTTATTAAACTGAAGTACAGAAATGGTAACACTGAATATTTCAACATTAGAACATTAGGACAATAGGACAAGTAAAGACCACTCAGCCCAATAAAGTTTGCTAGTCATATCCACTTAATTCTTCTAAAATAACATCAAGTCTAACATTGAATGTCCCTAAAGTCGTATTTTCTACCACACTACTTGGCACCTTATTCCTTGGGTCTGCATTTCTCTGTGTGAAGAAAAACTTTGTAATGTTTGAATCAAAATGTATCTCCAACAAGTTTCCAACTGTGTCCCTGTATTGTTTTTGAACTCATTTTAAAGTAATTGTCTCGATCCACTGTACTAATTCCCTTCATCATTTTAAACACTTCTGTTATGTCTTTGTTAAACTCCTTTGGCTTAAACTGGAAATCTGAAAAGGCTCAGCTCTTTTAATCTTTCCTCATAACTCATTTATATATATTAAAATATCAGCAGCCCTAGCACAGACCCCTGTGGGACACCACTCTTAACATCACCATATTCAGATAAAGTTCCTCACACCATAACTTTCTGCTTCCTGTATTTTAGCCATCTGCACACTACACCCTGAACTCCCACTTCTTTTGGATTGATACCCAACGTCTCATGTGGGACCTTATCAAATGCTTTCTGAAAGTCAAGACAAATCCACAGAACTTTGTTTTTACCCAGAAATTTGGCTTTTTACAGAAGCTCATATAATAAATATAGATAGATAGATAGATAGATAGATAGATAGATAGATAGATAGATAGATAGATAGATAGATAGATAGATAGATAGATAGATAGATAGATAGATAGATAGATAGATACTTTATTAATCCCAAGGGGAAATTCACATACTCCAGCAACAGCATACTGATATACATACATACATTAATAAATAAAAAATATATCTATACAATATATACATTGTGGCTGCCCAGGAAGACAGGAGGAGGGCTCATGCCTTCTCCAGACCACGAGGGGGCGACCGTCCTGGTTCCTTTGGGGGCCAACGCTGTAGGGGCCCGTGGTCACCGCCAGGGGGTGCCCCAGTGCCTGGAAAGCCCTGGACCTCAGCACTTCCACCACACCCGGAAGTGTTGGGGGGAAGAAGACTGGGGACACCCGGAGGGCTTCCGGGAGCACAGCCGGCAATTCCGCCACACAGGGGAGTGTCCGCGGAGGAGTGTCGGGAAGCACCTGGAGCCCATCCGGGCGTGTATGAAAGGGGCTGCCTCCCTGCAAACGATGACTGGAGTCGGGCGGATGTGGATGAGAGTCATGTTGGAGAGGAGTGGAGGCGGCCTGAAGGAAGCAGGCACTGTAGAGAGAGGCCTGGACTTTGGGGGATTGGTGCTGGAGGCACTGGGTTCGTGCATTAATAACTGTAAATATTGTATATAATAAACGTGTGTTGGGTGCAACAACGATGTCCGTCTGTCTGTGTCCGGGCTGCTTCTCACAACATATATATATATATATATATATATATATATATATATATATATATATATATATATATATATATATATATTGTAACAATGCTAGGGGTTGCTGTCGCCCTTTAAACTCAACAAACAGATTCACAGGCACATGGCAAAAGCACCAAGAAGTATCCTTTAATTATTTCTTCTTGCACAGTGCTTTCAAAGCACCACAGCCACAATAAACACAATTAGATTAATATCAAAACACGATTCTTCTCCCCTACTGACTCTGGCTCGTCTGTTGGGTCTTCAGCAGTCCTTTATATAGTGCCCGACCCGGAAGTGCTTCTGTTCTTCCTTCCACATGACTTGCCGGGTTAAATGGAGAACTCAAATTCTTTAGTCAGACCGGAAGTACATCGGGGCTCCTGGATAGATGGCAGATGCTGCCAGTAGTTTCAAGTAAAAGAACGTTGGACAAAAATAACTGAGATTGGTGTACAAAATACACCAGCGTGAGCAGTTAAGGGTTAAACCCACTCACGCATTTTATTCATACTTTCCTAATTACAAGATAAATATAAATTCAGAATAAGAAATGTTTTTATTATGCTCTCTGAATTCAATAACTATTCAAAATCAACCAGAAACAGAAATGTATTGAACATATTTAGTTAGGTGTTTAATGTCTACACCAAAAGTATAGACTAACAGCGACAGGATTCTGAAACTTGAACCACTGGATACACTTCATTACGTAAGACCACTGACATGGGTTTACTGTAAGTGCATCTAGTAAGGGTCAGTTAATCAGTCATTTCAGGATTGAGGTATTTACATTGATTTCCAAGAAGTAAATATGGGAGAATTCTGGGATATTCAATTGAAAGGAAACCACAGAGACTGCTGACTCTGGAGATGAAAGTGTATTACACCACATACTATGAAAAGACACACACACATTCCTAATAAAATAAATACTCTTGCCTGGAAAGCATATGTGTGTGTACCTATCACCAAGGTACATATCATTAATTCTTTTAAAATTTGCAGAATAGTTTATGGATAAATTTTGTGGGTCGATTGTTATCAAAATAATATCTAGATATTTAACAGTTGCATTTTGTTTTAGCATTATGATCATTTAATACATTTTTAGAAGTTCATGAAATGTGCATTTTTGTCATTGGTGTTAATTTCACAGTCTTGTATATTTCTGTTGTATGTACCTCAAACTAAATTGATTTTCAATGCTTGCGTAATAAAATGTAATTACAATTACATTAGGTTTTATGGAAAAATACACACTTTAAAAAGAAGAAAATTTTTTACATGTATGTTTCACAAGGTGGACGGCGCGGTGGCACAGTGGGTAGCGCTGCTGCCTCGCAGTTGGAAGACCTGGGGACCCGGGTTCGCTTCCCGGGCCCTCCCTGCGTGGAGTTTGCATGTTCTCCCCGTGTCTGCGTGGGTTTCCTCCGGGCGCTCCGGTTTCCTCCCACAGTCCAAAGACATGCAGGTTAGGTCGATTGGCGATTCTAAACTGTCCCTAGTGTGTGCTTGGTGTGTTTGTGTGTGTCCTGCGGTGGGTTGGCACCCTGCCCAGGATTGGTTCCTGCCTTGTGTCCTGTGTTGGCTGGGATTGGCTCCAGCAGACCCCCGTGACCCTGTGTTCGGATTCAGCGGGTTGGAAAATGGATGGATGGATGTTTCACAAGCCTGGAAAGGAATTGTTGTGTTGGTGTCCATTGCAAATCTTCTCTAGTTCAGCACAGATCTTCTATGACATTAGAAAAGCTTCAGTGAGCTGTAAAATAGCTTCTCTGACGTGAGGCAACTGTAGAAAGAGATGGGAGCTTTGGTAACTGTAGCTACTGACTGTTGTGCTTTTGTCAACCCTTCTGATTCATTCTTATTCATTATAAACATCCTTGTAACTCAGCTTCTTTTTATATACAGTATGCCCTAGTTAGATCATTCATTTTCATTGCCTCTAACATATTTTACTGGATATGCTATTTATTAGTTATCCACATTGAAGGGGAAAAAATGAAAGAACTCATGTCATGATCACTAGACACTTAAAAGTAAAATACCTGTATATAAAAAATATGCACATAACATGCCACTAAGTCACATGGATTTCTGAAGCAACAAGGATAAAAAACATAAAGCAAATAGTATATTGTGCTAAAAGTTTTATAAGGCCTTATTGCTATCTACAAAATGGAGCCATATGGATGAATACACAAGGGTTTGCTCTTCTCCTCTCTCTGTGTCACTAGAGTGTGTACCTAAAATAATTTAGCTCTTAAAGATCAAACAAGATACAATGAAGGATTAAGCATGAAAAAGACAAAGCAGAGCCGTAGCAAAAAAAAATGTTAAAAATACAGAGGAAAGTAACATACAATATTGACAGCTACAAAAAGTTCTATTAAAGTTTTGCAAAATAAACATGAAAAGATGGGAAAGTATGCTACCATTGGTTAAGATTTGATTTCTATACAAGGAAAAAGTCTGAACTGATGTCACATGCTGATTCACATGACTATGTGTCCATGAAATCAAAATGCCATGGCTGTCTTATCCTATTTTTCAAGTCACTGCACAATGGGGAACTTCCTAAGAATTAGAAGATAACAAATGTTATCCTGTTACATAAAAAGGGTGATCAAGCAGGTCCAAGTATCAACAGGCCAGTAAGCTTAATGTGCATCACAGGAAATTACTAGAAGCAGTTGTTTAGAAAAGGAGCGAGAACCACGTGGGAAAAACAGAGGAGTTAGTAAGTTGTCAGCATACATTCAGTTGGCACAGATCTTGTTTAACTAATGTGCTGGAATTCTATCAAAAAATAACACAATGTCACCTGTGAGCTGTGTATGGTATTGTCTATCCTAATTTTCAGAATGTTTTTAATAAGGTTCTACATGAGAGGTTGGGCATGAAACTAAATAAAGTAGGAATTCAGGGTTTAGTATATAGGTGGTGCAAAATTGCCTGAGACACAGGAAGCAAATGGTTACAGTGCGAGGAACCCTATCGGAATTAGAGGTGATGTTAACTGGGGTCATTCTTTTCATTTTAAGGGAATGGAGATTAAGAAGTGACATTATCTTAAAACTATATAAAAAAATATTATGGTGGCCCCTGGCTGTTACTTTAAAATACATTTTTCAACAAGAGCAGAGAGACACAGTTGGAATTTTGCTATGGGTATATTTCATACAAATATTAGAAAACGTTTCTCAAAATAGATTACCAAGTAGTATGGTAGATACTAGGACTTTAAGAACGTTCAAAATGCTACTTAATGTTATTTCGGAGAAATTAAGTGGATAGGGTTGACGAGATTTGTTGGGCTGAATGGTCTTGTTTCATCTAGTTTTTTTCTAATGTTCTAATCTTGGACACTGGAAAATGGACAATTAGGCAAAACAATATAAAAGACAAAGAAAGCAAAACAGAAAAATTTTTTGCAAAACATTATGAAAATTCTACTGCCCTACACAACTGCCAAGCATCAGTTGACACTACCACTTACTGCAGTTGCCAGTTAAAATTCTAAACAGACAGTATGTTCTTTTATTGCTATGCAGTGTATTTCACACTTAATTCCTCATTTGCTTAAAATATTTCTCCAACGTTTTATGCAATTATAAGCTATGATTCTTGATAATTTACTTCAGTGTTTCTTTCTCTTTTCTTTTCACTTCCTAAGTTCATTTTATAAAGTTTAAGGTTGTAGAGAAGCAGCCTATCGTGGCAGCTTAGATGCAAGGCAAGAACCAAACCTGGGCATATACTGATGCAAATAACAACACTTATTTACAGTAAACCAATTCATTACTGCCAAACACCCATACAGTACCTGTCATTGGACTGTGGGGTAAAAAACAAACTCTTCAGATAAGGAGAAAATATCAACTCAACATACTAGATGAGAATCACCCCATCCTTAAAGCACCAGGAGGTGTCTTTACTAACACTAGTGATTTACCCATTCCTCAATTTATTTATTATTTTTCAGTTAATTTTATACTGTGAAATGGTGTATTTTTCTTTTTTAATTTTAGTTTTTTTATTTATTTTATTTTTGCATTTTCTGGTTATCTGCAATTCTCCATTCAGTTCTTTGATTTTACCTCTGAGCTGATAACTGTAAGTTTTGTAGTTTCCACAGTTTCAGTCTGCCCCTCTCACTCATTTGTTCTCTCCCCAACAAGAGGTTGCCACCCTGTACAACAAAACTAAACAGGTAATTTTATTCCTTCGTAAAACAAAGAAAAGACCACTACTATCAAATATATGAGATTATTGTTGATCACACAAACTACTCTGCATATTCATTTTTGTATCCAGTATTTATTTTCACACCTTCGTTCTAATTCTTATAAAAAGTGGTGGGCACTTTCACAGTTTTGTCATATTATCCAAACCGTTACATTCCTTTACTGCAATGATGCAATGTCTAATCTCACCTCTGCTCATATCTCCTTTCTTATCTCTTCATTTTGCAAAACAACTTCAGTTTTGTCACATGCACCTCTCTCTGAGACATGGTTCCATTTATTATTTTTTCCCTGACTGTTCTTTTGTCATTTTCATGTTAATCCTCATGCCCTAATTCGATACTGTAATTCATACTATCTATAATCCATTGCAAAACAGCTGCTGGAATTGCAGCCCTTGCTGTTGGCCATGTGTGAAACGGATGTCCTTCACATGCTCTCATCTGACCTAGATTTCAGACTTCAGCCATTATTTGCAGAAGTGTATTAGTATTTGTTAAATATGATGTTGCTATTAATTTAAAGTACATGAATATGTCAGAGAGTATAAAAACAAACTAAAGCATTATATTTTTAAATTCATTTTATTAGTTAATTTCTTTTTTAGAAAGTGTGAATTTCATATAATAAGGCATGGAATATAAAAGATACTTGAGGAAATTAAAATTTTACTGTCATATTTTTATTACTATTTACAAAGCGGAGCTAACAGAGGATGATATGTTTTGAAAATTGAAGCAGAAGGCAAATAAATACAAAAAAGCTTGAATCAATACAACTCCTGAGTTTCTGTAGGACATTTGTAGATACTTTAGAATATTTGGTGTAACATTTTCTTCTTTGAATGTATAAGTATGTAATGTTGGCTTCTCCTATCTCTATTATTGTTCCAGTATTCCTCATTAACTTTTATTGACTTCGTGTTTCCATAATAATATGAAGATGAGATTTGAAGGTCCCTAAGGTTCAGGTTACATTGCACTGCTGGTTAAATGCTTGTATTATAGTATTTATTTTTCTCAGTTTGAAAAAAATGTTTCCTAGCATATTTGTAATACTCTGTAGAGCTTCAAAATTACCTTCCAGAATAGCCTACCATAAATTTATACTTTGTGTCATCTTAAAATATTTGCTTTGTAGTCATAATTCCTTATATCCAGTGTTTTATGAGTGTATGTTTCCCTGGGCTTAAAAAATCAAATCTGCTAAGCATTCTTCAATACATTTCAGTGCTGAAATCTATCAGGGAGTTCTTATTAGATTTCTGTTATTTCCTTCCAGTGTCACAAGTTATAATCACAATCTCATTAGACTGTGTGAGATAGGGCACCGTCCTGAAAAGAGGAGGCCATGGTTAAAAGGGCCAAAATACTTAAATAAATAAAAAGAAATTTGAATGGTCACAAACTATTTCTCATAACATTAGGAAGAAACACTTTATGAAATTCTTTACAAAATTTGACAATGGTAAGATATGTATAAACTGAAGATGAATAGAAATATAGTGGAAAATTTAAATATTGGGTACAACTGCACAATCAAGGACCTGAATCTTGAAAATATTCATTGTGACAAAGACATAGAAACTCAATTGAATTTGCCACACTTTACAAATGGAGAGTACACCAAAGTTTTTATGAAGGCAAATGAAATGTTAGGTTATGAGGGAGTTCAAGTCAGGGGAGGAAACTCAGGGGAGGACCCTTATGAGTCCTGTGTACAGTGTTGGTCTTTATATTACAAGAATGACTGAAATACACTAGAGATTTTTTGTTCCAGTGTTACAACATATTTCTTTATACAGGGAATTATAGATTCATAGTATAAAATATTAAATAGCATTAGTTTATATGTTTTATTAAAATCTGGACTTTATACTTTTTTGAAAGTATTAAATCAGAATTAGAATTAGATTTATTGGCCAAGTGTGGACGCATACAAGGAATTTGACTCCGGTTGAATATATATATATATATATATATATATATTGTGAGAGCCAGCCCGACCACGGACAGACAGACACCGTTTTTAAAGTCCACCACACACGGTTTATTTACAATATTTATAATTAGAGTCCTATACAGCACACAGTGCTCCAGCACCAAACACCCTTTTCTTGGGCCTCTCAATGGTCCTCCTTGGGCCGCCTTTCTTCCTCACTCCCGAGCGTTGTCTTCTTCCACCCGACTCCGGCTCCTGGACTGTAGGAATGCAGCTCCTTTTATATTCACCCAGATGTGCTCCAGGTGCTTCCTGACGTCCTTCCGGCGGCACTTCCTGGTGTGCTCAGGGTGCCCTTGATGGAGGACATGGGCCCCAATGGGGTTGAGCTTCCATGCTCCATTCCCGTGGTCCCCACACTAACCAGGGCGGTTGCCCCCTCGTGGCCCGGGAGATGTATAGTCCGCCTCCCTGTCCTTCCAGGCGTCCCGGCTGGGGGTCCCAGCCGCCTGCCACAGTGCCCCTCAGTCAGCGGAGACCTGTAGGGCTCAGTGGCCTGTCCTGTTAGGGCAGGCCTCCCACAGCAAGGGTCTGATTCTTGCTCATCCAGAGTCCGGTCCTGAAAAACACAAACTGGAAATAGGGGCGGAGACGTTGCCCTAACGCCACTGCCCGATATCTTCCATTATTCCAAACGGGCAACGCTCCCCCCGTTGATCGGCACCTTGGCAGCCGAAACCTTCATGCCCCCCTTCTCGGGATGTCCAATGGGACCGCTCGCACCTCCGTCTTCCCGTCACCGTACGTGAACTCACAGGCTCACTTCACTTTCTGTTGGAAGAACTGGCTTTCCTCCTCCGGGTCCTCCTGTCTCTCTGGGGCGCCCTGACGGATTGTGTCTCCCTATGGGAAAACAAAGAGACCCTGTACTGTCTGCGCCCCTTTAAAACGGCATGAGACCGACGCGGGCTCTGGGAGCAAGGCACTTTGACCCACGGCACTTGTCAGCCGGCGTCCTGTCTCTGCGATTGCGATGAGCTGTCAATGTCAGATCCACTGTCGGAGGTGCGGCTACTTGCTCACCGGAACCAAACAATACTGGGAGCCCTTTGCATTCCCCTCCGTTTCTTTTTATGGCACAGGTATCACCTACCTGTACCGCCGCGTCCCTCCTGCCAGAGAATCTAGCACCGTGCCACTTTGTCCACTGTTGCAGCGTCTTCAGAGGCGAGATTGCCTTCACCTCCAACTTCTCCACTATCTCCCAGAGGGCGCGCAATACCTGGAGGAGCGACTTGGCAGGCTGAAGGTAATCCTCAAGCTTGCAAAGGGCCGTAAGTAGAAACGGAACATCAGCTGGCGGTGGACTTACCATTTGCTCGGTCCTACACGCTGGCTGTGCACCGCAAAGCCTTCTTCCTGGCTCTGTCGGGTCCTCCCCTGGATCGGAAAGGACATTCGTTGGTCCTGTCTCCAACCAATCATCGGTGGGAACACAACACACCATCCAATCCCTTGCCAGCCTCGGGGAGGGACTTCCGGTTCCCTCATGACAGCTTCCCTGCCGCGGCTTCTTGAGACGCAGCGGTTCATTCTCCTTTCTTAGTGTCGCCGCCCCACCATCGCTCCATGGATCAGCACGCCTCGGTCACCAACTCGGATCCAGGTAGTCCTCTCCTGCAAAGCAAAGACAGGGCCCGGCACGACCGACCCCTGGATTTCCTGGATCCCATCTCTCGGAGCAGGCTGCCTCCGAGTGGCCTCTTCCATTGTCGTGCCGACCAGGTTGTCCGCAGCAACGGCGAACACTGGGGAGTCTGCGGCTCTCGCACCTCGCCTGGTGTTCCTCTCCCCCATCAGGTTGGAGATGGCGCTCCTGTGAACCGGTGGCAGTCCCTGGGTGAATCGCAGCTCAGTCGCGGTGTGGGTGCGTGCCACGTTATCGTGGCGTGTGTGTGTGGTTGTCTGCTATGTCGGGCTGCCCACAAAATTATTTTTTGGGGTTCCTGCCAACAGATGGCCAGGAGTCCCATCTGGGATGCCACTGTGAGAGCCAGCCCAACCACAGACAGACAGACAGACATCGTTAAATCCACCACACACGGTTTATTTACAATATTTACAATTAAAGTCCTGCAAGGCACACAGTGCTCCAGCACCAAACACCCTTTTCTTGGGCCTCTCAATGGTCCTTCTTGGGCCGCCTTTCACCCTCAGTCCCAAGCATTACCTTCTTCCATCCGACTCCAGCTCCTTGAATGCACTTTCTGGTGTGCTCGGGGTGGCCCCTGGTGGTGGACATGGGCCCCAATGGGGTTGAGCTTCCATGCTCCATTCCCGTGGTCCCCACACTAACCAGGGCGGTTGCCCCCTCGTGGCCCGGGGGATGTATAGTACGCTTCCTGGTCCTTCCAGGAGTCCCGGCTGGGTGTGACCCCCAGCCGCCTACCACAATATGAATAAATGAATATAAATTAAATGGCCTGTCCTTTTAAGTACATCTTTATTGGCCAGAAGTGTCTCCAGTTCTTTCGGAGCTGTTATACCTTTACTAAAGAAATTAGATTTACAGCCAGATTTCCTCAAGAATTATATTATAATTACATATTTAAGTTTATACCATAATTCCAGGCTAATTTTACAATCCACAAAGAGCACAGAAACAGCTATAAAACATATTGTTAATGATACTCTTATATTCTCCAGTGCAAGAAACTATAAATTCATTATGCATTTATTTTTAAATTCTCTGCTTTTAATAAAATTTCCTGCAACAGGGAATTACAAAAGCTAAACAGTATTCTGGATTTTGAGGCAGTTTTTATGATGGTTTACCTCTCATTTATCAAACAATTTCAATATGAACATTTCTATTTTAATATGATCTAATTTAGTGTTATGTCCAAATTTGTTTTGCATTAATATGTTGTCAGTAGGGCGGCACGGTGGCGCAGTGGTAGTGCTGCTGCCTCGCAGTTAGGAGACCCGGGTTCGCTTCCCGGATCCTCCCTGCGTGGAGTTAGCATGTTCTCCCCGTGTCTGCGTGGGTTCCATCCGGGCGCTCTGGTTTCCTCTCACAGTCCAAAGACATGCAGGTTAGGTGGATTGGCAATTCTAAATTGGGCTTGGTGTGTGGGTGTGTTTGTGTGTGTCCTGCGGTGGGTTGGCACCCTGCCCGGGATTGGTTCCTGCCCTGTGTTGGCTGGGATTGGCTCCAGCAGTCCCCCGTGACCCTGTGTTTGGATTCGGTGGGTTGGAAAATGGATGGATGGATGCTGTCAGTAGAGATGCTATTACTAAACAATTTCTATATCCATATTCATGGCACCCACCTGTATTTTTCAAGACATACAAATTTTGTATAATGTATAATACAAAATGTATAATAAAATACATCAATAAGGTAAAAAAGTGAAGGCATGAAAAATCTAAATTAGAAAAATGTACTTTGATTGCTGGGTGAGAATAATGAAATCATCAAAACATCATTGACAAATCAACTCAGACTTTTTGAAATTTAATGTATTAAATGCAAGTAAAATATAGAAGTTGTCTTTGATTGTCACATTTAAACATTTTCTGAGTAGATAGATAGATAGATAGATAGATAGATAGATAGATAGATAGATAGATAGATAGATAGATAGATAGATAGATAGATAGATAGATACTTTATTAATCCCAATGGGAAATTCACATTCTTCAGCAGCAGCATACTGATACAATAAATAATATTAAATTAAAGAATGATAATAATACAGGTGAAAAAAACAGACAATAACTTTGTATAATGTTGAATGCTAACGTTTACCCCCCCTGGTGGAATTAAAGAGTCGCATAGTTTGGGGGAGGAACGATCTCCTCAATCTGTCTGTGGAGCAGGACAGTGACAGCAGTCTGTCGCTGAAGCTGCTCTTCTGTCTGGAGATGACATTATTTAGTGGATGCAGTGGATTCTCCATAATTGATAGGAGTCTGCTCAGCGCCCTTCGCTCTGCCACAGATGTTAAACTGTCCAGCTCCATGCCAACAATAGAGCCTGCCTTCCTCACCAGTTTGTCCAGGCGTGAGGCGTCTTTCCTCTTAATGCTGCCTCCCCAGCACACCACTGCGTAGAAGAGGGCGCTCGCCACAACTGTTTGATAGAACATCTGCAGCATCTTATTGCAGATGTTGAAGGACGCCAGCCTTCTAAGGTAGTATAACCGGCTCTGTCCTTTCTTGCATAGCGCATCAGTATTGGCAGTCCAGTCTAATTTATCATCCAGCTGCACTCCCAGATATTTATAGGTCTGCACCATCTGCACACAGTCACCTTTGATGATCACTGGGTCCATGAGGGGTCTGGGCCTCCTAAAATCCACCACCAGCTCCTTGGTTTTGCTGGTGTTCAGGTGTAGGTGGTTTGAGTCGCACCATTTAACAAAGTCATTGGTTAGGTCCCTATACTCCTCCTCCAGCCCATTCCTGATACAGCCCACGATAGCAGTGTCATCAGCGAACTTTTGCACGTGGCAGGACTCCGAGTTGTATTGGAAGTCCGATGTATATAGGCTGAACAGGACCGGAGAAAGTACAGTCCCTTGTGGCGCTCCTGTGTTGCTGACCACAATGTCAGACGTGCAGTTCCCAAGACGCACATACTGAGGTCTGTCTTTAAGATAATTTAGTATAGAATGACAAGGAGTGGGAGGTAAACGTAGTGAGAACATGCAAAGGTCAGCTCTAAAAGTCAAACCTATCTGCTGTCAAAATAAAATTGCCAGCCAGATCTCATCAACATATAACCAGTGCTAAATTTCTTAAACTAGTAAAACATAAAAAAATTAATTTCTGTTTACATGCCACTTCAATGATAATATGTAATTTCAAAGCTTTCAACTTTTATACAGTCGCTTCAGTGATGTCACACTGAGGTGGTCCATAAACCAATGCAAAGAGTTGATTTTTGTAGAATCATTTCTCCACAATGCTTATTTTTGTCTATTATGGATAGCTTGCTTACCTGTGAAATTTTGGCCTGTTTGTGAAACATTTAGAGGTCACTCCATTATGAATATTTTATGTGCATTGTCACTACATACATACTTTTGAACAGGGTTCTTAACTAGCTAAGTAAATAGTAAGCAATAAAAAAATGATACAGAGAACATTATAGTATTAAGGTGGAGTTCCCAGAACATTCTAGTAGTAAGTGAGTGGAAGTTTACAGTACATTCTAGTATTAAACTGCATCCAGGTCCACCAACTTACAGGGAAAACGTGGGGGCTGGAGGCAGGATTGGCATTCCTGCCTCCGTAAAAAAACCTCACTGTTCCAGTGTTGTGCTGAGGTATCACCCACTGCATTTGGGTCCCAATCAAGGTGGTTCATCGTGTGGTGGGTGCATGATCCCAATCTAGCATTAAATAGAAGTTTCCAGAACATTTTAGTAGCAGGTAAGATTTTCGATTTTATCCTTGTTGATGACAGCATCTCAACAGAAACAAATATGGTGCAAATCCTTAAGTGTCCACCATTAGCACACATTCATTGACATCTTAAGCTGTCTAATGAATATGAAGGGATGAAGTCAGAGAATGTGGTTAAACAAAGAACAATATCCTTCTTTGGTGTCTTTATGGAAAAGGCAAAGGAAGATCTTAGTCATTTCTCAAGAAACCACCAGAATAGTTGACAGATGATCCAATCTTCAATTAATTTTTTAACTCATGACAGTAGTGAATGACGTAGCTGAAAGTGGAATAAGTCACATCAAAAATTACAATGACATACTGACAGGACGAGGAACAGAAACATTTTTTTCTTCAACTGGTCATAAAGCATTGCAAGAATTTTCCAACTTCAACAAAGACAGTGCTAATGTTGTAAACCTACAAGTGTGGAACAGTTATCTGTTGTTCAGTTCAGGTGACACAAAAACTGATAAAAAGAATGACTTGTAAATGTTGGTGACACAGAGACTGGCAGAGCCCTTGTACCCCAAGGAGAAAAGTTGAACGTTGGCCAGTACAATAGATTGGGCTCCTGGGAGGTTTATTGGAGCTGATTTACTGATATCGCTGCTGCTAATGCATGGGGACAGAGGGGGAAAGCTGGATGATTTGGCACCAGAAGACTGCATGGAGCTGAACGCGCTTTTGGCAACCATAAAGTGCCAGTTCGGTCGCAACAAGTCGCCCCAGAGCTCCCAGTCCTGGATGCCCGGTGACAGCCTGGGGAGATTCGCAGCTGAGATTCAATTGTTAGTACGTCTGGCTAGTGCAGAGCAATATGGAATGAAATGAATTCTTGAAGGGCCTCATGCCGGCATCACTGTGTCAACAGGTGTGTCTAGCATGGCCCATCACATTCAAACAGGCACTTGCGGAGGCAATTGAATGTAATCATATGTTGGCTGAATAACCTGTACAGCTTGAATCAGAGCAAAGAACAGTGCCTTCTGCAACCAGGATACCAAGAATCCAGCAAGTTCAATCCACTGAAGGAGGGGTCAGATTTCTTCCTCCCATGAAGGACATTACAGTGCTGTCATCCTCAGACACCATCTGCTTGCTGGCGATGTGGCCACCTGGGCCACATACAAAAATTTTGTCCTACAAGAGGAAATAGCTCGGTCTGGAACATGGAAAAGCATTCGGGAAACGGCAGGGGCCTGGTATAAGTGGGACACCGCCTGACCCCATGACAGTCCCAAGAGCTAATCAGAGAGACTGGAAGAAGCTATCTATGACTGCAGGATGCTTGGGTGACTATTGCCACCTTTACATTTGGGTCAGCAGCTGGGTGATAAAGGCGCTGATTGACACTGGTGCTACAGCAACAATTATATGGCCAGATATACTCCCTCCAGAGCTGCAGCTGACTGCCACAAGGACACGTTTTACCACAAGCAACAGCACTGGCTCTAACACAATGAATACTTCTTCACAACCCAGTGCAACCCCTAGAAGATCAGCATGTTAGATGTGCCTACCTTCCTGTTACAAAGAATTGCCCTAGAGGACGAGAAGCTAAAGGAGGGGGCAGTGTAATACCCAGCATTGTCACTCTAGAGATTGGTGGGTTCTGGACAGGTGATTGAGAACAAGGTATTCACAGGTGGGCCGAGCTCCGCATTCCAGGAACCCTGGGAACTTTCTTGTTATACCTTTCAATTCCGAGAAGGCTCGAGAAGGCAGGTGGAGACTCCCATGACATTATAAATACAGCCTTGCAGCTGATAACAGGGGTAACTGGGAAAAGGGACACAACATGAGATGCTGGATAACGACTGGAAACATTGTGAGAGGTAAATAGCCTGTCTAGTGAAGTGACTGTTATTTTTACAGGGTGTTTGCAAGTTTGATTCTGCTAGAACACTGCTGTAAATATTTGTTGTGAAATAAATATGCTCGTTATTGGGCTTGACTTCCATATGTATCTCAGTCTTTCCATCTCTGTGTTTGTTACAATATGATAAAGAATAAAACTATCCTTGTAGAGAACTTAAATTTGTAATTTTGCTGGCTGGGATTGGCTCCAGCAGACCCCCGTGAACCTGTGTTAGGATATAGCAGATTGGAGAATGACTGACTGACAGACTTTTTTTTTGAGATCACCTGTGGCAGATGGCCAGGACCCATGCCCGGATGCCTGGAAGGACCAGGAGAGGGACAAAACCTCCCCTGGACCACAGGAGGGCCACCACCAGGGAGGCCTGGAGGCCAGCACTTCCGCCACACCTGGAGGTGCTGGGGGGAAGGAATTCCAGGGACACCTGGAGGGCTTCCGCGTGCTCATGCGGCACTTCCGCCACACCAGGAGCATCTGGAGCACGTCCGGATGATTATAAAAGAGGCCGCCTCCCTCGAGTGAGAGAGCCGGAGTCGGGACGAAGAAGGCAACGCTTGGGAGGAGAAGTGGAAAGGCGGCAGAAGCAGTCCAGAGAGTGGAGGAGAAAGGGACTGACACAAGGGAGTTTGGTGCAAGGCACTGTGTTGTGTGCAGACTTTTATTGTTAATAAATGTGTGTGTTTCAGGACTTCCTGTGTCTGCCTGCTTGTGTCCGAGACTACCTTCTACACCACCATAATGTATTAAACATTACATATTCCAGGGAATTCTGGGTATTCTACTGTATTACAATGGAAACTCCCAAGTCATTTGCTTTGAAATGACAGTGCTCATAAAAAACAAAGATGGGGTTGTGGCATAACTCTACAGATATTTAACTTTTGAAATCTTCCTTAAACAAAAACTGAAATTGTTTTCAGAATTCTTGAGTTTCAAAACCCCTAAACGGACATATACATTGTAAATTTTCACTCAGGAAAGCTAACAAAAAATTAATAAAAACCAACACCTCTTAGTGATATAATCAGCGGTTTTTATTAATTTTTTGTTAGCTTTCCTGAGTTGAGGAAAGCTGTTCTTGAATTTGCTCCAAACATAATTGACTATAGCAATCACTTTAGTTTAAAATTCTGCAGCAAAGATCATAACTCAGATTACAAAGTTTCATCATTTATTCAAACTCAAAAACTTTTATGCCTACATTGGTTTACTGCTCAGCTTAGTTATAATTTCAACATTCTTCAACTGTTTTTAATAAAGTGATCCCTCCTTTACTGTTTACCCTTTACCTATAAATGCTTACACCCCAAAATGTACACTTATTGTAAGTCACAAGCTTACATAAAAGGTTTAATTTATATGAGTTGATTATTATATCATATGAAAATACAGTATACTACAATATATTTGTAAACCTCTTCAAATGATTTGAGTTACAGCTTAAGGCAGAAAATTTGATGTGGAGAACATTAATAGAGGTAGTGGTCTCTACACCTTCTCCACAAACATCAAGTATTCCTACTTATTTAAAGGCAAAGGAGAACTGGCTTAGTCTGTGTGACTTTAAAAGGATTTTGACACAAGGGATTTCTGTCACATACACACTTGTACATTGATGCACCTTTGTAACAGGCTTGGTTACACTACAGTAGCTGATCTTTGAAACAATGCAGCTGCCAATGTAAGAAATGCTCCATTATTCTCAACCTTTATATTAAGGCTGTACTTTTGTTTCAGCCGATGATACTGTAAGTCTGTAAATATCTTTTTTCTACTTTAATTGTGGCAATCATTGTGACAGGCTCTTACTAACCTTTCTTTTGTTGCTGTGTGGTTATCATTGTTACGTTAAAATTTATGTCATTGGAGTGGGATCACAGAGTGAACGGATGAAGAGTGGCACCAGTGACATATCCTAGCAGGACACCATCTTATAGTTCTGCCAATATCATACATAACAGAGTTGTAAATTGTAGAAGAAATGCTGGGGTGAAGCCTTCACAAAATAGACTAACTTTTTACCATTTTTTGGGACTATAATCGAGTTTTATATATTTTGTTCTTCAGTTAATTTGAATATTATGTTAATTTTGCATTATAATGATAACAATGTCTAATAGTTTAGCTATTCAATGATAAATATATATTTCACCTTTGGATATGAACAAACATTGTATTTTGTAAATCAAGATTAGTTTATTTGCTTATAATAGGTCTAGTAAATAATTCATTTTAATGAGGTATTGTTTCTTTTAAAAAGTTTGGCAGGTTGCAAGACTTAATAGGAATGAGGAAGGTTTGTTGCTTTTGCTGTGTTCTCGTGCTCTCCGACTATTCAGAGACCCGACTTGTGACCTTCCTACTTCAATGCATTCATGTGGATTTCTGGTCTGACTAGTAGGGAAAATGTGAGATAGCTGTTGATTTGTTACTTATTCTGACTAACACAAGAAATTAAAGGTAAATGGCATTCTTTTGTGGAAATAAGCAGCAAAATAAACATATTAAATATGTATACATTTATTCTAAGCGTATTTCAGGCTCACCAGGTGGTATGTTTAATTTAAAGAATTGAGTAAGGTGAAAGGTCAGCGTTACTTCACAACTCAGACAATTTGGGCAGTTTACATATGGTTGCAAGAACAGATCAGAAAAAAATGAGTAAAACCTCATTTGTTCTATCCAAAACCAGAAGCATCTTCTACTTGTTAACAAAAGGATATTATTTAAACATATGTAAAATTTATCAGAGAGAAAACCAACTGCAATACACAATAAAAGATAACTGTATGTTATAAGATAACTGCAAGTGTGGAAGTTTTTGTGCTTGCCCTCCAGCTTTAGCTGCTTTACCTCACCTCCACTTTTCAGCTGTTTCTGTTCAATACTTTTTCCCTCCTGCTGCTCGGTTTGAGCCTGCTATTCATGACAGCAATTTTTTAAACTGCTCACTGGTTTTACATCCAAGTTCAGCAATTGCTCTAAAGCAGGGATGCCCAACTCCAATCGTGGAGGGCCACAGTGGATGCAGACTTTCATTCTAACCATTTCTTAAATAATGACAAGTAATTAAGTTATTTTGCTTTATTTGTAATTGACTTGCTATTTTAGGATTCAGACCCCTCAATTATTTCTTTTTTCCTTAATTATCAATCATACAATAATGAGACACAAAGTGAGCCAACACATGACCAGCTAACCTGTATCCACCATACAATATCTGAAAATAAAGAAAGGTGAAGGTCTCAGTAATGTTGATCTGCTCAGGTCCATAAACTATTTGGATGGTTCTCTTAGAAAAAAGAAAATCAACTGTTTTGAAAATGTCTGCTGTGGCAGCATGAGAGCAACAGCAAGCCAAGAAGGTAAATAACAGGTTTAATTAACAACAAGAATCATCTGTTATTTAAGAAAATGGTTGAGAGAAATAGGTTGGAGTTAGGTGGTCATCTGCTGGCTCACTTCACATCTCCTATTTGTTTGGCTGCCATTTAAAGGGAAAAAAACAATTCAGAGGATGGAGTCTTTAAAAATACAGTAATGAAAACAAAGGGAATAGAAGTCAATTAGCAGAAGAAATTGGTCCCTGATGAAGAATGTGGCAGGAAGGAAAACCAGCAGCAACTGAGGTCTTCCATGATCAGAGTTGGATAACCCTGCTCTAAAGCCAATGTTTCTAATCACAGACCCTGGACAAATAAATTTATGGATGCTAAAGAATCACATTTGTAGGGCTAAGGTCCTTTGGGGGCTCACTTGTAGAACCCCCATTGTGCACAATAGCAGTATACCCTTCCATATTCTGAGACACATTAATAATGAAGTGTGCCTGTAGTAAGACTTCTTATCTGTGTCATGTCAGTTAACTGTGGGGCTTCTCAACTGGCTCAAAACTCCTTAAATATTCTACACATCATCTTCCTTCTGTAGGCCTGAAAGCCTGTCAATGATCCAAATGATGCCAATTAAATCAACTCAGGAGAATTTTAACATGCTCCTCTATATCCATTCAGGGTAACCTATGGAAATTATTTTTGTATGCCAATTTATTTAAAATAAAATCCCCACACCACCTTTAACAATAATGTTTAAGTATACAAGTTTGTGATGCATGAGTCCTACGTGTATCAGAGAAAATATTTCACAGGAATCTGGTGGAGCCCTGCTTTTTGTTTGTTGTTTTAGTTTCTCTAAAAGCTGTAGAACCAATTGCTAGGGTTCTTTTTTTACTTTTAGATTCAGCCATTCTAAATATGGATTCACTATGAAGCATGTAGGAAAACAGAACTAAGAAAAGTAAAGTGCCACAAATGAGTATCTACCAACCACTTTAGAGGTAAAAACAAATCTCATTATCCTTTGACAAGTTTCTGCTATTGTTTGTGGATAGTCACAGAGTGACATTTTGTGTCAAGCTCATTGAAAGGTTTTCTTACCTCGGAAGCGATATTCATGTCTTTGGTGACTATTCCTATGAAGTCACTAGACGGATTGGGAGAGCATGGTTGGTCATGAAGTTGCTGGATATCTTTCATATATTTGCAAAAGGATGAAGATCCAAGTCTTTAGAGTCCTGGTGCTGCCTGTTTTGCTATATGGTTGTGAGACATGAACATTATCCTGTGACCTGAGACAAAGACTGGACTCCTTTGGTACTGTGTCTCCTCTGGGAATCCTTGGGTACCGCTGATTTGACTTTGTGTCGAATGAGTGGTTGCTCACAGAATCTCGAATAAGACCAGAGGTGGGTAGAGTAGCCAAAAATTGTACTCAAGTAAGAGTAGCGTTACTTCAAAATAATATTACTCAAGTAGAAGTAAAAAGTAGTCATCCAAAAAATTACTCAAGTAAGAGTAAAAAAAGTATTTGGTGAAAAGACTACTCAAGTACTAAGTAACTGTTTGATAATAAATTATTTATTTTTTAGAAATGTTGAAATAAGACAGACAAAAATATAAAATAATGTGCAAATTCTGATATTTCCAAATAATAAAATAAAAAATTTGTAAAAATAAATAACATCTTTACAAAATAAAGATGCACAAATAACACAAAGTTCCAAATCTCAGTTTTTCACAGCAAAGCTTTTGAAGCCAATACCTACAGTAGGTAACATGTATGTTTGAACAGTGCAGACTACTTACAGAGACAAGATACTGTATACAGTACACTGACAGTATAATACTGCATATTCACTTGCCCTCCAAATAGCACAGCTGATAGAAAATAACATTAGAACAAGGCAGCTTGTGCACGTACAAGAAGTCTCACTTTACCTTGACTGGCCAGTCGCGGATAGTTCACACAGTCACTGTATAATAGATGTAGGATGCTCTTTTTAAAAAAATTAAAAATTAAGACTGCAATTAACATGAACAAGTGTCCTTATAACTGTTCTTATTTTTAAGTTCTGTAAGACATACACTATCAGACAGATCACTGAATAATGCACAGACAGAGAAGTTACTATAAGTAAACTGGGAAGGCACTGTATAATAGAAGATATAAAACTGTCAGGAGAAAAAAAAACAGATAGATAGATAGATAGATAGATAGATAGATAGATAGATAGATAGATAGATAGATAGATAGATAGATAGATAGATAGATAGATAGATAGATAGATAGATAGATAGATGTGAAAGGCACTATATGACAGGTGCTGCAGAAAGGCAAGCAGGCAGTGAGAGTACATTCACATGTGAAAGGCACTAGATAAATGGATAGATAGGGAAGGCACTTATATAATAGGCAGACAGAGAAGGCACTAGACAGATACATAACAGTATTAGCTATATAGTAGTTTTGTTTTATATATAATGTATGTGTATTTTACAACTTGGAGAATTATGTCAAAAAGAAATACATCAAATCATATATCAATCGACACACGCTGCATGCAGGCAAGCCGGCATTGAGAGTGGAGATAGATGTGAAAGACGCTAGATAGATTGTATACAACAGGCAAAAATAGCGACCACTTGATATCAGTAATAGCTATAATCAATGAAAGCATTAATTAATCAACAGAAATAACCGCGATCGACATTTTAAACTTAATGATTTACTTAAGAAAAAAAAGAAAAATGCCCCAG
Source organism: Erpetoichthys calabaricus (assembly GCF_900747795.2). NCBI lineage: Eukaryota > Metazoa > Chordata > Cladistia > Polypteriformes > Polypteridae > Erpetoichthys > Erpetoichthys calabaricus. The sequence continues at coordinate 17,827,511 of NC_041404.2, forward strand.
CACGTCTATAAAGGCAGAAACTGCAGGCAGGCAGGCAGGCAGAGTGGTGACAAGCACAAAACAGCGCCCCCGAAACGGAAGTGGTAGAAAATAGATAGCGTCGTTAGTGGTTTACTACTACCATAGAGAATGAATGGGAAACGCTTTAGGGAGTTTTAGCTAAAGAATACGCGGCGGCCGCCTTCCGCTGTGCATGTTTGGAATACAGCATATATAATGGAAAAAAGTAACGATTCGAATGTTGCCCAATGTAGCGGAGTAAGAGTAGCGTTTATTTTTCATAAATGTACTCAAGTAAAAGTAAAAAGTATGGTGCAGTAAAACTACTCTAAGAAGTACAATTTTTTTAAAAAGTTACTCAAGTAAATGTAATGGAGTAAATGTAACTCATTACTACCCACCTCTGAATAAGACACATTACCTTCATTGTGAGGGAGCATCAGTTACAGCACTATTGCCATGTGGCGCGATTCCCTGAGGGTGATCCGCCTCGCAGGATCCTCATTTTTGGGGACCGGAGTGGATGGACTAAGCCAAGGGGATGCACATGTAACACCTGGCTGTAGCAAATAGATGGTCATTTCCATGAGGTGGGACTGGACTGCATGTCTCCCAGAGTGGTTGCCAATTGGGATCCCGAGCTGTTTCATCAGGTGGTGGGTTCGGAAACACACTGTACCAGTGCATGCTCACCAACCTGACCTTACTTGACCTGACATTGTGAACACTAATATCGTGCCAGCTATAGGATGGTTGATTGCATGTCCTCCATCTGCTAGATTCTTCTTATTTCTAAGATCACTATAGTAGTAATGCCTTTCTTGAATTTACATGCATTTGCTTTTGAATCTGTGCGTTCCTTCCTTTGTCCAAAGACTTATTGTCAAGTTTTCTGAGATGTTAAACTCCAACAGCACATTTGTGAGATTAAATTTGTATGCAACCAGCACTTGACTGGTTTCCATTTTAGATCCACTGATTATACAGTGCTTCTGTTAACCTACTTCAGGACTCTTCACCCATGGCTCACTCCCAGCTCAAAATGACCTAATTCAGAAGACAGATCAAAACAGGATTTTATTTCAAAAGAAAAAAATACTGATATTCTAATCATAGAGCCCTATGGGAATGTTTCTTTTTAAATAATTAAATTATCTTTTATTATTTATTGATTTGCAAGTAATCTTAAGGCCTACATGCTTTTGCAATTAATATTTCTGCTTACAAATAAAGTGTATCAATATCAGTATTGAACTTCTATAAACAATATGTTCTGTGACATATATGACTTTAATGATTAGAGTTGGAAAGCGAGATTTTTATACTAAAGTAGAAAAAAGATTTACCATAAAATTCTGCAGTCGAATGCCGTAATTTACCATCATTTTTATATACTATGAAATTGCTGAAGTAAATGCAATCTGCAGTGAAAAATTGAAATGTTTAACAAATAATAATTGAAATGGATGCATTACAGTGTTTATACTGAGCTTTATTTTTAGATAACACAGAGGTTACCAATCAACAACTTCTAAGACTGCCATCTGAATAGTTGAAAAATATCCTGTTTCAATGGCAGAAAAGAATTTGTGAGGTATAAATGGTCTAGATTTACTCCGTATCTGCCACATCTTCACTATTTTAATTCATATGCTAACTATAAAGTACTGCAATATCATAATGAGGTAATGTATATATATCAAAAATTGTACAAGTGACTGAATGATAAAGAAAACCATATATGACATCCAAAGCCCTGTGGGTGTTACAGTTCTGGTTTTGACACCTCTTAGAACATTTATTGTTCATGGATGTCAGTCACTATTTTGTGTTCATCAGGCATAGCCACAACCAAATTTTTCATGCTGATGACATTTGTTGCTGCCATGTGATTGCCTGAGTTGTAAATCGAGACAACTGTAAAAGTGGCTCCATGTAGTATCTGACACATGTCTATTAGATTTGCTAAAAAATTTTTATGTTTTGTCCATAACAAACACCATGTTCAATTCAATTTTGTGAATTTCCCTTTGGGATTAATAAAGTATCTATCTAAAAACATAGGGGTGTTCATATGTGCACTTGGCACCAGGACACCCTAGGCCTCATTTCGATAATCGACTTTGTGGTCGTGTCGTCGGACTTGCGGCCACATGTCTTGGACACTCAGGTGAAGAGAGGGGCGGATCTGTCAACTGATCACCACCTGGTGGTGAGTTGGCTTCGATGGTGGGGGAGGATGCCGGTCAGGCATGGTAGGCCCAAACGTGTTGTGAGGGTCTGCTGGGAACGTCTGGCATAGCCCCCTGTCAGAAGTAGCTTCAACTCCCACCTCCGGCAGAACTTCGACCCTGTCCCGAGGGAGGTGGGGGACATTGAGTCCGAATGGGCCATGTTCTGTGCCTCTATTGTTGAGGCGGCTGACCGGAGCTGTGGCCGTAAGGTGGTCGGTGCCTGTCCCGATGGTGGACAACGGCGGTGAGGGATGCTGTCAAGCTGAAGAAGGAGTCCTACCGGTCCCTTTTGTCCTGTGGGACTCTGGAGGCAGCTAATAGGTACCGACAGGCCAAGCGGAATGTGGCTTCGGTGGTTGCTGAGGCAAAAACTCGGGCATGAGAGGAGTTTGAGGAGGCCATGGAGAACAACTTTTGGACGGCTTTGAGGAGATTCTGGTCCACTGTCTGGCATCTCAGGAGGAGGAAGCAGTGCAGTGTCAACACTGTATATGGTGAGGATGGTGCACTGCTGACCTCAACTCGGGACATTGTGGGTCGGTGGGGGGAGTACTTCGAAGACCTCCTCAATCCCACTAACACGCCTTCCAGTGAGGAAGCAGAGCCTGGGGACTCAGAGGTGGGCTCCCCCACCTCTGGGACTGAGGTCACCGAGGTGGTCAAAAAACTCCTTGGTGGCAGGGCCTCGGGGGTGGATGAGATACGCCCGGAGTTCCTCAAGGCTCTGGATGTTGTAGGGCTGTCTTGGTTGACACGTCTCTGCAACATCGCATGGACATCAGGGACAGTGCCTCTGGATTGGCAGATTGGGGTGGTGGTCCCCCTCTTTAAGAAGGGGGACTGGAGGGTGTGTTCCAACTGCAGAGGGATCACACTCCTCAGCCTCCCTGGAAAAGTCTATTCGGGGGTTCTGGAGAGGAGGATCCATCGGATAGTCGAACCTTGGATTCAGGAGGAACAGTGTGGTTTTCGTCCTGGTCGCGGAACAGTGGACCAGCTCTACACTCTTAGCAGAGTCCTGGAGGGTGCATGGGAGTTCGCCCAACCAGTCTACTTGTGTTTTGTGGACTTGGAAAAGGCGTTTGACCGTATCCCTCGGGGAATCCTGTGGGGTGTGCTCCAGGAGTATGGGTTACCGGACCCCCTGATAAGGGCTGTTCGGTCCCTGTACAACCGGTGTCAGAGCTTGGTCCGCATTGTAAGTTCGACAGTAAGTCGAACCCATTTCCAGTGAGAGTTGGACTCTGCCAGGGCTGCCCTTTGTCACCGATTCTGTTCATAACTTTTATGGACAGAATTTCTAGGCGCAGCCAGGGTGTTGAGGGGGTCCGGTTTGGTGGACTCAGGATTGGGTCACTGCTTTTTGCAGATGATGTTGTCCTGTTTGCTTCATCAGGCCGTGATCTTCAGCTCTCTCTGGATCGGTTCGCAGCTGAGTGTGAAGCGGCTGGGATGGGAATCAGCACCTCCAAATCCGAGGCCATGGTCCTCAGCCGGAAAAGGGTGGAGTGCCCTCTCAGGGTTGTTAGCGAGATCCTGCCTCAAGTGGAGGAGTTCAAGTACCTCGGGGTCTTCTTCACGAGTGAGGGAAGAATGGAGCGTGAGATCGACAGGCGGATCGGTGTGGCGTCCGCAGTGATGCGGGCAATGCATCGGTCTGTCGTGGTGAAAAAGGAGCTGAGCCGTAAGGCAAAGCTCTCAATTTACCAGTCGATCTATGTTCCTACCCTCACCTATGGTCATGAGCTATGGGTAGTGACCGAAAGAATGAGATCGTGAATACAAGCGGCTGAAATGAGTTTCCTCCGCAGGGTGTCTGGGCTCTCCCTTAAAGATAGGGTGAGAAGCTCAGTCATCTGGGAGGGGCTCAGAGTAAAACCGCTGTTCCTCTGCATCGAGAGGAGTCAGATGAGGTGGCTCAGGCATTTGATCAGGATGCCTCCTGGACGCCTCCCTGGTGAGGTGTTCCGGGCACGTCTAACTGGGAGGAGGCCCCGGGGAAGACCCAGGACATGCTGGAGGGACTATGTCTCCTGGCTGGCCTGGGAACGCCTCGGGATTCTCCCGGAAGAGCTAGAAGAAGTGGCCGGGGAGAGGGAAGACTGAGTAACTCTGCTCAAGCTGCTGCCCCCGCGACCCGACCTCAGATAAGCGGAAGAGGATGGATGGAAAAAATTTTAAATCTATTTCTTGTTTCAGAGTTGGTTACTGTTAATGTTCTTGAAATATGACTGAATTTTTTATCAAATTCTAAATTTTTTTATTAAATAGTCAGGAGAATTTGCAACTAGAAACAGAAACAACAGAGTTCAATTACATATTACATTTTAGTGATAGTAAATGAATACGCCATGTTGTGTAGAATATCCATCCACCCATCCATCATCCAACCCGCTATATCCTAACTACAAGGTCACGGGGGTCTGCTGGAGCCAAGCCCAGCCAACACAGGGCGCAAGGCAGGAAACAAATCCCAGGCAGGGCACCAGCCCACCGCAGGTCACACACACTAGGGACAATTTAGAATCGGCCAATGCACCTAACCAGCATGTCTTTGGACTGTGGGAGGAAACTGGAGTACCCAGAGGAAACCCATGCAGACACAGGGAGAACATGCAAACTCCACGCAGGGAGGACTCGGAAAGCGAAACCAGGTCTCCTTACTGCGAGGCAGCAGCGCTACCACTGAGCCACCGTGCCGCCTGTGTAGAATATGTACACCACAAATAAGTGCAAGAATGGCACACTGAAGTTGTGTTTTGTTGGTAATTGCCACTGCCGCATGCAATCAAACATGATTTGTTATTTTTCATACTCTCACCATGCATTATTAAGAATACAAATAGAAAAATGAGGGCTATACTCAGAATCTCTCCACCTCCCATTACCAATGAACAACACAGGAAAAAGTAAAAAGCAGGCAAATGTGACCTATTGTAAAGTGACTCGTTTAAAATGACAAGTGGTCCCATGGACTTTTGAACACTGCATGCATTTTAAACTTACAGCAGACTTACTGTATTTTATGATGTAAACGCATTGACCAGCTACAGTTTGCGCAGTGAGAGCAGACTTAGTGGTAGGGAAGCAGCTCATTGAGACATTGCAGCATTGTGAGTAGTGAAGCTTCATTAGAATATTTCTATCATGCAACCAGTCAGTGGAAAAAATCTTTAAATTGAGCAGTTAATGTACAGGATTATTCAGGACCTCTCCCATCTAATGTAGAAATATGCATTTTTTTAGTGTTCTACATGTTTTCATTGTAATAATTGTTTATACAGCACCTATAATGACACTCTCCCATGCAAGGCATTTTACAACGGAGTTCACGAGATTATAAAAAGAATTTTTCCCTCTTTGCTACCATGGTCACTATGGTGTCAGTGTTAAGCATCATTACTTTTATAACACTGTAATTGATGGTTCTTCAAAATTTGACAGCATCTGGGGGTTCTTGAGGTTCATCTTATATTAGATCACAATCCTTGTTACATGTTTATTCATTCACATAATAGAACAAACAGCTTTTTATATACGATAAAATAAATTATACTGTAAATAATGATAGTATGAAAGTAAGTTAATAAAAAAACAAACAAGAAGCTTCTGTTCAGGGGGATCGTTTATTATTGATTTTATTTGCTATTGCTGTCATAACCTTCAGTATTACTATAAACAGTCACAGAGTCAGGGAAGGGTAAAGGAAATTGAAAAACTAAAGTCTTTATGCAGGTAACATGTGGCTTTATATTACCAGCCTATACTTCTTACTTCCATATAGGCAAAATATAGAAGAGAATTTCTGCACAATTTCAGGGTTCAGTTCAGTTCAAGTTTATTATCATTTGTCAAGTTTACTTTCAATAAGAGCACATTATTTCCTGTGAATAGCCTATCCTGTCAGCATAAATTTGATCAGTCTCACAGTAGTTCACAAATCTATGACGCATAATCGCACAACAACATGAAGGTCTATTAAACTTTAGCAACTTCATGAAAAGTGTTAAATAAGACTGAATAAACTGGTTGTGTCTTTATGTCACATTAGTTGGAATTATTAACATTGTTAAAGTGAATATTCCCCCAAATGTTTTATGTTTTCTTCTGTTCATATCGTGACTAGTGGGACATCACAAGAAACCAAAACAACACCTCTGCTGTATTGTGGACGAGAGAATGCTTAGCACTGCTGCCTCAGAGCTACTGTATGTCCTTTTTCCACTATTCCTCTCCCTTTATACAAATGACTGTACCTCTGGTGATTCATCTGTCAAACATTTTAAAGTTTGTGGATCACATCACAATAACAGGTCTCATTTCAAACAATGATGAGTCCTTATACAGAAGGGAGGCAGAACATCTGACAGTTGCAGCCATAATAATTTGAACCAACAAATTCAGGAAACTCAGGAGATGATCATAAATTTCAAGAGACAACTAACACCCAAGAATAGAAAGTGGCCACGATAACCCAAGGGTTTTGTTCTCTGTTTTTAATAAACTACTCCAACCCGCATCTGGCCCAACTACCTCTTCTACTGAAGTCTGTGAGAAATTCCTCCACTTTTTCTGTAACAAAATTAAAGATCTAAATAATTCAACTAATATAAATACATCATCTGTTTATATCTTTCCCTGTTTTCCCAATCCATCCACCTCCTTCTCTCTCACCAGTCACATCTGCTTTTGTTAATAACCTGCTTTGTAAGATGAGGCAGACTACTTGTGTACTGGACCCCATCCCCAGCACACTACTTAAATCCTGCCTTCATGCCATAATCCCGACTATTACAACAATAATAAACTCATCCCTTGACATTGACTTTGTGCCACTCACTTTTAAAACCGCTTCTGTAACCCCAATGTTAAAAAAGTCTGGTCTTGATGCTGACAATCTTAACAATTTTCGGCCTATTTCCCACTTACCTTTTCTGTCAAATGTTCTTGAGCGTGTTTTAGCTTCCCAACTCACCAACTACTCAACTTCTAATAATCTGATGGAACCCTTTCAGTCTGGTTTCAGAGCACAGCACAGCTCTGAAACTATTCTGCTACGGGTAATCAATGATTTGCTTATGGCAGCAGACTCTGGAAAAACCAGCATATTAATTCTGTTAGACCTCAGTGCAGCATTTGACACTGTCAGACATGACATTCTACTGTCCAGAATGGAGAACATGCTGGGTATCTCTGGCACTGCCCTCCAGTGGTTCAAGTCCTATCTGACTGATAGGCAAGAGTTTGTTAGTCTTGGCAACAGCAGATCCAGCTCAGTGCCAGTCACACAAGGAGTTCCTCAAGGCTCTGTCCTCGGTCCTCTGCTTTTCTGTATTTATATGCTTCCCCTTGGCCATATTATTCGTAGCTTTGGACTGGGTTATCATTTTTATGCAGATGACACTCAACTCTATTTCAATATTAAAAGTGGAACTTCATCAGAGTTTTGTCAGCTCACAGCTTGCCTCAGTGAAATTAAAACCTGGATGGAGCAGAACTCCTTAAAATTAAATTGCAACAAAACTGAACTCCTGCAAATTGGGACTGAAGTGCAACTTAATAAAATGAGCTCCTTCCCAGTCCATCTTGGCAGTGATCATATCAGACCTGCCTCTACTGCAACGAATTTTGGTGTCATTTTTGATTCCTCCCTCTCTTATTCTGCCCACATAAATCACATTAAGAAACTTTCTTACTTTCACCTCCGTAACGTATCCCGTGTTCGCTCCTTCCTCTCCTTCTCTAATGCTGAGAAACTTGTCCATGCTTTTATCACATCCCACATCTATTATTGTAATTCCCTTCTGGGAGGTGCCCCTTCTAATCTTATATCACAGCTCCAGCTTATTCAAAACTTGGCTACAAGAGTCCTTACATGAACCAGCAGCAGCGAGCATATAACACCCATCCTGCTTCACCTTCACTGGCTCCCTGTGTCTTACAGAATTGAATATAAAATCCTACTAATATCCTACAAAGCCTTAAACGACGTTTACTATGTAAACTACTGTACATCAGTGACCTTCTCCATCACTATGTGCCTGTCCGCCCATTAAGGTCCTCTGATTCTGGTAATCTTGTTATACCCCACACTAATCTACACTCCATGGGTGACAGGGCCTTCAGCTGTATAGCGCCCAAACTCTGGAATGACCTACCGAAATTAATGAGATCAGCTGACTCCATGAATTCTTTTAAAAAACAACTCAAAACTCATCTGTTCAGGAAGGCTTTTAGCTCTACTTGACTTTATTACCCTTCTCTCAGTTTACCTTTATGTCAAGATGCTCATGTAACCCGTATGTGTGTGTGTGCTAAACCATCAATTATGTTGTCTATGTGGCTTTTTTTCTCTGAATTTACTATCTTACTCTTCTTTATTTTTTATCTGGTTTAGTACAATGCTATATATTGTATACCCTGCCATTCTTTCTTAAACTCTGTGAAGTGCCTTGAGCATGGGAAAGGTGCTATATAAATAAAACATATTATTATTATTATTAAGGCTTTTAAATACTGTGTATAGGATCAGGAAGCACAAGGAGAAAAGAGGGTTTAGGTTCAAGTTTTATTTTCACTAGTGTTCCTGGTAATATGTTAAGTATGAAGAGTTAAATGTGAGTGGGAAAATGAGAGTGCTGATTTTTATTTTTATTGTCCTTTTTTTCTATCTAGCCTGCATTTTCTATTCCAGATGCAGTGAGCACAGGGACCTGCCCACATATCCACATTCATCTTGACCCAGTTTTGAAACGCCATCTTTCTATCATATAAATATTTGAGATGCTGGAGAAGATCAGAATACCCCTGCAAATACACAACAAATATGACAAATTGCACACAAATGATGACCTAGAAGCCTGGAAAGTTAAGCCAGATTCCTTAACCGGCAAGGTTGAAATGGTCACCACTATATACAGTAGCAGTGCTTCTTTTTTTCCTTTTTTTAAATTAATATTTATTAATCTCAGAATAAATGTAAACAACATTCACTCCTTGCTTATTGGCAGAGCTTCAAGGAAATAAAGTGGTAGCATTCATCCATTTTCTGAGCCTACATTTTCCATTTGTCCATGGATCTGCAGCAGCATTAGATTCAAGGTAAAAAAACAACCAGAAATCTGTGACACACTTCATATTAACTTTTATATGCCTGGTGAAATAAATCCCATGCTTCCATTTACCATACCCACTTAATCCGTTGCTGATTCATGGTTGTGCTGGGGCCTATCCTGGCAGCACAAGAGGTACAAAGTACAAACCAACTGTCTTCAGGACCCCACTTGCAGAAATATGATTTTTTTTTTGTTGTTTGGACTAACTCTGCTGACTCACATTTTAATTAAGAATACGATTTGCTGTTTTTAAATACCTTTGTTGCTGGCAACACTTGCTTAAATTCTTCTGCTGAAAAAGCTCAACTGCTGTCCGTGCTGCCAATTTACTTTAAGCCACATATGTGAAGCTCTAAATTGCCAGGTTAGAAGGCACGTGTGAAACATCAAAGAGCTGATATGGTTGTATGTGAAGCAGAAATGGAACCCAGTGCTAAATTAGGTGCTAAGTGATAGCAGCCTAAAAAAAGGATATCATTTTTAAATAACAAGAAAACAATGTGATCTGCTCTCCACAGCTGGAACAGTGCATGTAGTCAAAGAAGGCCCAGTCCAGTTAAGTTAGAGTGGTAGAAATAAAAGGAATGTAAAAATAAAAAATAATGAAGGAAGACATCTAGAGATGGTGCTCACCTAGGAGCCTGAAACTGCATTCAGTTATTTTGTATAAATCACAATTCAGCCAACAGGTTTTAGAACTAGTGTCCCGTCCTAGGTGTGCTTGTTTGCTTTCAGTCCTAGACGCAAGTTATGCTTATTGTATATATTCAGATTTGAAGTATCCATGAGAAAGCAATCACTGGCACTCTGCTCAGCAGAACAATGCTTACAATGCTACTGCTGCTGCACAAGATAATTGGTCAATCTAATGATCTCCACTACTCGTATTGGTGAATAAGACCTTGAGGTTCTTGAACTTTTTTATTAGTTGCAGCTGCTCCCTCCTAGCTTATAGATATTAAGTAAACCCTTTCTGGGAAAGAATCCTGACCTTCAGTCTAGGGGTGTGAGTTCTTATCCTGAACACATCACACTGGCTGCAAATAGGAGGCAAAAAGGACATGTTCCTCAATATGCAGATGAGATACAACCATCAAGTTCCCAAACTGGGAATTCTCCAGGTCTCAGCTTTGCCTTGATTGCCCATTCATGAAAATCTCAAAAAATATTTCCATTGGAGAGGTGCTGTAACCACTCTGAAAGATCTTGATCTGAAACTAAGAGTGTCAACACCTCACACTGTGGCAATAGGACCGCCTAAGCTCTTGGCAGACTCTTTCTGAGATACCATGGAGTAAGTGGTCATAGGCATTTACCAATTGTGTGTTATAATAAAGATATCAGAGACAGCGTCATGGCGTTGGGGTGCCCTGTTTAACAACTGAAAAAAAAACTTCCTTCGCAGAAAAACACAACAATATTAATGGATCTTCTATTTTCAGGTCGTTAATTACAGTTGTCATCTTGTGATAGTACACAATATTGTTAATGTAAAAATGGAAAGATGTACAGTAACTGACTTACTATTATATTGAGCAACCTGTCCATATTTCAGATACAGGCTCCTCCAAATAGTTAATAACAGTTCACAAATTCAGTGTAAGCCCCCTAAATCAAACTTTACAAAAGTTTAGGAGGAGCTTCATTGGATGAAGATGAAGTGCTCAAAATCAATAAGGCAATCGATTCTTTCAGCGCAAATAAAAATCATTGGCTTTATGGTTGAGCAATAATATAAGCAGCCAGCAACACTTATTGTAAGATTAATTTTGTAATATTAAGGCCATAAATTTTCCTTCTGCCATGGAGATGGGTTAAAGATTTTGCTGTGTTTTTTCATATTGACAAAAATGGGCTATATTGATTAAAGCATTGTGAAGCAGGAGATATGCTTAGAAAACATATACTGATAACCAGTGTCACAAGGAAAACATTTTCATCACTACATATCAAGTGTGTTCTCATGCAAAATGTGAGATTTTCAGTTTTTTTATGTATGAAATAAATGAGTATGTACATATACAAACATAATATAATAATGCCAATGAAAAGTATTGAGCCCCTTGAAAGTTTCCACGCTTTATTAATATACATTAATGAATCACAATGGAATTAATTTTGCTGTTTATCAACAGAATAACACTCATTAATGCCAAAATGAAAACAGATCTCTGCAAAGTGGTCTACATTGATTGCAACTGTAAAACATAAAATAATTTATTACTTATTCACTGTTTGGTAGTTGCATCTTAGAAGGATTTCTAGCCTTCAGCTCAGGTCTCTTATCAGCTTTGCACATCTGGACACTGCAATGTTTCTTTGTTCTTCTTTGCAAAACTGATTGGGGTCTGTCAGTTTGTATGGGGGATTGTGAATGAATAGCCTTTAACAAGTCCAGCCACAAATTGTCAATTGGATTAAAATCTGGAGCACTCTGGATGATTTGGCCACAACAGGATATTAACATTGTTGTGTAGCTTTGGCTTTATGCTAGTCTTTCTGGAAAACATCTCTTCTTCCAAGGCACAGGCTTCTTGTAGACTGCATTAGGATTGTCTCAAGTTTCCCTGTATTTTTCTGCTTTCATTTTATTTTCTACACTCAGAAGCCTTTTAGAGTCTGCTGTAGAGAAGCATCCCCACAGTATGTGAGACATTGCCCCAGAAGAAGACGTGACGCCAGATCGAAATAGTCTGTGCTGCATGAATCCATTAATGGTTCAGATACCATTAGCAATAGAATGGCCAGCAGAAGACATCTTGATGGATGGAATAAATAGTTCTACCTGGCGGAGTGGTGGCTCTGAGGCTAGGGATCTGCACTGGCAATCGGAAGGTTGCCGGTTCGAATCCCGTAAATGCCAATAGGGACTCTGCTCTGTTGGGCCCTTCAGCAAGGTCCTTAACCTGCAATTGCTGAGCGCTTTGAGTAGTGAGAAAAGCGCTATATAAATGCAAAGAATTATTATTAAAGAATTATTATGGTTTGAGCATATCAACTGGGTCCATTACTCAATGATCCATGAGAGAAATCATAAATTTGCAGATTGTGAAAAATGTAATTGAAGATGCCATGTTTCTCCAATATGAACATTATCATCGTCACCTGCAATGTCCAACTGTCATATTCAATCAGCCAACAACAGCCACAACATGTAACCCGCCCAGTCTCACAAAGATGAAACATGTAACTTTTATTACTTTTATCACATGTCCATGTAGAGCACATATGTTTTCCCTCTTGTTGGTGTGGATTTATTTTTGCCTGATGTATGTGTGCATATGGAAATGGGTTGCAGTTCCACACAAAACTGATTACTGCAGAGATACAGCCCCAGCTATGTGTGATCCTGTAATAGAAAATAAAGGGTTCACAAAAAAGACATTTGTGTATATATAGCTTGTTATAATAAACGAGTATCCAGGTTCGGAACCCAGAGACGGGAAGTATTATAAAGAGAAACAAGGCAACTGATATTATTAAACTGGAGCAGCAAAATCCACTATATCTTGTTTCAGATATATACTGTAGGATTGCACTACTTCATGCAGTGTCTCAGCACTAGAACAAGGTATTCAAAATTCATAGCATGAAGTGCGAAGAGTCTCTACAGTAAATCATGGGTGGAGAACAACAGCTCACTGCTGGAGATCAAAGGCTATCACAAAAAGTAAGGAAGAAATTTGGTTGAACATCATAATGAGCTGTGAGCTTCCTAATAAGATCCAAAAAAGCTGACAATATACCTGCTTTCATTTGAAAAATGCCCTTAAAGGAGACATACAGTATAATAGGATTTGAGTACTGGGCACAATTAGACAAAGGCATGCTCATGCCTTACAGTGTGCATTCTTGCCTTGCACCAAGCTCACCCACAATGTCAGAATACATCTTAGCAGCAGGAACACCCTGAAAACACAGACAATGACAGTATATGCCTAGATGACAGGCATAACAGATGAGCATAACACAGATGGATACGCATTATTTGGGAAAGGCAGGCAAAACTAAAAAGGAGGGGAATTTTCAATAGATGATTAGCGATATCGTAGTGAGCATGTCTGGATACAATTAGAAAGCTTTAGAGATCGAGGCTTGATTTGGGGACTGTGTTATAAACTCTCCAGTGCAGACAATGATTCAAATGTTCAGCATTTAATAATATTACAAAGCAAGTTTAGAGGGAGATACTGTTGTCATGGGGGTTGAAGTGGGCAATGGACACTGTGAGAGGGACTTTAAAGTCACAGTGCTTATGGGCAACTTCAAAACACAGCAAGAGAGAAAAGAATGTGAAGTTAATCTCATGCTAAAATTTAATACATTACAACATGGATTGAATGTAAAGAAAAGCCAAGCAAAATGACACCTTTTATTGGCTAACTAAAAAGATTACAATATGCAAGCTTTCGAGGCAACTCAGGCCCCTTCTTCAGGCAAGATGTAATTGAAGGGGCCTGAGTTGCCTCGAAAGCTTGCATATTGTAATCTTTTTAGTTAGCCAATAAAAGGTGTCATTTTGCTTGGCTTTTCTCTATATTCATAATGGCTAACACGGTACAACACCCTAGTACAACATGGATTGAATAGAGACAAGAGTTTATGGCCAGATATGAGGATTGTTTACATCTCTCAGAATGACAGACAACCTGTCTACAGACCCACATTGTTTTGAAAAAACTCATTACAAACTTCAAAAGACTTTGTTGGACAGTTATCTTATCCAGAGATCTTGACAATACATTGTTCTTTTCTCTCTTGTTAAATTAACCCTAGCCTGAATGAATCTATTAATTTTTTACATTTAAAATTTCTCTTTTAAAGATTTTCCAATGTTGTTTCTTGTCCTAGAGTGTGTATATAAACATAGGGAACTTCAGTCTCTGTATTACATCTTGCCTGAAGAAGGGGCCTGAGTTGCCTCGAAAGCTTGCATATCGTAATCTTTTTAGTTAGCCAATAAAAGGTGTCATTTTGCTTGGCTTTTCTCTAAATGAGTGTCAGAGTTCTGATGTATATCTTGTTTTTTTTTTAAAGGTGAAGACCAAGCAGTGGATGGTAGACCTTAGTTTTAAATAAGCAAAGTTCCCAGAACAAAACTAACCTCTTGATTGAGAACAGGAACAAAGTCAAAACTAAGATCTGAGTTTTTTCTAACACTAAAGTGCTTTGAAAAATTCTTCCCTTCATTTTATACAGTGTTCCATTGTCATTTAATGAGTGCAGCCACCTTTTATAATGTACCTGACAGCCATGTAGTTGAGCATCATAGCACCTAGACACATACTGTAACCTGGCGGTGCCCATACACACACTTGCACATAATGTTGATGTCCCATGAAAAAACGATCATACAAGATGTTTATGAAATGATATTAATAAAATAATGATGAAATATTAAATCTATGCAACCTAACAGCTGACAAGTCAATTAAACATGCTATTAAGGGATACAGTAAGACCATTCATATAAAAGATGCATCATTAAGAAGAGATATGCAGTGCATTTAGAAAGTATTCAGACTCCTTCAATTTTTTCACATTTTAATTTGTTGTAGCCTTGTGTTAAAATTATTTAAATTCATTTTTTCCCATGTCAAGCAACTGTAACCCATTTATAAATCTAAGTAGAAAATTTCTTTGTCACAAAGGGCCACTGTTTTTAAACAGTCAAGATGCCTTTGTTTATTAGAATTTGGTAGTTAAGAAAATGTGAAATGGTGAACAAATTTATCAAAATTAAACAACTGAAATATCAAATTAATTCTAACATTCAGACTTACTTACTCAGTACTTAGTTGAAGCACCTTTGGCAGTAATTACAGCCTGGGGTCTTCTTGGATATAAAGTGACAAGCTTTACAGAGCTGGGTGTGGGCATTGTCTGCCATTTTCCCCTGTGGATCCTCTCAAGCTCAGTCAGGTTGGAGGGAGAATGTCGGTGGACAGCTATTTTTAGGTCTCTCTAGAGATATTCGAACAGGTTCAAGTCCAGGCTCTGATAAGTCAACTGATGGACATTCCTAGAGTTGTCCCTAAGCCACTCCTGGGTTTCCTTTGCTTTGTGCTCAGGGTCAATGTCCTGTTGGAGGTCAACCTTTCAGCCCAGTCTGAGGTCCACAGTGCTCTGGAGTAGGAGTGGATATCTCTGTACTTTGCACATAAATTAACTGAAAGCTACATAAAGAACAATTTGAACAGCGTGTGAATAGCACATTGCAGTAGTCATTCCTCGTAGAAATGGATGGTCCATTGTATTTCAGAAGTCAAAGTTAGAATTTCATGTTCTGTTAAGATGAAATTAATAAGGTTGTTCATACAAGGTGTGCATGCATCAGCCTACAATTTGGTCTCCTCTCTTACCATTAAACATAATACATAAATAATATGGAATTCAATAGTAGTTTTATTATTTTAAAATTTCTATTACCACATCTAATCTGTAGCACACCGAGCCAAAGTATTATGAAAAACACTATAAAAAATAAATCTGATACTTTCATCAAATAGCATAAAACAAGTCCTTGATTGCACCTAACTGTTAATACTAACCTGCGTTTATATCTTCATCTTCCTATTCGGTGTTCTGCAAGCAAGTGTCTCAGTACTTCTTTCATATAAAGGCTAAAGAGTTTGCTTAATTCCTACAGAATTACAGGTTTTTGTTTTTTTGACTGATTTAAAGTGTGCAGTATGGTTTGAAAAAAAACAAGCAAAAAAGCTATTTGCGGCTATGCAAATCCTACTTCCAAACATTTTTCCTTGTGTTTCAGTATAGAGTAATAACTGCATTTTGAAGCTTTGTCAAGAAGTCTCCATATGAATCACTGCTTTGTATTCTGAAGCATACTGCTGCAGACTAAAGGAGAAAAGCTTCACTGAGATCTGTATTCTCAGCCAAACACATTGCATACTTTCTGCCTTCTTTGCCTTTGAGAATGGAGATATTAAAAAACTTTGCAGAATTGTTCATTTGTCTGCCAGTCATTTCTTTGGCCTTGAATTAGCCTTGATGAGAAGCCGGTTATAGATTCATTTGAACAAATTTAGTTTAATTATTGTAAGAACACGTTTGTACAAAAGCCAGTGAAATGAGTTAAATTACAAGAATGAAAAAATATTATAACTACGTTTAAAAAATATAGTTACTATAAAGAATTACACTGAAATTACACTGATCATTTCTAGAAAAAAAAACACTTAAGTGCTTATACAGTAATGACCAAATGTGACTAGTTTTCCAGCTCTGGCTAATAAAAAATACTGAAATGCAGAAGTAGCTCTTTCAGCCCATGCAAGCTCAGCACTATTCTTTTTATTTAATTTCTGGTGCATTAGTTGTGGTAGTGTGACATTATGGATGTTACACTGAGGAGACAAAGTAAAAGGAGTCTGGTGTGATGCACAGTAAAGAATAACCTCTGGAAGTCCAAGATTAATTTATCTCCTCCACTTCTGATGTTGGATTAAAAGTAATTGCACAACTGAGTTAAGAAAAGCAGCAGTTAATTCCCTAAACCAAAGCCACCATCTTTTGTTTGACACCTACCCTGCTGTAGTTTCTGTTCCATTAATCATCCAGAAGAACAATCCTCTTGATTTCATCTGTCCTATCCCTAGGTGACCCGCTTATCCTTATCCACCCCCAAACACCTCTTGAGTGTATTCCACTTATCAATGCCATTGCTTCTTTACCCCTGACCTTTGAGGGACTCAACGATGCTTACCTGAATCCCTTTTCATTTTAAACATTGCTTAAGATCCCTTTGTCCTTAATCTGCCCCCTACTTTTTGTTTATGCCTCTTCTCTTTACTAGAGTTGTATGATGCTCAAAATTTCATATAGTCTGTCTTTTGTAAAACTTGCAATATGTGATGTTATCATGGATTTTTAGAACACTTAGCGGGGGACCTGTGTAACTAAAATCAAAAAACAAAACAATTTGACTCCATGCTTGCTACTGGCAAGTAGAACATTATGATAAACTGTGACAATGTATAAGCTACGAAAAAACGTGCATTAATTCTCCATAACCATTCAGGGCTTATTAAAATAATAACAAAACCCAATGAAAAACAAGGACTTTTTTGTTTGCCTTACATTTATGTGATTTAAGAGAACTATTCAATCTGATAGTTACTGTATACGAGGGACGTTCAAAAAGTTTCCGCACTTTTATATTTTAGTTGGAAACGGTAAAGGTGGAAGGAGTAGTAATTGGGCATTAACAAGTTGGTATGAGTCCGGGTTGCAGAGGAAACAATCTTAGCATTGAGGCCCAAACATTCTTTCCCCCGCCACACTTGCCAACTCATACTGTGGGATCCCAAGGCATTCCCAGGGCAAATGGGAGATTTAATCCTCCCAGTGAGCCCTGGTTCTTCCCCAGAGTTTCCTCCCGGCTACTCCTGCCCGTAAAACCTCCACAGGGAGGCATCCAGGAGGCATCAGTGTCAGATGCCCAAACCACCACCTCAATTGGCTCCTCTCGATGCTAAATGTCAGCGGTTCTACTCTGAGTCTTTCTCAGAAGTCTGCGCTTCTTACCCTATCTCTAAGGGAGAGCCCAGCCATGCTGTGGAGAAAGTCAATTTCAGTCACTTGTAGCCACAAACTCATTCTTTCGGTCATTACCCAAAGCTCATGACCATAGGTGAGGGAAGGTGCGTAGAACGACTGGTAAATCGAGAGCTTTGCCTTCTGACTCAACTCCTTCTTCCCCACTACACATAGGTATAGCGACTGCATAACCATGCTTGTTGCCCCAATCCGTTCTGTTGATCTCGCCATCCCTTTTTCCCTCATTCCTGATCAAGACCTGATGGTATTTAAACCACATCCACTTGAGGCAGTAACTCACTTCCCACTCGAAGGGTACAGTCCACCTTTTTTCCTACCACAGAATATGACCTCATATTTGGAGGTGTTGATCTTCATACCTGCCGCTTCACACTTAGTTGCAAACCTTGCCAATGACTGCTGGAGTTTGCAGTTCACTGAAGCCTACAGGACCATGTCATGTGCATTAAACAATGATATGATTCTGAAGTCACTGAACTGGACCCCCTCCCCTCCCCGGCTGCATCTTGATATGCTGTCGATGAAAACCACAAACATGATAGGAGACGAAGCAGAGTCCTGATGGAGTACCACAGCTAGTCCAGGATAAATATGTGTCAGTTGAAGTCAAACAAAATGCATGCAGTGTTAAATTTTAATCTGTGTATTGCACACATTAAGGAAGAATTAATTCAACCTGTTCTTGACTCCCTTTCATTATTGATATTTATTGATAAGATCCAGTACCAATTATTGTTTTGTAGAAAATGTAACAAAATAAGTCTTGAGATCCAAATGACGACCCCCATTTAATGTCAGAAGTTGTTTAGCGGTAAAAGATCATAATAAAAGGCACTAGCAGGTGCTAATAAAGCAAAAAGAATGGTTGAGATCCAGAATATTCTGACTCCGCCACTTTCAAATCCAAGAATGTTTGATTCCTTCAAAGTCAAAGTGTCAAAATGAACTTTATTGTCATCTCAACCATATACAAGTATACAGAAGACGAAATTGCGAAGCTCAGGGTCCACAGTGTAACAACATGACGTGCAAATAATAATTTAAAAATAGAATTAAAATTTAAATTAAAATTAAAACACAAACAAGACAAGACATTGCACAAAGACAAGAGAAAGACAAAGAAGTAGCAGCAATATTGATGTGTAAGATATGTAATATAATAAATAAATAATAAATAATAGATATAGATAATACAGAAATTATCAGTGTATGATAATAGTTGTTTAAGACATGTGTAAATAATGACAGGTCAGAATGTTTCACAGCAGAAGGATAACAAGAGTGTCAAAATACTTAAAGGTCAGTAGGAGATTTTCAGTTCTTCTCTACATGCACACTCGTCTTTGCAGGACAGTGGCTCGCATGTATAAAAGTTCTGTTTTTGGAGGTGGTTGAGGCCGTGTGAAAGGTTCCAGGGGGCAGCCTGGTGTTAAGGAATCTAACAACTTGGGGGTAAAAACTATCCTGCAGCCTGGCAGATGTGGCTTTAATGCTGTAGTATCTTCTCTTGGATGGCAGAAGTGTGAAAAGTCCATGTGAGGGGTGTAAGGGGTCCTACACAATGCTGCAGGCCTTGCGGACACTGCGTTTGTAAAATATGTCCTGTAGTGAAGGGAAAGGCACCACAATAATGTTCTCTGCTGTCTTCACTATACTTTGCAGGCGCTTGCGTTCAGATATGTTGCAGTTGCCATACCTGACAGTGATACAGCTGGTCAGAACACTCTCAATGGTGCCACTGTAGAACATGGTGAGGATGGAAGGGGGAAGACTTTCTCGCTTCAGTCGCCTCAGGAAGTGTAGTCTCTGCTGGGCTTTCTTGTTTAGTGATGAGGTGTTATGTGTCCACATAAGTTCCTCAGTTATGTGCACACCGAGGAACTTGGTACTCCTAACAGTCTCCACATCTAAACCATTAATACTGAGTGGGATGTTGGCAGGACGTGATTTTCTGAAGTCCACGATTATCTCTTTTGTCTTGTCGACATTGAGAGATAGATTGTTGTCTTCACACCATGCAGACAGCTGTTCCACCTCATCTCTGTATGCTGTTTCATCATCCCTGCTTATCAGTCCCAGCACCGTTGTATCATCCACAAACTTGATGATGTGGTTGGTGTTGTGTGGTTGGTCAGCAGGGTGAACAGCAGTGGACTAAGCACGCAGCCCTGCGGTGCTCCAGTGCTCAGTGTGATGATGCTAGAAATGTTGTAGCCCATCCGAACTGACTGGGGCCTCTCTGTCAAGAAGTCCAGGATCCAATTGCAGATGGTGGTGTTCAGGCCCAACCTGCTCAGTTTTACAACCAGCTTTTGAGGGATGATTGGTGCAGGTTGGTTTTATATCACTGGGTGGAGTTTGCATGTTCTCCCTGTGTCTTTGCAGGTTTACTCTGGGTGCTCCGGGTGGTCCAAATCATGCAGGTTAGTTAGGTGGACCGGCGATACTAAACCACCCTAGTGGGTGTGTGACGTGTTTGAGTGTGTTTCCCTGCAATGGACTACTGCCCTATCCAGGAGGTTGTTTCTGTTTATATTTGCTGGGATAGACTCCAGCCCCCCTACAACCCTGCATGGGATTAAGCAGGTTTAGAAAATGGTATAGTATTATGAGGAAGATGTTTAAAGGGTGCATACAGTATATGGTATTGATGTGCACATTTTTACAGGACTCGGTGCCACACTTGCTCTTATATTTAATATTATGTATTTGAGACAAGTTAGGGTAATGTGCAATTGTGGAATTGATTGTAGTGCTTCTCTCATTAGATATCATCTGCATGAATACAAAATTCTCAGTCAGTGTTGTAATTTCTATAGGATTTAATGAAGTAGTAGTACATGAGCAATGTCCCATAGATTACCATGCAGGTGAGGAAAGAGACCAACTCCTTTAAAAGTCATATTATAAGAATATTAAATACCCAAAAATAACTTTGAAAATTACATAGAGTCATGCCACAGTCTGCTTTTGGTCTGCTTTATTTCCATCCTGAGACTTTCTTAATATATATGAACAAAGTTGTAGGATCATCCTGTTTTTTAAGAAAAGTATTATGGAAACAACAATGTAATGGATATGAATTTTGGTTGGCTATTAATTCAAATGATATTGGTTATCTAAGCTAATTTTATGCTGGTCAAGATGAGACCAGCTGGTATTGTTTAAGATTGAAGACTGGAATTTTAAAAAGATATTTACGACAATATGTAACTAAATACTAAATACTTAATATAGACTGACACTAAACAGTTATAGCGAAGTTTGTTGTTTTAGCTCTTTGTCACATTTGCCACTAGCTGCTGGGTTCACACATAACTTTCAAGTGGTAATGCATAAAATATAGGCCCTTATACATGCTATTATGTGCCTCCAGAGAAGGTCTAAATCCTGCCTCTTTTTCAACATAGCTCCATGAGTTAAAAGAAAAGAAAGCTAAAAAAGAAAATAAAACTAAATTATTTAAAAGAAAAATTTATAGGGGGAGTTTGAAAATATATGAAGCATTTCAGGATTTTTTGTGATTAATTAACATTGAACTTTTTATTAGTATTAAGAACTAAACTGCATTCTGTATGCAAGCTAAATAAATAAACTGTTGCTAACAAAATAATTGTTAGTGTCATGTACCACATACCAGAATGTGCATGTACAGTAAGCCCACCAAAATACATGTTCATATATCTGAATGAACACATATTTTTGATATGAAACATCGATTGGCAGGTATTGGTCCAAAAGACCCACCAAACTTTACAAAAATTACTAAAACAGACTAGGAAAGAAAGTAGTAATTTTTTGTGTCCATTTGAAGTATTCCACATTATTTATTTGTTTTATATTTATTCACTTAGCAAATGATTTTATCAAAAGCGACTTACAAAAGAGGTCAACATAATTGAGCAGACATCAGTAATTTGTGCAGCTACATGAAGTCAGTGGAGTGATGTGAAAAGAGGAGTGGCATTGCACTGCTTCCATTTTGGATCATCTGCAGTGGCTTGATAGAGCATGAAGGTACTCCTGCCAGTACAGAGTTATAGTAATCCAGATGTGACAAGACCAGACCAATAGTTTTGCTGCATATTGTGTCAAAAACATTCTGCTCTTTTAGTTGCAACATGGTCAGTGAAGGATAGCTAGTGATCCACACCAAGGTTATATAGATGTTAGCGATAATGAACTGAGCTGAACAGACAAGTGGTGTGAAATAAATGGGCAGGCTAGAATAAAAAGGAGGTTTGTCTTTGCCAGGCTGAGCTGCAAATGATGCTCTTCATCCAGGCTGAGATATCACAATGAGACAAGCTGAATTTCTAGCTGATACCATGTGGTCCTCTGGAGGAAACACCATATATAGGTGCATACCATTGACATAGCACTCATGAGAAACCATGGAATGGAACTGGATGATAGGGCCTAGAGAAGAGATATACAGAGGGAAGAAGAGAGAACCAAGCCGTAATTCTTGGGGCACACCCATGCTTGCCTAATGAACCCTTGACATCTCTCCTCACCAGGATCTGTCTGACATGTTGGAATCAAACCATCTGAGAGCAGTCCCAGTGATGCCAAGGTCAAAGGGGATGGCAAGGAGGATTTGATGGTTGACTGTCAAAGACAAAAGAGAGATCTAGAAGGATGAGGACAAATGACATGCTGGTTGTTGACAGCTGGCCAGCTGTAATATGTCAACCACAGTCAGTGGAGCTGTTTTAGTGGAATGGCCACTTTTTAAGCCTGACTGATTTGGATCAAGGAATCTGTTCTGTAGAAGTTGTTATGGACTAGATGAATGAACTGAACGATATTAAGCAGCCATTGATTATCAGCTTTCCTTTTGGCAATGGCAGTAATTAATGAGATATTTTGATAAGCCTCTGTGATAAGCCAAGCCTGTAGACAATTTTTTGTAACATCATTTTTTGCTTTGGAGTGCACTGTAATAATTGTATATAGATCCAGTACTTATTTTTCTTATTTTGTTAAGGTTCTTACTTTGAAGACATTATTGTAAATAATTGTTGGAATCTCTGGAATAAACCAGAATTCTGTTATTTTGAACAGTCATCATTGTCTGGTCTTAATTCTCTCAAGCAGGAGTGTTTGCGGTATAGAAAAAAAGGAACATGAGTGGCAGGAGAGAAACTGATTGGTAGGGAAAGCTTTCTTTTATTGTTTTGGAGGTGTGCTCATTAACTGAGATAATGGAGTATAAGACAGGGCACTGTTTGTTACAGAACAAAGACTCCAAGTAAAATGTAGAAAACTCCAATACCTCTGAGTCGTGTTTCCTTATTATGCTGGTCGTTACAATATTCTATGAATTTATTAATTTTGTTAATACTAAATTACATTTTGTTTTGTAAATAAATTTGACTATTCGCTACTCTACAGTATATCATTTTTAAAGTAGCTGTTCTGTTATCCGTCTTTTCTTTTATCCGTTACGGTCTTGGTCACGACCCCTGACGCATAATCAAGGATTACTGTATATATACTGTATATATACAGTATATATATATATATATATATATATATATATATATATATATATATGGGCGGCACGGTGGCGCAGTGGTAGCGCTGCTGCCTCGCAGTTAGGAGACCCGGGTTCGCTTCCCGGGTCCTCCCTGTGTGGAGTTTGCATGTTCTCCCCGTGTCTGCGTGGGTTTCCTCCGGGCGCTCCGGTTTCCTCCCACGGTCCAAAGACATGCAGGTTAGGTGGATTGGTGATTCTAAATTGGCCCTAGTGTGTGCTTGGTGTGTGGGTGTGTTTGTGTGTGTCCTGCGGTGGGTTGGCACCCAGCCCGGGATTGGTTCCCTGCCTTGTGCCCTGTGTTGGCTGGGATTGGCTCCAGCAGACCCCCGTGACCCTGTGTTCGGATTCAGCGGGTTGGAAAATGGATGGATGGATATATATATATATATATATATATATATATATATATATATATATACTGGCAAAGGCACTATATAGGCGTCGACCTGACACAGACTGACAACGGAGGCAAAAATGAAACAAAAACATTTATTTTCTTCAGCTGGAGGCCACGTCTTTCCCGTGTCCCTCAGCCCTAACACAGTCCCAAAACACACAAAAGCACAAAGCAAAACACCATCACAAAACACTGTTATTTCTCCTCCACTCCTCCAAGGCAGCTTCGTCCTCCTCCTCCCGACTCTGGCGCCCAGAGTGATGACTGTCGGCTCCTTTTATAGCCCACCCGGAAGTGCTGCAGGTACTTGTTGACCTACTTCCGGGTGCACCTCCGGGTGTGGCTGCGTTCCCACCCAGACAGGCTCATTAGGTTGTGCAGCTCCCCCTGGCAGTGGCCACGAAGCCCAGCAGGAATGAGCTCTGGTGTTCCAAAATATTGGCCCCCGATGCAACATGGGGGCTGCAACCAAGTGTTCCGGGGGACGCGGTGTGCATCCCATGGCTCCTCCCCTGCATCCAGTGTCAAAGGGGCATCCCGGCCATCTGCCACAATATATATATATTGTGATGGACGACCAGCTATGGACTCCGGTCGCCACCCCCAAGCCGCTAGGAGGAGCCCTCCGGACAGCATGATGGTGCCCCGAGTTCCAGCAGGGCCTCATGGACTTTGTAGTTTCTATACACAGCCCTGCTGGATACCTTGGGGACCACCGGGAGTCGCTGTAGGGGGCCTAGTGGGCTCTTGTGTGCCCTATAACCCGGGAGTGCGTCACAGTCACGTGACTGGAGGAAGCGACATGCTCCCGGGGTGAAGAAGAGGACTGTTTGCCCTGACCCGGAAGGAAAACGGATTTGTGGGTTTGGCCAGGAACCACTTCCGGGTCAGGGGCTATAAAAGGATTGTGGGAAGCCCAGAACACTGAGCTGAGCTGGGAGGTAGGGTGGCAAAGTGTCTGGGCGAGGAGGATTGGTTTACTGGAGAGTTGGATTTATATGAATGGGGTGTGGAGAGTGCTTTGTGCACGGTATTCTTATAAAATAAAGAATATTTATACTTTTACCTGGTGTTCAGAGTGGTACCTGAGGGTTCAAGAGGTGGACAAAGCCTCTATCTGTCACAGTTGGTGCAGTCGGCAGGATTCTCTGGCCGTTGGGTTTGGCAGAGGACCTGGATTTAAATAAATTTTACTGTGGACTGAACCCTAAGAAGGTCCCTCTTGAAACCGCGGAGGTGAAAATCCCACCCGCGACCAAGAGCGCTGCAGCTGTGAACTGTCCTTTACAGCAGACCATAATGGGGAAGAAATCTGGAAAAAGAAGGGCAGTCCCGACTGGGTGAAGACCATGACGGACGCCGAATTAACATGGACTTACCTGACTGGGTGTGAGGAGGACCGAGAGCCGATAAAGGCTGAACAAGCCCGAAGGGCGCAACAGCAGGGTTGCTGTCAGCCATCGGCCGCACCGAAATCCCTACACGGATTAGAGACACCGCTACCACGGTTGGAGGTATGTACTGGGGAACGCCCAAAGTTTCGGGTACTTTTTACTCATGTTTTACAGAGGCATGCCTCCATAAAGCAGACGGTGCGTCAGATGCCTTCCTCATACCTTGGCAAGATGGCCGCGTTACCCAGAAGGCAGGCCAGGCTAGGAGTCGTCCATCTACAAGCCCATTCGAGGACGATGTCCACGTGACCTCGCGCGACGGCGACCAGGAAGAAGGTCAGTTTAGAGCCGTCGGTGAGGTAAATAATTCCCCAACGCATCTGCGCTCCCTGAAGGGGAAGGGGGCGGCGAGCGAAGCAGCGCCAACTTTATATAAAGAGAAAGAGGGGCGGGATGTGACTGAAGGATCTGCCGTTAATGGTAAAAAGGCAGACCTCAGTTGGCTTGTTGCAGCTACCCGTTCCTCTTCGGACTCCATTTCCCAGAAGCCTCCGCGAAGCCCCGCAGAGCACGTGCCGACAACGGACATGCACATTGGCTCTCGGCCGGTAGCAGCACCCAGGCCGTCTAAAATGCAGGACTCAAATCCCCAGGAGCCTTCGCGAAGCCCAGCAGAGCACGTGCCAGGAGCGGACGTGCTCATTGGTTCCCGGTCGGCAGGTGATCAAAACAAGGAAGTGTCTTTGCCTCCGGCCGAAATAATTAACTTTATAAACTTGTGGGAGCTCGAGAAATGTCTCGCGCCCCTTTACACTTTCTTCCAGGGTCTGGAGGAACTAAAAGCACGAGTGGAGGAGCTGGGAGCTGCAGCCGAAGCGCCGTTGAAGGGACTACAAGAGTACCTACGGCGATTAGGCCGTGAAACCCTGGCCTCGATTGATTCAGCGGTGCAGGTGAGTGAAATCTGCGCCGTATATAATAAGGGGACGCAGTGTGAACCGGCACCGCGTTTAATAAGTAGCGGCTGCCAAAGCACTGTGAATCCGACAATCGAGCGTGGTGTGATGATGGAGTGGTCGGTAACGGTCCGATAGAACCGGGACGGCGACATCAGACGCCGCTCCGGGACGACGCAGACCTTAAGGCCCCGACCCGCGTGAAGAGGGAGTTGTCGCTTGTTTCTGGGGGGGCGGAGGAAGTGCCAATCAAACTGGGGCAGCTAAAAAGTGCTGTTACCCGGAGCAATATGGTGCTAATGACGCCGCCTCCTAAATTACATAGGACAACGGGTGTGCAAACAGCACAGAGGCTCTCTCTTTTCCATAGAGAGCCCCACACTGTGCACAAGCCCCAAAGAAAGCAGGAGATCCCCGAATTAACACATGGGTCTCCTGAAATATTAAAGAAATGGGCAGGGAGCAGCAAAGCGGCCGTTCGGTAGCTGACCGAATTCCCGAGATATTTTAGGTCTCGGGAAGAGAGGCCACCAGGAGGATGTCGGCGGTGCTACAACTGTCGGCAACCGGGCCACGTGTGGCGAAGTTGTCCCCGGAGGACAGGGGAGCGGTGGGAAAGAAGATACACCGTTCCCCCAAGGTTCGCCGGGGGATCTAGACAACGTAGCCAAGGTCCGGATGATGTGTTCTCCTGGAGGAGGACGTCCCTCGCGGGGCTGGTAGCTTCGCCCCAGTTGGCTTCGCTAAGGGGGGGGGACTGTGATGGACGACCGGCTATGGACTCCGGTCGCCACCCCCAGGCCGCTAGGAGGAGCCCTCCGGACAGCATGATGGTGCCCCGAGTTCCAGCAGGGCCTCATGGACTTTGTAGTTTCTATACACAGCCCTGCTGGATACCTTGGGGACCACCGGGAGTCGCTGTAGAGGGGCTAGTGGGCTCTTGTGTGCCCTATAACCCGGGAGTGCGTCACAGTCACGTGACTGGAGGAAGCGACGTGCTCCCGGGGTGAAGAAGAGGACTGTTTGCCCTGACCCGGAAGGAAAACGGATTTGTGGGTTTGGCCAGGAACCACTTCCGGGTCAGGGGCTATAAAAGGATTGTGGGAAGCCCAGAACACTGAGCTGAGCTGGGAGGTAGGGTGGCAAAGTGTCTGGGCGAGGAGGATTGGTTTACTGGAGAGTTGGATTTATATGAATGGGGTGTGGAGAGTGCTTTGTGCATGGTATTCTTATAAAATAAAGAATATTTATACTTTTACCTGGTGTTCAGAGTGGTACCTGAGGGTTCAAGAGGTGGACAAAGCCTCTATCTGTCACAATATATATATATATATATATATATATATATATATATATATATATATATATACATACATATATATATATATATACCTGTATATACATGTATATGGTTGAAAATAGTTTTACTGTCAAATAATGCAACCACCCATACAATCAGACAATCATAAGAAAGACAAACATATAACAAAGAAGAGGTAGTTCTTAGCCGGTTTAGATGTGTTCTGGGGTTTATTCATCTTACAAACACTTTGCTTGGTGTTTAGTTTTTTGCAATATTAATATCACATCACAGTTACCCCTTGCTCTAATGTACAGCCATGGATGAGAGTCAAGGCTCCTTTGTCTCCAAATAAATTAAACGTCTGTAAAATTTAAATGTTTAGCTGAACCAGTTAATTCTGAGCTTGTTACACAGCAAACAATTAAACACAAGAACACATATCTTTAGTTGGCTGTTTATTTAGTGATGGCAGGCCCAGGACATGCTGAAAGGATTTTATATTTCAGCTGATTTGGGAATGCCTAGGAATTCCCCATGAATCAGGACAGTGAAGCATGGATTTACCTGTTTAGCCTGCTGCCAACATGATTCTTACCAGGAGAAGTGGTTTCTGATGATGAGACACAGAGAGAGGTCTGATTTTCTTTGATGCAGGCAAACAGATCATCTACTCTTTTAAGGATGATTTCTGAAATTTTATTTAGTTGCATTTTATTACACTTACAACAAAATTCACTATTTATCTTTGCCTCTTGGTCCTTTTGTCTGCATTAGTATGCTGTTGTGTTCCTCAGCTCACTCTGAGTGTTAGGCTAACTGCCATGTCCATTGCAACTTCATAGGAAAACTGTGATTCATTCTAGCACAAGAGTTTAGGTGCAGAGATCCACTTCATGAAATAAGACTTTTTCTCTCAGGTTGGGTTCAATCACTAATACAAAACCTTAAAGTGGATAAGTGGTTCTTAGAGCAATTAAAAATCCCACCCAGGATGTTTAGGAGCGTTTTAGAATGTCCAGCTCCAAGAGCTCTAACCAGAGTATATTCTAGTCCCAAAGACAGTGCTTTCTGTGTCTTCAGAGAGATTTCTATGTGCATTTTCTGGCTCCCTAAAATGGTAGATGAGCTTATTTGCTCCAAAGAGATTAAAGATAGCATTCATCAAGTTTTTTTTTCCTTGTAGTTCCACTTCTGATTTGTTCAGATTGCAGTTACAAGCTAAAGATGAATGTTCTTTTAGGTCCTCTTTGTCTAGCAAGACTTTTTGAAATCATGCCAGCTCATCTTTGATTAACACCTCTTGTTATAAGATAATGGTCAGAAAGCAGTCTAACCAATTTTGGTTCACAGGAGAGTGGCAAAATAGTTCAGCTTCCCAATTTAGTGTCCTTCTGGAATGCATGGGGGTGAGGTAGTTTTCTTTATTTCTGTTAAGTCTGTTCAGAGAAGAGCCTGTTGTGCCACTAAACACTTAGAAAAATGGCTAATGCCCACTTTGGCTTACAATGAACTTAAAATAAAGGGCAGTGCTGGCATCTACCATGTGAGGAAAAAAAATAAATCAGATAATCAGATTAAAACAGGAACGTTTTCATGAGAACAGGTTATTCAGCCAATTCCAAACCAATTCAACTAAATTCTCCAAAATCACATCAAGCTGAGTTTTGAATGTCCTGAAAGTCTTATCTACCAGACTACTTGGTAATTTATTCTATGTGCCTATAGTTCTCTGTGTGAAGAAAACCTTTGTAATGTTTATGTAGTGAGAAGTCAAGCAAAATGACACCTTTTATTGGCTAACTAAAAAGATTACAATATGCAAGCTTTTGAGGCAAATCAGGCACCTTCTTTAGGCATCTTGCTTGAAGAAAGCTTGCATATTATAATCTTTTTAGTTAGCCAATGAAAGGTGTCATTCTGCTTGACTTCTAACTGCATTCATAATGGCTAATTTCACATAACTAATGTTTATGTGAAATTTATCCTTAACAAGTTATCTATTGTGTCTCAGTTTTCTTGTTAAACTAATTCTAAAGTAACAGCCTAGTGTGGTGCCCGGCGGGCGTCCATGCCTGGCCGGGACGCCCAGGAGGAGTGGAGGAGGGCTTGTGCCTCCTCCAGGACACGAGAGGGTGTCCTCCCTGGTGGCTTTGGGGACCACGGGTACAGAGCTTGGAAGCTCAACCCTGTAGGGGCCCGTGGTCACCGCCAGGGGGCGCCCCAATGCCTTGGGAATGTTGGCCCTCAGTACTTCCACCACACCGGGAAGTACTCGGGGGAAGAGACTTGAAGACACCCGGTGGACTTCCGGCTTCACCTTGGGAGCTTCCGCCACACAGGGGTGTGGCTATGAGCCCTCAGGATCCACCTGGAGTCCTTCCGGGGGGAATAAAAGGGGCCGCCTCCATCCAGTCAGGAGTGAGAGTTGGGTGGAAGAGGACGAAGCTTGGTGGAGAGGAGAGGAGACGGACCAAAGACTAAAAGGCATTGTGAGTGTGGCCAAGGACTTAAAGGGGTGATTGGTGCTGCGGCACTGGGTTGTGTGCACTGTTCTATTGTAAATAAACGCGTGTTGGGTGAAACTATGAAGTCTACTTGTCTGTGTCCGGGCTGTTCCCCACACTAGATTCAATATATTAATTTCTTTCATTATTTTAAAATCTTCAATCAAGTCACCTCTTAATCCTTTGTACTTATTTTATTTAAGTTAGACTATTGCAGCATCACAAACCACAGCCTGCTATACTGTGTCGTCACAGGAGCCATAATGAATATTAGCAGATGGAAAGCCCAGCCTAGCCTGCTGTTAGATCTTTGTATATTCCCCAAAAGTCCCATACATAGTACTAGAAAACAGTTTTACCTCTCTCAGACCTGTTAAAACTCTCTTCAAGTTTAGTCAGTCATTATCCAACCCTCTATATCCTAACACAGGGTCACGGGAGTCTGCTGGAGCCAATCCCAGCCAACACAGGGTGCAAGGCAGGAACAAATCCCCGGGCAGGGCACCAGCCCACAGCAGGGCACACACACCCACACACCAAGGACAATTTAGGATCGGCAATGCACCTAACCTGCATGTCTTTGGATTGTGAGAGGAAACCGGAGCACCCGGAGGAAACACACGCAGACATGGGGAAAACATGCAAACTCCACACAGGGAGGACCCGGGAAGCGAACCTGTGTCTCCTTACTGTGAGGCAGCAGCGCCACCGTGCCGCCCCTCTTTAATAATATTTATTATTTTTTTCATTTTTCATTTCTTCTTTATATCATCTTGAGAAATAGAGGTGGGCTGTTCTTCTTCAGTTGATGTTCTGAATGTTTTCCCCAACTATATTAATTAAAGAAATGTGCATAAAAAAGGGACAGAGTTTTGTTCTAAAAGAGAGTTGAATACACCTTGTAAACCTTGTTGATAAAATTAGATTTTAAATTTGTTTTTCACTCTCCAAAGATATTTTAGAACTCATTCATTGTCAGACAGACCTAGTTTTAGATGCATAATTCTTTATTGAATTCAACAAATGCTTCAGTATAGTACACATCTCATTAAGACCAATGGTAAGAGCACACTGCAGATTGGTTTAGATGTAACACAGCTGCTTACCCATTTTTTGCTGACATACTCAGCCAGGAAGATCATAACCTCATCTCAGACTGCACCTTTGGCAACCTGCTTTCACCTCCAACCACTTAATGGGAAAAACATCTTCAAAATGGCATTGGTCATGACATGACCATCATTTCTTTGTTGTACCTTTAGGCCATTTGAAACAGCTATTAACTATAATTACCTCTAAGTATCCTAACCCTTTTTAAGCCTGAATTATCTGTTTCTTATTGCAATAGTCACATTGTTGTTTTTTTTATTTTCAGTTTCTTGCACAAATATAGAGAAAAATACCTTTAGCTGAAAAGTTTATGCTCGCTTCATGTATTTTATATTGACATTATGGCATTCATATGCCATTCACAACTCTTTGAAACAAGTGCTGTTGCCTAGCAATGAAGTTAACTTTCAGACTAAATGTTAACAAGTAATTAATGACATTGACAAAATTCACAGACAAAATTAAAAACAAAAGCAACACTTCTACAAACACGGCAGATCCCAATTAACTCATGGAATTTTTTTCTTATAAAGATGCCCAATTTTTAAAAAAGCAAACACTTTAATTTTCCTACAGGTAACTTGATAAAATTGGCCTGTTGGGCATGAAGCCAACCAGTCTGGCAACTGATAGTTCATCTCAGTGTGCATACACAATTTCTGAACACAATCCAAGATTTCAAAAAGTCTACATTTAGATGTTTATAATGACAGCTTATTTTATGTTTATGTCCTGTTTTTCTTGCATTTAGTAACTTGCTAAAGAATTTAGCCTTTTCTGGTAAGTGATTAATGCCTTATTCAAATTTAATCTTCTTTTGACATCAGATAATTCTTTGAAATAAAATGTCAGATTCAATACACTAATAAAAACAATGTACATGCTTGTGGTTGATGAATTTAATCTTTGCTGTTTAAGAAGAGCTGTAATATGTGCAATTAGTTTTACTACAAAACTTGTTATGGAATGGTCAAAAGAAAAAATTATGTAAACAAATGTGATTATAAGCATTCTGGGACTTAAATATATGAAACATTAACAAAAAAAAATGTGACATCTTACATACATTAACATGTAAACAAATTAAATTTTATCCAAGTATGCTCAAAAAATTTTAGGAGTGCAATAATGTATCATGTTAATTCTGTCAATTTATATTAGAGGTTACTTCCTAAAATATATGCTTTATTGTTTTGGAAATGTGCCATGAAGTCCATCAGCAGTAGGCATTGTGGTTGGAAGAAATCTAAAAATCTCTAATAAACTGCAGTCAGAAAGCCAGTTTGTTTCTAGTCAAAAGCAGGTTGTCAGGTTCCTCTTCTTATCTATATATATAATTCACTAAGCCGGGAGACAAGTAGCCACCCATGGAAAGCATGCCGGAAGGGGCGTGGATTCACTAAGCCGCCGACAATTAAGCCTCCCATGGTGCACGCAGGAAGGAGCCATGCCCACCAACTCTAAGACCATTGGATATGACGACAACTTGCAGAGCCACGCCCACCAACTCAGACGCGACGACTGGAAAAAAACGCTGTCATTTATGTTCGTCTGGGCTAGAGGCCACACGCATCCCTGAGCCATGTTAACTTTTCATTAGTCAACCTCAGTTGAACCTCGGTTCACACAGAGGCAGCGCGAGAGAGAGACAGAGGCACACACACAGGCAGCGCCAGAGAGAGACAGAGGCACACAGGCAGCCCGAGAGAGAGAGCCGCGCACACACACGGGCAGAGCCAGAGAGAGACAGAGGCACATAGGCAGGCAGTGAGAGAGAGCCGCGCACACACACACACAGGCAGCGCCAGAGAGAGACAGATGCAGAGAGACAGAGGCACACAGGCAGCCCGAGAGAGAGAGCCGCGCACTCACACGAGCAGAGCCAGAGAGAGACAGAGGCACACAGGCAGGCAGTGAGAGAGAGAGCCGCGCACAAATACACAGGCAGCGCCAGAGAGAGACAGACGCAGAGAGACAGAGGCACACAGGCAGCCCGAGAGAGAGAGCCGCGCACTCACACGAGCAGAGCCAGAGAGAGACAGAGGCACACAGGCAGGCAGTGAGAGAGAGAGCCGCGCACAAATACACAGGCAGCGCCAGAGAGAGACAGACGCAGAGAGACAGAGGCACACAGGCAGCCCGAGAGAGAGAGCCGCGCACTCACACGAGCAGAGCCAGAGAGAGACAGAGGCACACAGGCAGGCAGTGAGAGAGAGAGCCGCGCACAAATACACAGGCAGCGCCAGAGAGAGACAGACGCAGAGAGACAGAGGCACACAGGCAGCCCGAGAGAGAGAGCCGCACACTCACACGAGCAGAGCCAGAGAGAGACAGAGGCACACAGGCAGGCAGTGAGAGAGAGAGCCGCGCACAAATACACAGGCAGCGCCAGAGAGAGACAGACGCAGAGAGACAGAGGCACACAGGCAGCCCGAGAGAGAGAGCCGCGCACTCACACGAGCAGAGCCAGAGAGAGACAGAGGCACACAGGCAGGCAGTGAGAGAGAGAGCCGCGCACAAATACACAGGCAGCGCCAGAGAGAGACAGACGCAGAGAGACAGAGGCACACAGGCAGCCCGAGAGAGAGAGCCGCACACTCACACGGGCAGAGCCAGAGAGAGACAGAGGCACACAGGCAGGCAGTGAGAGAGAGAGCCGCACACAAATACACAGGCAGCGCCAGAGACAGACAGACGCAGAGAGACAGAGGCACACAGGCAGCCCGAGAGAGAGAGCCACGCACTCACACGAGCAGAGCCAGAGAGAGACAGAGGCACACAGGCAGGCAGTGAGAGAGAGAGCCGCGCACAAATACACAGGCAGCGCCAGAGAGAGACAGACGCAGAGAGACAGAGGCACACAGGCAGCCCGAGAGAGAGAGCCGCGCACACACACGGGCAGAGCCAGAGAGAGACAGAGGCACACAGGCAGGCAGTGAGAGAGAGAGCCGCGCACACACACACAGGCAGTGCCAGAGAGAGACAGACGCAGAGAGACAGAGGCACACAGGCAGGCAGTGAGAGAAAGAGCCGCGCACACACACGGACAGAGCCAGAGAGAGACAGAGGCACACAGGCAGGCAGTGAGAGAGAGAGCCGCGCACACACACAGGCAGAGCCAGAGAGAGACAGAGGCACACAGGCAGCCCGAGAGAGAGAGCCGCGCACACACACGGACAGAGCCAGAGAGAGACAGAGGCACACAGGCAGGCAGTGAGAGAGAGAGCCGCGCACACACACAGGCAGAGCCAGAGAGAGACAGAGGCACACAGGCAGCCCGAGAGAGAGAGCCGCACACACACACAGGCAGAGCCAGAGAGAGACAGAGGCACACACACAGACAGATAGATAGATACTTTATTAATCCCAAGGGGAAATTCACATTCTCCAGCAGCAGCATACTGATACAATAAACAATATTAAATTAAAGATTGATAATAATGCAGGTAAAAAAAACAGACAATAACTTTGTATAATGTTAGATGTTAACGTTTACCCCCCCCCCTCCCCCCCCGGTGGAATTGAAGAGTTGAAGAGTCTCATAGTTTGGGGGAGGAATGATCTCCTCAATCTGTCAGTGGAGCTGAACAGTGGATGCAGTGGATTCTCCATAATTGACAGGAGCTTGCTCAGCACCCGTCGCTCTGCCACAGATGTTAAACTGTCCAGCTCCATACCAACAACAGAGCCTGCCTTGTCCAGGCGTGAGGCGTCTTTCTTCTTAATGCTGCCTCCCCAGCACACCACTGCGTAGAAGAGGGCACTTGCCACAACCGTCTGATAGAACATCTGCAGCATCTTATTGCAGATGTTGAAGGACGCCAGCCTTCTAAGGAAGTATAACCGGCTCTGTCCTTTCTTGCACAGAGCATCAGTATTGGCGGTCCAGTCTAATTTATCATCCAGCTGCACTCCCAGATATTTATAGGTCTGCACCATCTGCACACAGTCATCTCTGATGATCACGGGGTCCATGAGGGGTCTGGGCCTCCTAAAATCCATCACCAGTTCCTTGGTTTTGCTGGTGTTCAGGTGTAGGTGGTTTGAGTCACACCATTTAACAAAGTCCTTGATTAGGTCCCTATACTCCTCCTCCTGCCCACTCCTGAAGCAGCCCACGATAGCAGTGTCATCAGCGAACTTTTGCACGAGGCAGGACTCCGAGTTGTATTGGAAGTCCGATGTATATAGTTACATTTGTTGGCGGGTCTCTGTTAGTTGCTTTTGCGAGCGGGCACATGACCAGGCAGTGTGTATGCTTCGAGAGCGAAGGTGGACGCGACAGCACCATCTAAGAAGAATCATATTTGTCGTGGATGTGAATCGCTGTATGCAGCGTGTCAAACAGTTTGCGAGGGGTATTCCATGGTCTTAGCAGTGTCTGTACTTTGATGTGAATCGATGTATGCAGCGTGTAAAACGCTGTATTGTATGTTGCCCTCTCCAGAGTTACATGTTTTCATTCACCTTGAGTCGTATCCTCAAAACCAACCCCATTTGGACAACTGTGTCTTTCAGGAAGTGTTCACCCACCAATACATACAGTAATTATGCGGCGTATGCTACGCCACGGGTTGGCTAGTTAAAATATATTCTTTTCCAACCAATGACAGCATGTTCTAGTAAAAGACACTTTCACTTCTGAAGCCAGGTTGGTTCAAACCTCAAAGCCATTTCACTGCGTAACATTGAAGAATTCACATTCCTATCTGTGCTCAACCTGAATAAATACTGTATAAGCAGGATCTCTCCAACTGTATTGCACTATAAGATGCCTTAAAATAAGATAATTAAAGAAACTGGCCCAAAGATCTGTCCTGTAGATTGTTACTGTTTATCTTATTTCCCTTGAGTCACATGTTAGAATAGTGACTTATTCCATGGGTAAATACTTATTGATACTGTGGTACCCGGATGGGGGTGGTACCCTGCCGGGACGCCCGAAAAGATTGGAGGAGGGCTTGTGCCTCCTCCAGACCTCGAGGGGGCAACCGCCCTGGGGGCCACAGGAACAGAGCTGGGAAGCTCGACCCTGTAGGGGCCCGTGGTCACCACCGGGAGACCCCAATACCTGGAGGACCCTGGAGCGCAGCACTTCCGCCACACCAGGAAGTGCTGGGGGAAGAGGAACAGGGACACCCAGAGTGTTTCCGGGGAAACAGCCGGCACTTCCACCACACTGGGGGCGTATCGGTGGGAGATTGCAAAACACACCTGGAACAGATCCAGATGCTTATTTAAAGGGGCTGCCTCCTTTCAGAGGTGGATGGTGGAAGGAGAGAAGGAGGCGGTCTGGAAGAAAAGAGAGAGAAGGCATTGTGTTGGCCTGGACTGAGGGGTATTGGTGTTGTGAGTAGTGATGGATTGTATTATGCAGCACCAAAATAAATGTGTGTGGGGTGATTTAAACATGTCTGCCTGTCTGTGTCTTGGGTCATATTCTACAATACATAGGCATCATTCTCATAGATGAGGTTAAACTCCAGGGTGTTGGAAGGGCAGAGGGACAAATGACCCGTGCTAAGGTGCATAAGTCAAGAAAAATCTATTCCAGGATCAGAAACAATTTGGTAAAGTACTCATTATGATAAGAAACCTTAGGAGCTGATTTCAGGAAGTACACAATTGTTTCCTGCCACCATAAACCAAAAAAAGGAGTAGACCTCAAAAGGAAGCATACAAAAGAGGTAAACCTACCCTCTTTACAGGTCTGGATCCACCAGGTAGACCTCACCCAAGGCAGCCTAGCCCCAAACTCAAATGGGCCTGCCTGCACAAGCACTCAAATGTGAGAGGGGACCTCTGGTTCCAGAACAAAAAAAAATGCTTTCTTTAAAATTAAGAATTATTTATCAAAAAAAGAGAGCAAAGGGTAAAGCTGATGAACAGAAATGCAAAAAACAGTACCTTCAAATAAATGAAGGGGTGAAAAGCAAGGAAGTCCTAAAAGGGACAAAAAAGCACAAATGAAACACGAATCAAAAAACACACATACAGTACTCCAGCTGCCTGATCAGATAGCCCCCTTTCCTTCAACTTTACAGGAACATGGGAAAGGTGCTATATAAATAAAATGTATTATTATTATTATTATTATTACTATAATAAAGAAAGAGCAGAAAAAGAGGATGGGAAATCTACATGTGAACATCCAAATTTCTAGCTACACCGGTGTCTACTATTTTGATTTCTATTGCAGCTTGAATGTATTTTTCACACCAGGTGCCTCATGTATAAACGGTGTATGCACAAAAATGTTGCATACACTTGTTTCCACTAAAACTAAATTTGATGTAAAGCCGTGCACATTTTCACGGCAGGGTCCCCCCTTGCATATGCACTATTTTTCTCGGTTTTGCAAGCTGGCGGCACCCAGCATCAAAGCAGTGATACTGTTTCTATGGTCTACTTTTCTTTTTTATATTCACACTATGATGCCGGTTTTTAATGTACTGAAATTAATTGCATATAATTTACAAATTTAATTCACTTGATTGTAATCATTCTGTAACAATTTAATGGTGCACAGAATGGTCAAACTATTCCAGCTACCATGGCTGCTTTAGCACTGTTAGAAGATATTGCAAATGGAAGAATTAGAACAGAGCATGTATTTATAGATTTATATTTATATTTACTGGCTTCTACGCTGATTTTGATTTCCAAGAGCTATGCTCTTGGAGCTGTGTGCTGAACAGGTGGCAAAATTACAAAGGCAGACTTTGAAGAATTGTGCTCTACCTGCTCCTTTGCAAGTTCTGCCCATTCTCAGGTTTTTAGTCACAGGAGCTTTTCAACATGAACTTGCTGAAGATCGGGTATTTCACAAATATCACTGAGTCGAGCCATGCCAACTGTATAAGATGGTATTATCTGCTTATCATCCAGATAGATAAGATTTTTTTGCCCCGTGGTTGCACTGTGGTTGAACTGGGAAACATCAAAGCACAATTCACAGCAACATCCAGTTTTCCAAATGTAATCGGAGCGGTCAACTGCATGCACATTGCTATTGGAATGGTGCTGGACATGTTACATCAGCCAGGGATGAATCACCAAAAGAATGAGCTGGCATTACATCATATATAGTTAGAGAACCTACACAAATGGCAGCCCTGCACAGCTGCAGGTGCTTTTTGCCTTTGAGTAGGCAAGTAGTCCTTTTAAGGATAGTGAGTCACCTCAAAGTAAAGAGCAGAGAATCAATCTGTTGTGGCGCTCATTGCCGTCACTAACATATAAAGGCGCCTTATGAGAATGATTTTGCTTATGTAAATAGAAAGCATTTCCACTCTTTTATGTGCTGCGCTATAGTGCACAGAAAGTGTGTTGCATTGTGCAAGCATGTACCTGAACAGATGTGCTATGATAAACCTGACTCTGACCCACCAAATGAAGTCGGACAGCGTTACAACTTCGTTTGAATGTAATTGGCAGAATGTAAAAACAGGTAATCAGATAAACCATATATTTTTTAACCAATTCATTTAATTTGTGGTCAATATCACATATTACAGCTCTTATATTCCTTAGTTCATTGGCCACATCTCTTACAGCATCCACTATTGCATTTTGTGACACCAGAACAGTCTATTAGCACACAGCCAGATGGCCTCCCGGCAGTTTCCGTGTGTGATCAGCCAGCGCATGAAAATGTGCTTGACAGAGCAGCACCATCATTGTCTGACCATTGCACGGGGCTCAGCTTTTGTAATATTGTCTGAAACAGAATAAAGAGACAGTGGGCTGCTTTTCATGTCGACTGTGATATCTGACCACTTCTTTTTTTTTCAGGCACTGTGTGACTTTTTGAACTTTCCACCACACTTTTGTTAATTAT
The DNA here is from genome assembly GCF_900747795.2 of Erpetoichthys calabaricus. Lineage (NCBI taxonomy): Eukaryota > Metazoa > Chordata > Cladistia > Polypteriformes > Polypteridae > Erpetoichthys > Erpetoichthys calabaricus. Next base: position 17,866,486 of record NC_041404.2, read on the forward strand.
ACTACTGTGTAAGCCAACAAATAGCACATTTTTCCTTGCCTCCACTTAGCATTCGCTGAAATTCTTCTTTTTTTCATGTGGCTTTTACATGGTTTTTTAGCCAAACATCGAAAGGAAGGTGAGATTTATATTGATTTAAATATTAAAATATGCAAAATTCTGGGAGGAATCAGGGTGGGGCTGTAGGCATGTTCACTTGCAATAAATTTCACATTCATTGGGATTTGTAAAAGGGAAGTGCGTGGAACGTGGCAAATGCACAGATTTATAAATCTGGATTTTTTTTGTGTATACACACTTTTCCACTTTTGTCCGTATGCCATGTTTTAGTATGAATTCTATGCACGACATTATACATGAAGCCCCAGGTCATCTAATTCTAACAGCAGTCTTTCCCTGTCTTATTAATATAAGCATTTTTCAATAACTAATCCACTTAAATCTCAACATGCAAAAATCCAATTGTACAAGAGTTGACCAGGCCATGGAGTTTGTTCATACGATGGAGACCTGAAGCGCTGAATATGGTGAATGTTGAATTTTCATGAGGGGATTGTGACATAAACCAAGTATGCTTATACACGCTCCTTTGGAGCCAGATGTGGCAATGGGACTCTTGTCTTTAAAGCCCAGGTACTTAGGTAGAAGTGCCAGTTAACAGCTGTATGTGTGAGCTGTCTCTCAGTTAAGATATTCCATAGGATAGGAGAGTTGTATGGGAGATTGAGAAAAAGTCCCAACAATGGGCATTTTCCAGTCTGTTCCAGCACTCACATGCTAATTCCTAAGCATGTGGTCACTAACCAGCTGTAACTCACTGAAACTTGTACCATGGAGACAAAGTTACCTTTGAAATCTGATTTGTTTTTGATGATTATACAGTACACTTTTATAAAGCTACTATTATTGCGTGGTCTTGTTGCCTCATTTAATTTTTTTAAATTGCCAAATAAATCACTTGTCAAATTCAGAGTTGTAAAGGTTGTTACCAAAATGCCACAGAAAACTGTAATCCTAAAGCGTAGTCCAAAACTGAAAAGTCCAATAACACTAGATAATCATTTTTTGAAGGAAGAACCAGAATTTATAAATTGGGAGCATTGAGGTCAAAACCAATAATCCCCTCCACTATTGAAAACTGAACCAAAACTCATTAAAGTCAACCTGACAGTCTCTAGTGCCAGTACTTGTTTTTGCTTGATCAATAAAAATTCCCTTTTGGTTTTTTTTTTGTCTTTGTGCTAAGTGATTAGTGCTTTTTCTCGCACTTGAATACTCTTTTATTCAAGAAGTAAATGTTTTGCTCTTATAAACCCACCATTAGTGTTTAAAACACTTAATTTGCCAAAGCACTCAACCTAAGTTTAAATCTTCTTCACACATTTGTTTCTTCATGTGCTGAATAAATTGAAGTCTGCTGATGTTAAGTTTCTCTATTCATCACAAACCAGAGCTTGCCTATGAAGTATCAGCCTGTTCTTTTCTGTGCCAAACAGAAAACTTGATTTTTTTTTGCATAATTCCACCTTAAAATAAAGTCTGCTCTTTTTCATAACCAATACCTTTTCCCTCTGTTTTTCCTTAAAAATTCTGACAAAACACAAATGTTTTCTTTCCTGCTGACCACTGCATTTTTTATTTGTTACATACAATTAATAGTGACCCATCATTAAACCTAATTATAAGATCTATCTATCTATCTATCTATCTATCTATCTATCTATCTATCTATCTATCTATCTATCTATCTATCTATCTATCTATCTATCTATCTATCTATCTATCTATCTATCTATCTATCTATCTATCTATCTATCTATCTATCTATCTTGTTTTCAATAAATAAAAGATTGATGTGATGAAAATTGTCCTCCACAGTCTGAGAGTTTCTGTTTGCCTTTTCATTTAACTAAGTTGGCATCCATAATGTCACACATTTGAAACTGTAACTTGCAGTATGGCAGCAAATGCACAAAACAATATTAATACAACTAAAGAAAGTAACTAAATAAATACCAAAACAAATGAAAACAAGGTAAGTACCTGCTCTAATATACCCCTCTTTTATAGTCTGCTATTTCACCAGAACTCAGAAGTAGCTACATTTTACTTAATATATGTAAATGTTTCAAATGCCAGTCCTATTGAGCATAATTTTTATAATTTAACACTCAGGGTGCCCATGAATTAAAATGACACCCTGTCTGACTAAATGTAACAAAGAACACTGCAACTTATTTTTTTCACCTACTGTGTTCACCCCACAAGGCAGCAGTTTCTAATGCATTGTTGTCAGTGTCTAAGCCTGCCTGTTCATTATTTTGTTTCCTTTTAAAAATATCATCTCTGCATTCTAAACAAATCAAAATTCTGTGGGAGATCTGAGGCTTAATGAATAATATTTTAGCATTTACGCCTGGATAGTAATAAATTGCTTCTTCTAAGTTGGTTTATTGCTTTTGTACTGTTCTTCTTTCTCTGAAAAATCTGGGCTGACGGGGTCTTAACTTGGAGATTACAGATCTGAGTGGTTTTCACAGTTATTTTCCAGATGAACAATTCCAAAAATAAACTGACTGAATTATAAAAAATGCATCTCTCTGCCACATAAAATTGTCAAACCTCTCCCATAATACCTGGCAAGTGTAGGTCATGAAGTGTAAAGACAAAGTGACATTTTTAATTCACAATGTTAAGAGCTTTTACTTCTGGGTGATGGGCACGGTGTTAACAAAGATATATTTAACAAGCAGACAATACCTAACCTTGTGATTAGTACTGTATCATCCTTTAGATGACCTATCTTTCAGTATTAGATCACTCTTACATTCTCTCCAAATGAATGAATCATTGTTTGATGTTTTCTTTTATTTTTTTTCTTTATTTATATTTCCCCCAATTTTACTGTATTTAAATAATGTCATTTTGCTTACTGGTTTCTGCTGACTCCTTTCCTGTTTGTTCTGGAAGAACTGACTTTGTATTTTTTTTCAACTTTTAAATTGACTTAACCTACCTTGAATATTTAAACAATATGTTCAAATTAGACATGACTAGATGTAATTTTGTGGGTGTGTTTAATTAAACTGTCTTTAGTCACTGTTACACATTTTAGGAGTCCTCCATTCAACAAACCAGGCATTTCATTGGATTTACCAACTTGTTCATCTAACAGAAGGTACTGTAATAATCCTTGCCACAACAAAGCACAAAAAAGGAGTGTATCCATTAAAAACAAACACTGCACTCTAAACAGGTCTGGACTCACTACGCAGTCCTCACCACAAGGAGCCTATTCCCCCAACTCAGATGGAAGGATTCTCATCTGCAAAGGCCAAAAAATGAGGCTTAGGCTTTTAAATATTAAAATTTCAAAGGCTTTCAAAATGTCCACAATAATTATACGAGGAAAACCGTGAAACATCTAGTCCCAAAAGGGCAACAAAAAATGCATTTAGAGGAAGATAGTAGAAAATATACATATTTGCTTAAAATTAATACAATACAGAATCCAATAAACAGTATATTAAATTAGGAGCCACTGGTCAAAAACATTAAGTGCGAAGACTTAGTCTCTGTAATAAGAACATAAGTTTAATATGTCACTGTCCTCTCTGCAAATATCTATATATATAATTCATTAAGCCGCCGACAAGTAGCCACCCATAGAAAGCACGCCGGAAGGGGTGTGGATTCACTAAGCCGCCGACAAGTAAGACGCCCATGGCGCACGCAGGAAGGAGCCATGCCCACCAACTCTAAGACCATTGGATACGACGACAACTCGCAGAGCCACGCCCACCAACTCGGACGCGACAACTCGGAAAAAACGCGTCATTTATGTTCGTCTGTCCTACAGTACACATGCACCTCTGAGCCACATTGACTTTTCGGTTATGACACACGACCGCGTGCACCATAGCAAACTGTTTTACACGCTACATACAGCAATTCGCATCCGCAACAAACATGCGTCTTCTTAGATGGTCCTGCAGGAACACGGAAAACATTTCCCCGCCCACCAACACTCCTTATTCGCAGACCGACGTCCACCGCATCCGCGACAAACATGTGTCTTCTTAGATGGTCCTGCAGGAACACGGAAGACGTTTCCCCGCCCACCAACACTCCGTTTTCCCCGGCCCGCGTCTACCCTCGCTCTCTAGGCATTCACACTGCCTGCTCATGTGCCTGGATGCAAAAACTCACCGACCACCCAGTTAGTCCCTTTCATCTGTGCTAGGAGTCCACATGCACCTCTGAGCCACATTGACTTTTCATTATTCGTTTCGGTTACAACACCCAACCACGTCCACCATCGAAAACCATGGGAAACGAACAATGAAGCCCCGCCCAGAAACTCTACCCCTCCTCCAACTCGAACAGCTCATCAAACACATGCTCGCTTTGGTCTGTGCTGCTGTCCAAATCCAGCTGTGAGCCACGTTGACTGTTCTTTTGCCCTCCATGGCTACGGCTTCAAATGTATTTCATGAAAACAACACTTCTTTCAATGTTATAGAAATTCCTGCATCAGGTAGCTGTTTGTTTCTATCAGTCGGGTTTTTTTGGAAAAATGTCATTGACGAAACTGTTGCTCTCAAACTTTACAACATGGCTGTTGGCTTTGTTTGCCAACATTGGGATAATGTCGGCGAGGTGGTCACAAACTGCAACAACTCACCACACGAGGACGCCCTGTCTCTCGAGGCATTCACACTGCTGGAAGACAACCATGGGATACGCAGAAAACAGCCATGTCAGTCAATGCAGATCAGACACCCAGGCAAACAACACTGAATAATCAATAGCTGCAACTACTTTGCCCGCCCCCACTCCTCACCTAAGTCGGTTTCGTCTGTGTTCAGCAGTATTTCCCAAACTCTGTCCTGGTGATCCCCTGTGAATGCAGGGTTTTGTTCCAACCAGATTCCTAATCATTAATGCCGGTGAAATTCATCCGGGATAAGTCGGTTTTTCAAACGCAGCCGTGTAGCAGATTAGTCTAGCAGACTAGCTGGATGTAATAATCCGAGATGAATGCGCGCCCTCGCGCTGAGTGAAAGCCAATGTTTATTGAGTCTAGAAAACATGATCAGCAAGTCTTTTATAGGCTGCAACATAATGATGAAAGAACAGGCGCATTTTTTTCACACAAGCTGGGTGGGTGGGTGTTAGTTAGTTAATTAGTTACTCGAAGGATTTCAAGATTTAATATGCACAAGAGGTAACACTGTAAAAGCAGCCCAAACCAGAAAAGACGGCTGGCAAAAAGTGGCCGACAAATTAAACGCGTGTACATTGTACTTACTGAAAGCAGCGTTACGGATTTTGCAAATGTTCATTTTTTTCCCTCTGCTTAAAAAACATAAAAAAAACGGCGTGATTATGCGGCGTACGCCGCGGGTTGGTATGCAGCGTGTAAAACAGTTTGTTTGTCACGGATAATTTGCCTTTTACTTTAACACGAAGACAATTTCCTGTTAGATTTGCCTTTGCGATGACAATTAATAAGGCAAAGGGCCAAACTTTCAAAAACATGGCTAGCAGGTCATACGCTCGCACTGATTACATCCCTGCCCTTTGTACATGACCCCTCCCCCCTCCCCCACCTCGGTACTACCATGGTCGGGTGACTTAGTGGATTATATATAGAAAAGCAGCCAAAACCGCAAACAACAATGAAAAGTCTACGTGACTCACAGGTGCATGTGGACTGTGCAAAGAGGAAAACGACTCAGGTGACGAGTTGGGGGTGGGCACATGAAATGTTACTTTTCTTGGTGATTTATTACATTACCGATTTTCATCCATCCATCCATTTTCCAACCCGCTGAATCCGAACACAGGGTCACGGGGGTCTGCTGGAGCCAATCCCAGCCAACACAGGGCACAAGGCAGGAAACAATCCTGGGCAGGGTGCCAACCCACCGCAGGACACACACAAACACACCCACACACCAAGCACACACTAGGGCCAATTTAGAATCGCCAATCCACCTAACCTGCATGTCTTTGGAATGTGGGAGGAAACCGGAGCGCCCGGAGGAAACCCACGCAGACACGGGGAGAACATGCAAACTCCACGCAGGGAGGACCCGGGAATCGAACCCAGGTCCCCAGATCTCCCAACTGCGAGGCAGCAGCGCTACCCACTGCGCCACCGTGCCGCCCTACCGATTTTTCAAATGTTAATTTTCTCCCTGTGCTTAAAAATCATTAAAAAAGCAGCCTGATTAGGCGGCTGGCTAGTATTTTATAAATCTTTTCTTTCTACTTACATACACAGTTGACACAGAGGCAGATTTAGCACAGGGGCTCATCATTTAGAACTGCTAGGCAAAGCACAATATAAGACAAGACAGATAAAGACACAACTGCGAAACAGGGAATCAGACTGAGAACAGTTGTATATTATTTTTTGTCTGTCAGAGTCAGCGTGAAACTGTATCCTCTTTGCCTTGTTTGCAATGGCATGATTCACCTAAGTGGGGGCCTGCACATAAAGAAAGAGTATAAAGTCTTGGAACATTGCTTTGAAGCCAACGAACGAACGGAAGATAACGTCATCTGATCCTGAAAATCCTTCCACTCATCCATCCATCCATCCTCTTCCGCTTATCCGAGGTCGAGTCGCGGGGGCAGCAGCTTGAGCAGAGATGCCCAGACTTCCCTCTCCCTGGCCACTTCTTCTAGCTCTTCCGGGAGAATCCCAAGGCGTTCCCAGGCCAGCCGGGAGACATAGTACCTCCAGCATGTCCTGGGTCTTCCCCGGGGCTTCCTCCCGGTTGGACATGCCCGGAACACCTCACCAGGGAGGCATCCTGATCAGATGCCCGAGCCACCTCATCTGACTCCTCTCGATGTGGAGGAGTAGCGGCTCTACTCTGAGCCCCTCCCGGATGACTGAGCTTCTCACCCTATCTTTAAGGAAGAGCCCAGACACCCTGCATAGGAAACTCATTTCAGCCACTTGTATTCGTGATCTCGTTCTTTCGGTCACTACCCATAGCTCATGACCATAGATGAGGGTAGGAACATAGATCGACTGGTAAATTGAGAGCTTTACCTTACGGCTCAGCTCCTTTTTCACCATGACAGAACGATGCAGAGCCCGCATTACTGCGGATGCCGCACCGATCCGCCTGCCTATCTCACGTTTCATTCATCCCTCACTCGTGAACAAGACCCCGAGATACTTGAACTCCTCCACTTGAGGCAGGATCTCGCTCCCAATCCTGAAAGGGCACTCCACCCTTTTCCGGCTGAGGACCATGGTCTCGGATTTAGAGGTGCTGATTCCCATCCTAGCCGCTTCACACTCGGCTGCGAACCAATCCAGAGAGAGCTTCCACTCTACTTTTCTAATTTTTTCTAATTTAATTTAATTTAATTTTTTCTAATCCTTCCACTACACAGCGAAAATGGCAGATTGTACACATCGAGCCCCCACTCCCAAACTGGGTTCTTGCCATTGGCTTCCTTCATCTGTTATGCAGCATAAACTGTCATTAAACAAAGCTAAGTTATTTCTCATATGTGATTTCTTACCGCTGTAACACTAAGGGAGGGGTATCGCCTTTTTATATTATATCTATATAGATTCGGGTTATGTAACTCGCCACAATTACAAAAAGAACTCATTCCGAGGGAGCTAACGCTCTTTGCAGGATACAGTCCCGAAACCAGAAACACAGGAATCTATAAACGAAAGTGCAATGCTGATGAAAGAGTAACGTTGTCTTTTATACAGCTGGGTACAGTCCACCTGCTGCCTCATCAGGTAACCCTGCCTCCTTGGGCTCCACATAAAGGAGACAGAGCAGATAACAATAAATACTACACTACGTTCATTCACAAAATTATACAAAATAACTAAATAAATAACAATCACAATTTCAAAGAAAACCATAATATTACTAAGAGACCCAACCAAAAACAGAATGCATTATATAACATACAACAAAATGTTATATCTGAAAAACAGCAAAAACATTAAACAATTCAAAAATAAATTATCCCAGGGCAATAGCCCTGGCTGAAACATAACAAATACAAATTTATAAAAGAGAGAACAGATAACAGCACAAAGATCAGCCTGGGCTTGGTTCCTCAAGCCCTTGTCAATCTTTGAGTGAAGCTCTGCTGCAGAACAATCAAAAAGAACACTTGTATGACAATTTGAATTACAACCTGCAATTTACAAACTATGTTGTAAGCACTTAATGTGAAGTTTTCATCACTTTGCCATTATGGATATGCAGCCAAATTTTATTAAACTTTTTGGTCCTTTCTCTAGATGTCTCTAGAAGAGCCTCCTTTGTTCTCACATTCAGTTTTAAACTGAAAGACTTTTCCTCTCTATTGAATTTTAAAGTCAATATTGTTATTTGTAATCTTTGAACTACAAGAATGCCCCATATACTTTCCATTGGCCCTCATATGGCCAATTGCAAAAATGTTCTCCCTTTAGAGGAAATATGGTGCATAAGGTACAAGACATGAAAATACTTCCAATATTATCATATTATAAAGACATTTAACTTTACAAAAAGCTATAATGACAAAAAAGGATGAATGCTCCTGATGAAGGGTCAGTATAAAAGTGAATTCAGATGCAAGATGAAATGGATTGTACAGCGTGATATACAAAAATACTCCAGGAACGGTCAAACATGTCAAAGCAAAAAGGTATATTTATATCTAATAATAATATCAACCAAAAGCATGAATGTGTTTCAGATGTTACCTGCTAAAGTTTGCTATGCAGAATTTTCTTTCCTTTTCACTTTTGTTGCAACTTAACTTACACACCATACTGTTGGACACAAATGTTCCCTACAATTGGAGCTTTATCATTTAATTTAGTTTTTAGGTGCTATATAAAGCAAAATTGATTAATGGGTGTAAAATGTCCCACTGTTTATTTTGGTAATGTTAGTATTCTCCATTATTATATTTTACACCTCACACTGAATAATAAGATCCTGGGTTATGCTGCATCTGTAAGGCATAGGCTGCTCTTCCCAAATAATGAGACACACAAATCGAGTGTAGACACTGCATACTGTATGCTTCTAGGTATATATGAGTATGAAAATCATGTATTCATATACTGTACACGTTGCTTATTAATCAGAGCAGCGCATCAGACCCACATTAATATTCCAGGACCATAAGCCATGTATTATATCCCTCATCAAGTGGTCAGGTTGCCTTTAAAGGGTACATAAAGCAAACCGAGCATCACAATAAATAACCAAAAAACCTCAACGACAAAAAGAATAAGAAAAAAAAAATAATAAGCTGAAAGATAGAAGAAAGCAATGGGGTACTTGCATTAAATCAGGCCAAGGAAGCGGCAAGAACATTTTTAATGGAAAGAAAACAGAGCAAGCCAGTGAATAAAATTAATTTAAAACCAAAGGCAAACAAGGTCACTGATTCTACACATGCAGTGCAAAAGAAGTTTAATTCAAGTGGGGGCTGCCAAAGAAATCATAATTGCTACATTATCAGGTCTGCAGAAAAGCATCATAAAAGCAAGAGGATCAGGGAGGAGTGTCCTCACTGTCTACACTTCAGACATGAGGCAACTTTCAGAGAATAGGTTGTGAGGCTTTTGACAATACTTTAAATATAATTTTCATGCTACGAGGGGGAGTCAAGCTAAAGTTAGAAAATGGGATTTATCAGAAAATGGAACAAGCCTTAACAAAAACTGATAATGTCATTTCTCAATGTAATCTTCACCCTTCTTAATACACTTGCACCACCGGCTTGGAAGTGCCTGGATTCCAGTAGAAAAAAAGGTTTTGTCTTGTCCTCGTAACCACTCGTGCACCTGAGTTATTGTCGAACACAACATCCTGAGGGGTACTACAGTCACTAGAGTAGGTTACTGTAACTTGCTGGAGACCACTGTGAAGCCAGCTATTGGATCCTAGCAGCGGGATCTGCTGTCTCAAGGAGTCCTTTTGCTGCTGACAATGCCCGTCCGCCCTCACACTGCTAAGAACACCAAGGCTTGCCTGGAGAAATTGAAGTTTGAGGTATTGCCACATCTTCCTTATACGCCAGATTTGGCACCGTGTGATTTCCACCTTTTTGGACCCCTAAAAAAACATCTGGGGTGGTCGTCAATTCAAGACAGATGACAATGTGAAGAAAGTAGCTGCAAAGACAACACAACATTGTTAAGGTTCATTCCATTTTCTAATAATTTCCCATTTTCAATAACTTTAGCTTGACTCCCCCTCGTATTCCTGAGGATGAACAGGCAAGTGGTGGCTCAGTAATCAGCATCTGTAAATACACAGTGAGGACCATTTCACATGTATACATTGTAAATATTGTTTTTTTAACACTGAACACTGAATTCAGAAATAAATGCTATTTTTCTTCATCAAGGAACATTTTTTCAACAAACAAATTTTTTAGCTGTCAATTAAAGTTTTTTTTTTTAATTGTTTTTGTGGTTTAGTTAATTATTAATAATTTATTTTAATTGTTTTTTTGTTTTAGTATTTACTAACATTAAAATCTATGTTTAAAGCAAAACAATTTTAAGGTAATGAGGTCAGAAAATAACTGAAAGTTCTATGTATCTTACTGGGTCAGCAGTCAGGGCATACAAAATTCCCAAGTTTCCTCTCTGAGTGGGACAGCAGATCCAAAAACTGACATTAGGTTCTGAAGGAATGGCAGGCTAGAAAAAAACTACAGTTTGGTGCCAAAAACATCATCAGACATAGCCTGGTGGTTCCAGATATAATGCTGTGGCCACCCCTTCATTTTAAGTTTGGTTCAATGAAGTGGTTTGTCAAAGCCCGAACAAAACATGGAGCATGTTGGATTAATTTTTACCAAACGTTTCTGGTTTTGTCTGAGGCTAAATTGGAAGAAGGCATTTTTGTAGGACCTGATATTAGAAAACTGATTTTTGATGCAGAATTTGATGGTGCGATGAACAATCTAAAGGAAGTGGAGGTTTGGGTACCATTCAAGGAAGTAATTTCTAAGTTTTTAGGTAGCAATAAAGATACAGATTGTAAATAAATTGTGAAAAATGAGGTGCTGGGTTGTAACAGTAAGTTTCAAAATTCTCTTTTTGGATTTTGAATTTTTTCCCTGAAAATCTTGGTGCAGTGAGTGGAGTAGAGTGAAAGATTCTTTCAGAATAGTAAGGATGTGATAAGAAGGTTCCAGGGAAATTGGGATGTTGGCATGATGATGAACTACTGCTGGATGATTCATAGGGAAGCACCAGAAAAAGTATAAACATGATGGGCCACCAAATGAAGTTTGGTATCAAATAAAACTAAAAAGTGACAAAAATTATAGAGGTTGTATGTCCATTAATCAATATTCTTTACAAATGTTAGATTGATTAAGCATTTTCATGTCAAATTTATTCAGAACAATATTGTGTACATGAAAAGACCTTGAAATGTTTTACATTTTTTTTCAATTTATTTCTAATTTTGTATTTAAAGGTAACATAATGGAAGCATTCACATTGTATCTTTTGTTGTTTTCTGAATGCTAATTAAAAATAGCTATTCAAAATTAAAATAATCTTCTATGAGATTCATTTTAAAGACCTGTGTTATTATAGCATTGTATGCTTTTGTAAAAGCCACTGGTGTTAAAAATTTAAGCTGCATTTTGTGTGTTGTTAAAGTTATTTTATATTAACACTTTAGTGTTAATTTTATTCACTGGCTTGTTCTGTACCAGTGTGACCAGCTGTTACTAATCCCTTTCTGATTCTCTTTCTCTTATCGTTTTTTTCTTAGTGTTTTATTTTAAGGATGATTATGTTCTGTTTCAGTAGAGGACATTTTTTTGAAAAAGCAGGAGATGAAATGTGATCAAAAAGAAGTATGTGCAGGGGTCAAAAAACAAAAAGACAATCTGATTTTTCACTAAGCCAGAAATGTAAACAAGAATCACAATCGTTGGACAAAAAAAAGTCAGAAAACTGAGGTCAATAGACACAAAGAAATGCTCATAAAGTGTTATGTTAAACACGGATACCTAAACGGTATTGAAAACATCATTCAATGCATGTTCCCGATGAATTCTGAGAAGTTACCTCTGCAATGGCCAATGCATATATCTCAATTTGGCCTTGCCCAGCAACATTTAAAACGGCATCATGAAAAGGTGGAAAAAAATGGAACTTCTTCAGGAAATAAGATAGGGCCCAGTAAATGTCCAAATCAGATTCCTTAACTTCAGAAACACCAGATTCACCAGGTGAGAAGTTCAAGAAACTTCTTTGAAAAGCAACAAAAAATTAACAAAATACACCAATCATGACGGGTTATATATTGTCACACACGTGCGCATGGGAGGCAGATAAAGGGTCTAAATGAGAGTAATTCCACACTGACCTTGATGACGTCACTTCCAGTTCTGGACCCTTGGATGACGTCACTTCCGATGAAAAACCCAAGACCAAAGAGGCTTCTGGTTCCGGCCCTTTAGATGACATTACATCTGGGTCCGAACCTATGGAAGACGACCCTTCTGCTCTATGACTTCACTTCACTTCCTTTTCTGGCCTTTAAAGCCACCATATTTGACTAACCTAATCAGTTCTGTTTTGGACTCCGTTCTGAGCACATCAGTGCTAGCAATTTACCCATTTGCAGCCAGGGAATATTATACGGGTGGCTGCCCCAAACCTTTTTATGACTCTTGTGTCTGCATTTTGTGACAGTATTTAATTTTGATTTTAAGTGGTAGTGTAAACCTCTTCTCTTGTGTCAGGGTGACATTTCTAGTGGTCACACTATGGATGTACTCCTGTATAAGCTGCATGCTCCAAAAGGGAATTAGACACAAACAGCAGCATGGGTGTAAGAGGTAAGTGGCCAAGATGGAATCTTGACATGGATGTCTGGCCCACTGTCCAAGGAATCTCTGATTTAAAGAACAAGTAAAAAGTCACAATTGCTTGGTCATCAGGAACTGTAGAGGTATTTCTTCTCTTTAGTCTCTGGAGTAAATGGCCGGAAGTTACCCCGACATGAGGTTTAATGCTGCCTTAACCCTTTGCGGTCGTTAGGCCAGAAAACTGGCCTTAGTAAAAAGTGCGCTATAGGTCGTCAGGCCACCGCTGGTGGCCCTGCAAGTTTCTGACCGATTTGCACAGTCGCCTGGTCGAGAAAAGTGGCCTGTGTTATTCCTACGTGCTTGAAAAAAATAACTGCTGTAATTATTGGCGTTTTTTCAATAATTAATTACGACTAATGTAGCGTGACGTTGAAAATTAAATACGACTGCAAAGGGTTAAAGCTACAGGCTAATTGAGTCTGTTAGGAACGCATTCAATTTTAGTTTAATTCTAAGTATTTGTATTTTCCTTATTGTAATTATTGTGTCATTGTTTTTGGTGTCACTATTTTGGCACCACTTTATTCACTGTTATTTGGAGTAGCCACCATTTTATGAAGAGTTTTTGTGGATGGTAGCCGTTTTGCTTTTGGTAATAACGTACATTTCTAAACATGTGATGCCGATAATGTGTGCTAGGTGATATCATCATGCTGCTGCAATAAAAGATGGCACTCATTCTTGAATGTGTCTTAACATTTATCATGTTTTCTCATTTAGATTTGAATTTTGCTTTAGGAAAATAGGAAAACAAGTGTTTTTATGGGACAAAACTCGGCTCTTACTGCCATTTCCTATTCTATGGAGTTTCTGCAGGCTATTTTTTTTTACCTACCATTAAAGATGATCTTGAAGGCTATGTTAAAGTTTGTGAGGTTTAGAACTAAGCCTGTTAGTGGCAATTCTTCTAGACTGCTTCAATCTATTTCTTCTCTGTCTCACCTCCAAGAAGACATTTCAGTAGATTTTAGTACAGATTTTAGTACAGATTTTCCTGTTTTACATTACTTGAATTATAGCAGACACATTTATAAAGGGGGTTCAACTTTTAACATTAAATAAATTACCTTATTAGAGAAATATTTCATTTACATGCTTTCCCTAAGTCTATTATATCTGACAGAGAACCAGAACTTATTTTCAAGTTCTGGAAAATATTTTACTCTAAGTTAGGTGTAAATGTCAATTAAACGTCAAGACGTTATTCAAAATAAGTGGGCAAAAAGAACAAGCAACTAGAGAGGTGGAAGTTTTATTCTGTAATGTGAATTCCTTTCAGAATGATTAGAAGGATGTCCTACCTATGGCAGAACACATCATTAACATTTTGGGTCCAAAGTCCAAAAATTACCATCTCGACGTATCTTAGTATTTATGCGTGTAACTTGGCATAAAATCAGCTTTTCATTAGTGTTAGTTATGAACAGTGCAATGCAACAAAACATTCAGAACATACACAACAAAAAGCTTTGAATAAAAAAAAATGAAAACCAAGACCACCTTTATGAAACAAACAAACAAATAAATCCATCTATGTGGTATAATGACTTGTTCTAAGCTGAGTTTGGGGACTAGTGGGGACTTCTCCCTCTCTGTCGCTTACTGTTTTTCTCCCCACAACCCAACTCCAACTTGTTGAGACCCTTTCCAAACAAAAGTTGGAAGACTTGTGCAAACAACCTACACTAAAAGATCTGACAAAGAGAACCAGAGTAATCGCCACGATAAAAGCGGTATTGGTCCCCCCTTGGAGTAATCAATATGAATAAAGAGTAGGAGAAGTTCCTCTTAGGAGTGTGGAACATGATCAAAAAGCCCCATAGTTGGGGTTAGTCATCATTTGTCAACTTTCAATTACGCTTCATTCCAATTTTCGTTCCTGTTTATGACATGGGCCAGTTATGCCCTTTTGCTGTGGTCCACTTCCAGAGGTGTCTACATTGGACAATGAATAAAAAAAATGCAATACAATAATACAATACACTTTGTTTCTGTTTAGAACTCTTCACTGAAAGCATACACAGAGTTCAGATTCTCAGGTAAAATGTAAGTAATCCAAAACTTGATGGCCACATTTAGACCTTGCAGCTCAGGTGGGGAACACATTAATCTTTAGGTGAATTTATTTGGTATTTTGAAATTCTGGTGTTTTATTTTAATTTTTGGAAATACTGCATGCCTAAACATTTATTTTCCCTCAAAACCTGGTAAGAAAATGATCTTCTCCTTCAGATTTTGTGGCTGAGAATTTTGTTTCAGGTTTTCAACTAATCCTGGGATTCAGACTGTGAGGCAGCTGTGCTAAGCCCTGTGTCACAGATAACATTCATTTTACTGAAATAAAATGTTTTGCAATTCTGAAATGCAGTATACTATAAATACATTTCAATACATTTTTATATTTTGTTACATTTTTATACTCCCTTAAATAAGCTTGACTACAACTACAGTAATTTAAAATATATCTTTATACAGTTAACACTTACAAATAGCATATTTACTAATGAAGGCTTTCATGAATGTTCTTTTTCATGTTTCTCACCCATAAGTAATTGGTAGTCAGGATGGTCTTTTCATTTAATGTTTGTGTGGGCCATTTTAAAATGCAGGTTTATTCTGAGAGAAGATGAAGTTTTGATTAGAGTGTTATGATTAGACAGGCATTTCCTGAACAATTATAAAAAGTTTGATATTTTGCATTATCTGTTCATGGTTTTGAGAAAATGAAATATAATTTTAGCTAAAATGCCTAAACAATCGGGTGGGTAAAACCAAAAAAAATAAAATAATCAGTACTCTTTATTTTAAAATGTTATCTGACTAGCAAAAGTATATTGCAGTAATTGTGCCAATAATTCTCATTAAATTTTTGCAAAACATAAAATTGAATAATAAACAGTGGCCATCATGGTTTGTGAAAAAAGTCATCTTGCCTTAAATTTCTGTCTTCATCCCAGATAACAGTATTATTTGCAATTTATTCCCTGGCAAAGTACTAGGGGAAAAAAAACACTTTTTTATCCAGTGCTGAAATGACTAAGCAATAACTAACCAGTACTTTAGGGAGCCAAATTTCCCCAGAAACCAATCAATGACATGCTAAGTTTCTTAATTTTTATAAGCATTCTAGTTTAATCTAATTCTGATTTAATAGTTACTTTACTTTCCAGGTGGATTTAAAACATCACTTGCATTGTCCAATTTGATTCTTTATAGATATTTTGGTTCACAATGCTTTGTACGCGTACCATTATTGTGATCTTTCTATTTGCTTACTGAGCCAATTTTTTCTGCCGAAGTTGTTTCTAAATGAAGGATTTATTCTTCACAACAGCAGCAGGTGCAAATCAGATTTCCCTGCAAAGAAGCAACTGGTTAATTAAGAATCTCGCCTCTGCTTGTTCGTTGCAAATGACCTTCTTTAAAAGAAATCTATTTATTGCCAAAGTATAAGTCAGTACTGAGCAGTCAGGATAGAGGAAAATAAGTGGCCATGTACAATGCAGCATGACAATAAAATTACTTATCTTTAAATTTTATACTGGGGATTCATTGACAAATTCAACAGATCAAGTAGATTCTGCACTGACTTTAATTCTAAGTAAAAATTTCTGTGGTTAGCAGAAAAATGAAAAACTGCAGTGTTCTTGAACCAGTGTCGGACAGAGATGCGTTAGCTGTGAAATCCCATATCCCGTCTCCAATACAATTCCCAGGTACCTCCTCCATTGCACATGGAAGGGTCATTTGGTGGTGAGGAAACAAACTTTCAAACTCAACAATTCAAATTGACTGAAAAAGAAGAGGAATAAGGTAGAAGGTAGACAAATGATGAAACTTGTTTTTTGTTTAACGCAGTATGGTGGAAACTGACTTTGCTGCTAATAGCATGCAGGAGTGATAGTTTGCTAAGGTAAGTATCTCTATCCTAAAGGATAAAAAAAACATCTAGAGGAATCTCTTATATATAAATGTCTACTACATGTGGAAGTGTGTGTGTCTGTCCAGTCCGGAACCAAGAGGTGGAGTCAGGGTAAGGGCTCTGCATCCAAGGAAACAGAAAATTCGCTTAGCTAATAACACAAGTGAGTTCAGCACATCAGCAAAACGAAACTTCAGAAGAAAGACAAAGTCGCTTAGCCGCTAACATCGGCAAAACAGCGATGCGATGCAAGCACATCGGCAAAACAAATCCTCCTAGAAGAGAGATGCCCAGAGTTGTCTCTTTCAATTACCTGACATCTCTACATTTCAGGTTTTTTTCTGCCAATTTCAATAGTTTCTAGGACCCCTGGCTTTTTATAGCATGGGCTTACACAGCTAGCTATTTAATAATGTTCCTACATGTAATTGTGTACAACTAATGAAACTTTCCAAATACATATTAGAATATTATCATTATTGTAGTGTTATCATGATGTATTGGCAGATATACAAAACAAGTTAGCTGATAGTTACTGTATATGTGATTCATAGCAAAGTGTAGATAGGGAAGTGAACATCAGAGCAGTGATGACTTTCACCCTTCTGATTATCTCTGATTTTATCAACTCCCACATGCTCCTCTTATCATGAATCAAGTGTAATTTGTGAATTTCCCCTTGGGATTAATTAAGTATCTATCTATCTATCTATCTATCTATCTATCTATCTATCTATCTATCTATCTATCTATCTATCTATCTATCTATCTATCTATCTATCTATCTATCTATCTATCTATCTATCTATCTATCTATCTATCTATCTATCTACTCTAATAAGGAAAATGAGGCTGCTAAAATATCCATAAAACAACTCAACTAAGGCAGCGAGCACCCAATACTCTGCTGGCTGGCTTCAGAAGTTCAAAATACCTTTAATTTTCAAAAATCATAACAACAATGCACATAAATACCCTTCTAGGGAAAGGAAGCATAAAAACTGCTTGCTAGGAAGGACAAGACAATAGCAAAATCTTTAAAAAATAGAGATGTTTATATCAATGCAAGACAGAAATGACAAAAAATGGAAAACTGAAAAATTGCAAACTATCCCCAAATTGCAATCCAATAAACAGACTCCATAAAACATAGTTCAAAAATCCAGAAACAAGAAATTCAATAGCCACTTTAAAACACACTCCAGAACATAAAAACTGAGGGAGGCCCTGCCTCTTGAGGTTCTGCCCACACTAAGGAACATAAGAGAACCATAAAAAATACATACAAACTAAATAGTTAACAAACAAGTTACAATTAACAAACATACATAATTATAACAAACATAATAAAAATAATAAATTAAAATTAACAAAGAAGGAGCAAAACGTGAGAATAAACATAAGCCAGGCAACATGTGTTTCTAACTTTACTTTTATTTTTCAGCTTTCTCCAATATTGCCTTTTTAGCTCATTTCATTATTTTTCTAACCCTGACTCCTTGTTCTCTGTCATGTGCTACACCTGTTTGGCTCCATTGTTAACCAAAAATAAAGTGCTTGCTTATGACATTGGCTATATTTATGTAAGGACTTTAAGTAGAAAGCAAAGAGTCGAGATTTAAGAAAACCACAAAACAGGGCAATTAAAATTAATTGCCTTTTTTCTGGCTTGGTTTTTTGAAAACTGTTATTTTCAATGTACCTTTCAAAATGTAACTTATACCGTAAGGGAAAAAATCACTTTTCTTTTATCCCTATTGGATCTTACAGTCTTTTATACCCCTCTTTTCATTTAAAGTTGATGAAAAGGAGCAGCCTATTGTGGTAGCATTTGACACTTCACACTCACTCACACCAATGTAATTTCAACTTTCCATTTGATGTAACAGGCACATATTTGCAGTAGGAAACTGAATCCTCCAAAAGCATAATCTCCCCTGAGGTATTTTACAAATAAAGGTAAATTGCACATTGTTTAATTATATTTATCTATACTAATAAAAGGCAAAGCCCTCACTGACTGACTGACTCACTCACTCATCACTAATTCTCCAACTTCCCATGTAGGTAGAAGGCTGAAATTTGGCAGGCTCATTCCTTACAGCTTACTTACAAAAGTTAGGCAGGTTTCATTTCAAAATTCTACGCGTAATGGTCATAACTGGAACCTGTTTTTTGTCCATATACTGTAATGGAGGAGGCGGAGTCACGTATCACGTCATCACGCCTCCTACATAATCACATGAACTGAAAACAAGGAAGAGATTTACAGCACGAGTCAAACGCGGGAACGAAGGTAAATGACGTTAATTGTTGAGTGTCTTTTAATACTGTGTAAGCATACATATTAACACATGTGCAATTAAACGTGTGCATTTACAGGGTGATTTCTCAGGCTTAAAAGCTCGCCTTTTATCAAACGCGGGAACAAAGGTAAATAACGTTGAGTGTCTTTTAATACTGTGTAAGCATACATATTAACACATGTGCAATTAAACGTGTGCATTTACGGGGTGATTTCTCAGGCTTAAAAGCTCACCTTTTATTAAAAAGATAAATGCAAACTGTTTTCATTCTGAAGGGCACAAACCACGTTGGATTTCAGCCGTTAAACAAGCAAAAATGTCGGTACACCAGATAAATAAGCGCAACATATTATCAGTTGTATTGTATGCTTACAATACATATAGAAATGTGTTAATCGTTAACTAATAGTATGTGATGGTGTTTTTCGACTCGCGCCTTGATTTAAATGATTCCATGTCTTGGTGGGTTTGCGTAGCTTATTGTCAATATCTTTACACCTCTTTTTAAGACTTATTGACTGAGACGGGCTTTCACAAAAAAAGTTAGGGCTTTGCTACAGGATACACCCTCCACAAGTTAAGGAAGTAAAAATAAAAGGTATATATTTCTGTTTTATTTAAACCTTTTAAGTTCGTATGCATAGCCCCATTTAGCTGTTTTATTTTTTTTTCTTTCTTCAGTAATATTTAATCTCCTTAAAGAAAAACAACATATGCATTTTACTTTTTTTGTATCTCTTTAGTAATAGTTTAGTGTAAAAGGATAACCAGTATTTAAACCTTTTACGTTACTTTATAAAGTTATTTTACACAATGTTGAAAAATTAATAAGAAAGCTACATATTTTGGCAATTTTAAAGCCTACTAATGCACAATGGTTAGCACTAATGCCAGTCAGATCCAAAATCCTTGATTCACAGTCTGTGTTCCTCTTAAAGCAGTTTTCATGGGCTCTTCCCATACCATATAGATCTGCATGCTTGATTTTACTGAAACACTCAGTTCACTTGATATGGTAGACTGTGTGCATATACATGAACTACAAGGATTTGCCTCCTCTTTCAGAGTAGATCCCATTTTATTTGAATGAGAAACAAAACACAGTGTGACTTTAAAAATGGACTGTACACAACTCTTTTAATTCAGTTCATGTCTTTGACCCTTTCTCTCGTATGACCAACCTTCTTGTATGACCATGAGAAAGACATCTAATATCCCTTAGATCAACAGCAAATATCTATCAATCTATTTTATATACATATATAAATATGGGAGTGAAGGTCTATGATACAGTTTGCTAGTAATCCACAATCTATTGATCCATCTTCCACACTTATCTATTCAGCTACTAGGCAGAGGTGCACCTACCCCAATCTTATAGCACTGGGTGCAAAGCAGGAACCAACCGTACATGTATACATCACATTGTATACTCACACACATTGCAACAATGTTGAGATGTCAATAAATGTATTGTACACGTGTTTAGAATGCTGAATAAAGGGAGAAATATGTAAATGTGCACACATGCAAACTCTACACAAAAAGGCAGGGGAACAAATTTCTGCTCTTAGAGCTGTGATGAGGCAGCCTTTAGTCATTCCACCACCATGCCATGCAACACCATGAAAAAAATGTAAAAAAAAATGTAGAAGAAGAAAAAAGAAGCTTCCTAAATCTGAAGAGTACACTTTAAAGGAAAAAAACAGACACACTCTGAGAAAGTGTGGAAACTCCCTAATGGTTTAAGGATGCTTAACTGCAAGAGAGTGAGAGAAGGAAGAAAATAGGAGCTGTCCAAATGTCGGACAAGTCAGAAGCTTCAATAAAGCAAGCAGGCACAGAAGCAATTTAAACAGTGGAACGGCTGAAAATATTTTAAAGTATTTTGAAGCAGAATCCCTAGAGAAGCACTGAAAGAGGATGTGACTCCCAGTACACATCCAGACATTGATTTATAACACAATAATGTGTGCAAACCTAGTAAATCCAAGGCAGGGTCATGGGGAGCCAGGAAAGGCCAAAATGTATGCAGTGAAGTACATGTACAACCTGTTCAATAAGCAGCCACACTGTTGTTAAATCCTAAGACCATGAATTAAAATTAAGCAGGTATGAAAATGATTTATTCAGTAGTAGGAAATCTTGGATCATCTCATATTCTTAGTTTTTATAGCGTTTATGGGGTCAATCCTGTCCTGTTTACAGAGTAATGTGAAATTCTTACACCATGATTATTGAACAGAACTACCTTACCTTGAAACATCTGTCTTTTTTACCTGAAAGAACTACTGTACCTCAAAATGCCTGTCTTCCTTTTCCTGAAAAATCTCAGAACAATGTTAAAGTGGACATCGATAATACAGAATTTAAAAGGGACACCAATAATATTAGATTAGATAAACTTTATTAATCTCATGGGCACATGAGGACATTGTGGTAGAATGAGCCTTTGGCTAAAAGCACTCCAAGGGTATGCCTCCTGGAGGGTATTTTTCATGATGGCATCCAGTTTTGCCATCATCATCTTTTCCACATCACTGTCCATTGTGTTCAGGGTTTGCCTTGTGATTGAGCAGGCTTTCCTGATAAATCTGTTCAAGCATTGTGCTTCTCTTGTGCTCAAGTTGCTTCTCCAAATGACTGTAGAGTAGAACACCACACTGGCTACTATAGGCTGGTAGAACATTTCAAACAGTTTGCTACACACATCAAAATACCTTAGTCTCTTTAGTAAGTACAGTCTACTCTTGCCTTTGTCATACATCACCACTGTGTTGTCAGACCAGTCCTGTTTATTTTCTATGTGAATGTAAACTATAAATTCTACACCTCCAATAGAAACCATACAGTGACAGGTGGTAGGTCAGAGGTGCATGTAATTCTGATCAAAGTTCACTAGTTATCTCTTGGAATTATAGACTAAGATGTCCTTGAAAAGAGTCTCAAAAGCAGTCCAATTGAAATGCACATTAGTGTCATGCCATTTGTATTAGTATAGATTATTGAAATGCAGAGATACTCAGCGCCAGAGGCCTCTTCTGCATTTCATGGGGGGAGATCTCTCTCCTACACTGAGGCTGCAGCTTTACAAAAGATTCCTGCTCACAGAGTGGCGATATGTTATGTGATGTTTAGCGCAAGCAAGTACAAAGTTCATATTAATCTGGACAGTAGACAATAATGACCCTATAAATCTTAAAATATAACAAACCGCTTACTCTGTACCTTTACTGCAGTTCCAGCTTTCATTCAAAAGTCAGATGAAAAATTACTATGTACTAAAATTCCTTGGGCCTCATATATAAACAGTGCGTATGCACAGAAATGTTGCATAAGAACGTTTCCACATTCAAATCGCTATGTATAAAACCTAAACTTGGCGTAAAGCCACGCACATTTCCACGGTACCTCATACCCTGTCGTGCGCAAGTTCTCATCTTGGTTTTTCAGACTGGCGGCACCCAGCGTCAAAGCATGCTACTGTTCCTGTGTGGTTTATCATTCTTTTTCAGATCCACATCCCTGACGAGGCTTTATAAATATACTGAAATTAACTGCATATTGTTTATTAGTTTAATGCATCTAATTGTAATTAACCATTAACAATATAATGGTCCACGGAATGGTCAAACTATTCCAAATACCATAACTGCTTTAACGTTGTTACTCTCACTGCACCTTCTTCTTCTTCTTTCAGCTGCTCCCATTAGGGGTTGCCACAGCAGATCATCTTTTTCCATATTACTCTCACTGCACCATTCGGAGCAGTTGATCAGAAAGAGAATTATCAGTATACAGCATCAAGCACATGCTGCTTCAGCCATGCTTCCTATTTGAACTGCTTCTCACACGGCAAACGCTTCAAACCTTTCCTGTACGGACCTCACGGTTCAGAAAGAGTTTCATCCCAAAAGCTCTAAATGAACTCAATCAGTCCATCAACTGCTCCTTGTAGAACTGTTTGTACTTATAAGTACAATCACCTCACTGCAAACTTGCACTGCAGTTATAATATTGCACAACCTGAGCCACTTTATAAAGCACATATTTACATATGATGACGATATCATTTTTAAGATGAAATGCAGCAAAATATGTTGATTATATTATACAGATAAAAGCATTGTATGCTTCACTGGGACAGGCGTGAACGATAGAATAATTAAACATGTACTACAAAGATATTTCAATGTTCCTTAAAAGTTTTGAAGAATCGGCGTTATAAGCTTATAGATGGCTATTACAGAGCTGATTGTGTGGTGATCGGTTACTTGGCGAAAGAAAAGGAAGGATAGGAATTGGAGGTTAGTACGTTTGAAAGAGACAGTATTGCAGGGGCAGCCTTAGGCATGTGCAAACTGTGCACCTGCACAGGGCTGCCATATCCCAGGGGCCGCCACGCCAATATATATTGAATATAAAACAGAAAGAGAAAATAACGACACAGCTAAAAACACAGCGGCAAATTTCGGCAAAAGTTAAATGCTTGTGTCATGAGCACGAGGCAGCTATGCAGTGTCCGCAACGGACGTGGCCATCCGCCGTGCATAAGAAACCATATTGACATTGCCGGGCGAAGGGGCCACCGATTCTTTCTCTGCCCAGGGCCGCCATGAGCCTAGAGCCGCCCCTGAGCACTGCTGCAATAAATTATATCATCGAAGGTCGCACTCAATCACTGCGCCAACGTGTTCCCGTGTTTAATAACGTGCTTTAACTCCTATCATCATGAAAATGATATCACGTATACATCTCAGTATTTTAGTTATTCAGAGAGCTGTATTATCACGAATGTCATGAATTCTGTGTCCTGTCGGAGGAAGAGAAACCCGGTTTAAGAAGCACGTAGTGATTCACACACACAGAGCACATAGAAGAACACATACAAAACAAAGCATTTAACGTGCTACTTTAATTACGATGTGATTTGAGAAACTGGTTCATTAAACGATTTTAAGATGAAGTTTATGATGTTCTACTTTAATGACAAAATAAACTACGTAATTAAAGTGGAAATTTTGAGATTGAAGTTTACATTTCATGCTTTTTCCCCACTGTGTGCCTTTTTTTTCTCTGTACCCTAATAAGCTTTCATATGACACTCAGATGGTGGGCTACGTCTCGCCTTTTCACGGCGACTTTGATATCTGACAACTTCTTTTTTATTTCGGGCACTGTGCGACTTTGTGAACTTGAGCTTTCAAGTTTCTCCGACACGCTGTCAGTCGATTAGCTTCCTTTTGTTGTTTATATCACTGTTTAAACCAACAAATAGTATGTTTTTCCTTGCCTCCACTTGGTATTCGCTGAAATTCTTCCATTTTCCCTCTTCCTTTTCCCATTGTCTTTTCACAGAACGCTGAGCTTAAGGGCTATTTATATTGGTTTGCATATTCAAAGAGGCATAATTCTGGGAGGAGTTGGGGCAGGACAGCAGGTGCGTGCACGAGTGTTACTTTTCACGCTGATTGGGATTTATGTAGCGGAAGAATGTGGAAGTTTGCGTACACACAGATTCCTGCATCTGGATTTTTCTGTGCGTAAGCACATTTCGGCTTTTGTACTTACGTCATGTTATAGTGTGAATTCTACGCACGGCGTTATGCATGAGGCCCCTTAACATTATAAGTAATTTGACATGTTTCAATTAAAATTGAAACTTTATCTAGCTCACTTGCTCATTGGCATCGGCACTAACTAACAAGTAACATTTTCTATCTTTTTGTATATCTCTTTGTTTGATATTATGTCAAAAAACTGTACCCTTAAGATGTTTGATGATTTTACAAGCCTTATGTTTTCTTTCAGTTTACTTCTACTGACTTAAGCCTGCAACTAAATGGACAAGTACAGACACTTTCTGGGGCTTTTTAGTGGACTTCTATTCTTTTCTTGCAATTTCAGCCCAAAATGCATACTGTTATGAAAATGGAGCTTAGCTCAACCACGGCAATGTTATTTTTACTTTTAAAAATTGACCAATATACTGTGTAGTTTTTATCAATGAAGCCACAAAAACACAATCTGTGAAAGCCCTTTTTCTCCAACAGAAACAAAGCAAAAATGGCCCAAGTGGGTGAGAAACCTGCCTACCTGGTAACGCTGTACAGAACTGAAGGAGGGAAAAATGCAGCCATGCTATAAGTGTGGTTAATTTCACCTTGTGGCAGAGGTTTGCAGGTTTTTATCCAGTATTATCCTGTAAGCTTAACGTGCATCACAGGAAAGTTAATCGAAGGAATTATTAAGGATAAGATTGAGCAGCACATGGCAAGTACAGGAGTTATTCTGAACAGTCAGCATGGATTCAGAAGAGGGAGGTCATGTTTTACCAACATGCTGGAATTATATGAGGAAGCAACAAAAGGTTATATGAGTATTATTTATCTGGACTTTCAGAAAGCATTTGATAAGTTGCCACATGAGAGGGTGGGCATCAAACTAAAACAAGTGGGAGTTCAGGGTGATGTTTTTAATGGGTGCAGAAATGGCTCAGACACAGGAAGCAGAGGGAGATGGTGCGAGGAACCTTATCAGAAATGGCTGATGTTAAGACTGGTGTTCCACAGGGGTCATTGCTAGGGCTGCTGCTATTTGTAATATATATAAATGAATTAGATAGGAATATAAGTAACAAGCTGGTTAAGTTTGCAGATGATACCAAAATAAGTGGATTGGCAGCTAATTTGGAATCCATTAAATCATTACAGAAAGACTTGGATAGCATACAGGCTTGATCAGATTTGTGACAGATAAAGTTTAACGTGGACTCTATGCTCTCAACTTCCAGACAGTGTTCAGAAACCAATAAGAAGGATAACAGAATATTAGGTTATATAGCACCTTGATGTGTAGAGTACAAGTACACGGAGGTTATGCTCAAGTTTTATTAAACACTGGTGAGGCCTCATCTGGAGTACTGTGTGCAGTTTTGGTGTCCAGGCTACAAAAAGGACATAGCAGTGCTAGAAAAGGTCCAGAGAAGAGCACTAGGCTCATTCCAGGGCTACAGGGGATGAACACTCATGGCTGTTGAAATGGTTTGAAACTAAAATTGGATTCTTAAAGCCTAATTTCAGTATTTTTCAAGTTGAAGTTATGTTATATATGCATTTTCCTTGTGAAATTGTGTTCTAAAGGTAAGTGCTTTCTATAAATGTTAAAAAATACATAGCCAGGAATTTTATAATGGAGCCTTATGGGTGTTGCCTTCAGGGGGTGCACTGGATCTCCAAACCCAACACAGACAGACACAGGACACAAGTTTTATGCAGGACACAAGGTTTTTATTTGTGGGAGATGCTTTTCAATTGTTTCCCAGAGCACAGTACCCAAGTACAATAAAGCACAGCAATGCAGCACTTTGTCTTCTTTGTCTCTCTTTCTCACTCTGTCTGGCTCCAGTTCTCCTCCAGCAAGTGTAATCCTCTCCCTCCCAACTCTGACTCCTGGTGCAGTGGCAACTGTCTCCTCTTATATAATTCCCATGAGTACTTTCGTTGCCCCGTAGGATTGGTCCGGAAGCACTTCTGGGTGAGGTGGGAGCCTGGTGATGTAGGACCCAGGTGTCCCTGCAGCACCCCTGGGACCTAACAGGGCTCAGCCACCTAACTCCAATTCCCAGTATGCCCTGTGGGCGTTTGAGGAGCTATACCAACCCAGGGGGGCTGCCACCTAGTGGTTTGGGGGAGATAATACCCTGAGCACACGCTCTCCAATGGTCCTTCCACTTAAGAGGCATCCTGGCTGAATAAGGGCACCGGCTGACCACCACATGGGGCAAAGGTTGCCTGGAAAACAAAAGCTTTTAAATTTACTGAATATATCCATTTTTCAAGCCAAGAAAGTTGTTGAACATTGATCTGTGTCTTGAGATTATACACACATTTTAAAAGAGCTTATATTTGTCATTTTGAAACAGAAAACACCAACATTATGAGAATCAGCCTTTTTAAAAGAAGACCAGGAGTGTTTCTGAAGAAATTACTTCAACTTGAAAAATACCAAACTTATCCATTAACAAATAAGTCAGTTTTAACAACTCTGCCATGGATTGGATTTCTCCAGAGGCCAGCCACAGTACAGTTCTCACTTTAATCATTTTCCTGTCTCTGACTGTGCTGAAGTTCGTTTTCCCTACTTGGACAGGCATGCTTGTGAAGCAGTTGTAGATGTCTTGTCAACCAATCTCTCTGATTTGTGTACACAGCATTTCCTTTTGTAATTAAATTTGATTCCTGAGGGTGCTGCTTAATTCAGAAACAGTGCCTATTCCTTTCCACCCTCACTTACTCTTGTGTTTTCCTACATCAAGGTGCTCAGTGAAATAAATCTAAGTGACAAAATGCATAACAAGAATACTGGAAACAGTGATTTATGCTCACATTGCTTTGTCAACAATTAATGCAGAAGAGAAAAAAATTGTCAATACAGAGAGTTCTGCTTCCCAACTCCAGGAAAACCAGTTCATGCCAAGTCTGTTGATGGTCAGTATGTAGTTTGCATGTTTTCCTCTTGTCCATATAGGTTTTCCTACTTGTATTCCAGTTTTGATTCCACATCCCTAAGACTTGTAAGTTAGATTAGTTGGTATCTATAAACTGGAAGTGCACAAAGGAGTGTAGCATGTACCTTGCAATGGACTGGCTCCTGCCATCCACCCAATTCTGCCTGTGCAACCTAACATCAGATAGGAAGAATACAGAACATTGGCAGCAAAAGTTGTGTCTCTGTGAGAGGAAGTCTTCTGGTGCAAAAAAGACAAATCTCTTAAAGGCCAAAATAATTATTTCTCCACCTAATACATTCATTATGCTTAAGCTTTATGATCCGAGTTCCTGCAAGACCAATTCAATTTATGTTGATGCTGAGACGTCCTTAGCCCAGAGATAGAATATTTCCTCTGCTGAGTGTTATGGTGGCTCGGTTGTGAATGTAGGCGCCTCATATATTCAACATTTGAATCTCACACCTGGTTATTGTCTGTGTGGAGTTTGCATGCTCTCATTGTGACCACATTGGTTTTCCTCCCACATCCCACTGCATTAGACTGATTGGCATATTGACCCTGTGTGGATGTGTACATGGGTGTGTTCAATGGACTGGTGTGCCATTCTGGGATAGCCTGCATTTCTCCATGACCCTGAACCGGTCAAGGTGAATCTGAAGAAACTATATTACATGGATTTTCCCCAACAACTCAACTTTTATCATTGTCTAAAGGCATGCTTTCTATGTTTCATGGTGTTTACTTTTTGAGACTATACTCCTTAGTGATTGAGCATCCCATTTTCTAGATAAACCTGTGCTGGCTTTTCATCCTGATAAATTAATAACCACTGCTGTTAGTTCAAGAGCCTGTATGATGTGTCTCAAAAATTCAAACATTTTGTTCTAACAAAAAGAAAGAAAAAGTAAGTAAGAGACAATGATGCTGGGTTACCTTTTTAAATCTGATTTTACCACAAATTGTCCTTTACGTCATACAGCAGATACATTCTCATTTGCACTGGAAGCTACTTCTGAAAACCATTTGTGCTTTTAAAAAATGATTTAAGTTTTCACTTTGTCTGTCTTGTTTTGATAGAAATGTAATGGTTTAGAGGTCAATGTTGTAGACCTCAAACCGAAGAGCATTGGTTCAATCCCACCCTTTTGAATCAGTAAGTGCTGTAACCAAGATCAGGTCACTTGTGCTTCAGCAATAAAAATGTTTATGTACATTCGCTAGGGTAAGTTATTAGAATCATCTGTACACCGGCTTATCCATACCATTATCTAATCAGCCAATCATGTTGCATCAGCGCAATGCATAAAATCATGCAGGTGCAGGTCAGAATGCTTCAATTAATGTTCACCTCAAACACCAGAATGGGGAAATAAGTAATCTCAGTGATTTCGACCATGGCATTATTGTTGATGGCAGAGAGGCTGGTTTGAGTGTTTCAAAAACCGCCGATCTCCTGGAATTTTCATACCCAAAGGTCTCTATAGTTTACTCAGAAAGACGTGAAAAACAAAGAATACATTCACCGAGAAGTGGTTGTGTAGATGGAAATTCCTTGTTGATGAGATAAGTCACAGGAGCCAGACTGGTTTGAGCTCACAGAAGAAAAGCTGCTGCAATTCAGATCACCACTTTATACAGCTGTGGGGAGCAATAAAGCATATTAGAATGCACAACACATCGAACCTTGAAGTGGATAGGCTACTACAGAAGAAAGGCCACATCAGGTCCCATTCCTATCAGCCAAGTGCAGTAAGCTGAGGCTGCAGTGGGCACAGGATCACCAGAACTGGACAGTGGAAGACTGGAAAAACATAGCTTGCTGTGAAGAATCTCGATATCTGCTGAGGCACACAGACGATAGGGTCAGAATTTGGCCCCAAAACCATGAATCCATGAACCCAACCTGCCTTCTGTCAATAGTCCAGACTGGTGTTAATGGTGTAATAGCGTGGGAAATGCTTTCTTGGCATATTTTGGGCTTTTAATAGCAATTAATCATTGCTTAAATGCCACAGCCAGTTTTTCCTGACCATGTGCAACCCTTCTTGGCCACAATGTACCAATCTTCTAATGTATATTTCCAGCATGATAATGCACAATGTTAAAAACCAAAAATAATCTCAGGCTGGTTTCAAGAATATGACAATGAGTTCCGTGATCTTCCCAGTCTTTGATCAGATCTGAATCCACCTTTGGAATGTGGTAGAACAGGAGATTTGCAGCATGAATGTGCAGCTGACAGATCTGTAGAAATGACTTAATGCAATCATGTCAACATGGAACACAATCTCAAAGGAATGTTTCCAACATCTTGTGGAATACATACCATGAAGAACTGAGAATGTTTTTAGATCAAAAAGAACGCAGGAAAATTAAAAATGTATAGAGAGTAACTGGGCTCAGAGCTGATCCTATAGTTGTACAGCTTTGAAACAGAAGCGCTAACCAACATATTACCCTAAATAACAAAACATGCTATATAAAACACTATCTGAATTGTGCACAAATCACTCGAGTTTATTAAAATGCATCTAACTGGATGAAACTGCAATGTTTTCATATATCTGTATTATTTATATTTACATGTATTTGCTTAGCAGATGATTTATCTATATCACAAAAGAGGTCAACATAAGTAAACATCAATCTAGGGGACAGTGTTACAGGTTGAAAAATTGATCATCACAAGTGTGGCGCTCAGAGCAAAATACAAGCAAGTTATACAAAATCTTGATAGCTAATATCAGCTAGACAGAAATTCATTAATTAAGAGAGTCTTCAAACACTTCTTAAACACATTGTGGGAGCAAGAATTTCAAAGAGGTGGGCAACTCATTCAACCAGCCAGGAGCTAGACATGAAAAGAGTATAGACTAAGATTTAATACCATGCAGAGGTGGCATCACTAGATGCCGTTCAACAGAGATAGAGCTTAGGATCTCACAAGTGTCTCCTTATATATATATATATATTCAGGTTTTGACTTTATATATTCGGGAATGACTTTATATATTTTGACGCTGACTTTATATAATCAGGCTTTGACATTATATATTTAGAGCCCTTTATATATTCAGAAAATCATTCTATTTGCCTATGTGGCACCCCATAATATATATATATATATATATATATATATATATATATATATATATATATATATATAATATACAGTAGGTGCTGACCCATTGACTATTCTGTAGACACATATTAAGGATTTGATTTAACACATGCTGCTGCAGGAAGCCAATGTAGTGGTTGAAAAGAGGGATAACATACACGCTTCAGCTGCTGTTTTTAGTATCTGCATTGGCTTGGTGACACATACCAGTACTCCTGCTAGTAGAGACCTGCAGTAGCCCAGACATGACCAAAGCCTTGGCCAGGAGTTGTGCTGCATATTCTGTCAGAAATAGCTTGATGATCTTATGGATATGGTTTACATTGTCCCTAAAAGACAGTTGGTAATTGATCCCTAACCTAAGACTGCATTCCAAATTAGCAGGTGTTAGCAATAATGAGCCCAGCTGAACAGAGATGGAGTGCTGCATAGATGAATGAGCTGGGAAAGCAAGAAGGTCAGTCTTTGTCAGGTTAAAATGTAGATGGTGTTCCGTTATCCTGGTTGCAATATCAGTGAGAACAGAGATTCCAGCTGATACCTTGTGGTCATTTGGAGTGAGAGGTACAACAACAACAACAACATTTATTTATATAGCACATTTTCATACAAATAATACAGCTCAAAGTGTTTTACATGATGAAGAAAGAGAAAAAGACAAAATAAATAAAAATTAGAATAAGGAAACACTAATTAATATAGAAAAAAAATTAAGGTCTGATGGCCAGGGAGGACAGAAAAAAAACAAAGAAAAAACTCCAGACGGCTAGAGAAAAAAAATAAAAACTGCAGAGGTTCTAGGTCATGAGACCACCCAGCCCCCTCTAGGCATTATACCTAACATAAATGATATAAATTAGTCCTCATTGTATTCAGGGTTCTCATGGAAGAACTTGATGATGACGGTCATGTGGACTTCTGGCCTTTAATCCATCAATGTAGGGACATCACAGTGCTTTGATCAGGTGGTGGTGGCGCAGGTCGCCACCCCAGAAACCCGGAAAAAGAACAGAAGAGAAAGTAGGGGTTAGTACGGATTTTGGAGCCACCATGAATAATCATGATAGTTAATTGAATATACAGAGCATCAGGATTAAACTAAGATGAAGCTATGAGAAAGCCATGTTAAAGTAATGTGTTTTCAGCTGTGTTTTAAAGTGCTCTACTGTATTAGCCTGGCAAATTCCTATTGGCAAGCTATTCCAGATTTTAGGTGCATAACAGCAGAAGGCTGCCTCACCACTTCTTTTAAGTTTAGCTCTTGGAATTCTAAGCAGACACTCATTTGAAGATCTAAGGTTACGATTTGGAGTGTAAGGTGTAACACATTCCGAAATATAAGATGGAGCAAGATTATTTAAAGCTTTGTAAACTATAAGTAGGATTTTAAAGTCAATTCTAAATGACACAGGTAACCAATGAAGTGACATCAAAACTGGAGAGATGTGCTCGGATTTTCTTTTCCGAGTTAAGATTCTAGCAGCTGCATTCTGCACTAGTTGCAATTGATATATGTCTTTTTTGGGTAGTCCTGAGAGGAGAGCATTGCAGTAATCTAGTTGACTGAAAACAAAAGCGTGGATTAATTTCTCAGCATCTTGCAATGTTATAAGGGGTCTAACTTTTGCTATATTTCTTAAGTGGAAAAATGCTGTCCTAGTAATCTGATTAATATGTGATTTAACATTCAGGTCAGAATCAAGTTACCCCTAAATTCCTTACCTCCGTTTTGACTTTTAATCCTAATGCATCAAGTTAATTTCTAATAACCTCATTATATCCATTATTGCCAATCACTAAAATTTCTGTTTTCTCTTTGTTTACTTTGAGAAAGTTAGTACTCATCCATTCAGAAACACAAGTAAGACATTGTGTCAGTGAATCAAGAGAGTCGGGGTCATCATGCGCTATTGATAAATACAGTTGTGTGTCATCAGCATAGCTGTGGTAGCTCACATTATGCCCCGAGATAATCTGACCTAACGGAAGCATGTAAATCGAAAAGAGCAGCGGACCCAGGATAGAGCCTTGTGGAACACCATATAGAATACCATGGGTCTTTGAAGTATAATTACCACAACTTACAAAGAATTTTCTACCTGCCAGGTAGGACTGAAACCAATTTAAGACACTGCCAGAGAGGCCCACCCATTGACTAAGGCGATTTCTAAGAATATTGTGATCAACGGTATCGAATGCGGCACTCACATCTAAGAGGATGAGAACAGATAAATGGCCTCTGTCTGCATTTACCCGCTAGTCATTTACTACTTTAACGAGTGCAGTTTCTGTACTGTGATTTGTTCTGAAACCCGACTGAAACTTATCAAGAATAGCATGTTTATTGAGGTGGTCATTAAGTTGCGTAATGACTGCCTTCTCTAGGATTTTACTTAAGAAAGGCAGGTTAGAAATAGGTCTAAAATTTTCAAAAACAGAGGAGTCCATATTATTTTTCTTGAGCAGGGGTTTAACTACAGCAGTCTTAAGACAG
The DNA here is from genome assembly GCF_900747795.2 of Erpetoichthys calabaricus. NCBI lineage: Eukaryota > Metazoa > Chordata > Cladistia > Polypteriformes > Polypteridae > Erpetoichthys > Erpetoichthys calabaricus. Next base: position 17,899,744 of record NC_041404.2, read on the forward strand.
TCTGGGAAGACCCCCGTATCTAATGACGAGTTTACTATGTCAAGAATACTATCAATTAGCACGCCCGATACTTCTTTGAAAAAACTTGTTGGTATTGGGTCGAGGATGCAGGTGGAGGGTCTCAGTTGAGAAATTATTTTATATAAATCAGGTAAATCTATCCTGGTGAATGAATTTAATTTGTTTAAAATGGAGTACCGGGGTTTAAGTGGTTCAGTATTGGGGAGATGTACTATATTATTTCTAATATCATCAATTTTTTGATTAAAAATACAGCAAAAGCTTCACAAGTTTCACTGGAAGTATTTTGGAGGCATTCCATTGAGTATCCTGGATTTAGCAGACGATAAATCATAGAGAATAAGACTGGGGTTACTAGCATTGTTATTTATAATTCTAGAGAAATAACAGCGCCTCTCAAGATGGACTATGTTGTTGTATTCTGTTATTTTAACATTCACTATTTCATAATGGACAGTCAGTTTAGTTTCTCTCCATTTACGCTCAGCTCTCCGGCATGTTCTCTTAAGATCAGACACTCTTTGGGTCTTCCACGGTATAACAGTACTAGAAGATTTTTAACTATCTTTTCAGGTGTGACTATGTCAGCAGCAGCTCTCACCTTAATATTAAAATTTTCCACCTTACTATTTACATTATTCTCACTATTGTAGTAAGCACTGCAAATGCATAGTACAGCATAGATACAGCATAGCACTGATAAAAAACACTATGGTAAACAATAATAGGGCTTAATGAGGAGGTGTGTACAGAGAAGAGCGGGTCCAACACCAATTTATGTGATACCACAGTGATGACCTGGTGCACCCTTGACATCTCTCCACACCAGGGCACATGGTGGAATCAGCCCAAGAGGTATGAGGGCATTCCCAGTGATGCCAAGGTCAGAGAGGGTAGCAAGGACAGTCTAGTGGTTGACCGTGTCAAAGATAGAGAAGAGATCAAGCAGGAAAAACACATGTGACTTTTTTGTAGCTCCAACCTGCTGTAACATGTTCAAAAAAATAAGTAGAGTCATTTTGCTGGAACGGCCCTTCTTGAATCCTGACTGATTGGAAACAAGCAGTATTTTCTGTAGAATAAAAGAAGAGAGTGTAATCCTTAAAGGGGACACTGTTTAGTTAAAATCCCCAGAACTTTGAGCTGTGGGCCATTTTGCTCATATGCCTTCTTACTTGTCTGCTATCTTTTGGAACACAGAGTTTTCATAAGTTGCTCAGCTCACTTTACAACATCTCACTGTTTAAAAGCAATAATTGTATCTTTAAAGAGTCATACGATTTCTTCACTAAGTGTGTAGTAAATAAGGCCAAGCAGGAATTATTAAAAGCAGATTATGACAGACTTAATGTTTGAACAGCCCCTTCTGTCATAACGCTTTTTAATAATATCATGCTTCATTTTATTCTATGCATTTTGACCCCTAAATCTTAATATTTGTTTTCTTAGTTTTTTCCATTCCCAATTCTAATTGGTTTATGTAATTAGTATTAATGTGCACTTTAAACATTAGCCATACATATTTAAGATATATTTTTGTACTCCTAAACAACAAAGGAGGAAGGCAAAAGAAACAATCCAAAGCCTCAAAAGGTTAGCAGTTCTCCTGATTTATGAGTTTCAAACAGATTGAGTATGGAAATCATTTATCTTTACTAGGAAAGGAAGAACCACAAGCAGTTTGGGAAAAGAAAATAAATTACAAGCAATGAGGGAACTGATTTCTTAAATGAAGCACGGCATCTGCATTAGTTCATTTAGCACTTGTTTAATGTACTTAAGCTTGGAAGCCTTCACTAATGCACCAGTTTTGCAATGCATAAGTGAGCACGCTGCACGAGAAAATTAATAGAGGCCTGTCCTGGGGTTATACATCACGCATTGAATATATTGTTTCTGGGGAGACAATACATTTTTTACTTTCAAAGTGTAAGAGTTTCTGAAACTTATTATGACTGATTGCACCCAATAATGAATTATCCTGAACTTTGCAAGGTGAAACCATTTTGTTCCACTCTGGCATATTTGTCTAGTTTCCCCAGCTGAGATTTTAATCCCCACTGTACACAGATTTCAATTATAAATATGTTTAGCATTCCCTTGCAGTGAAGAATGAAAATGACTCTGTATTTGGTCTTCTTCTTTTTGGGCTCAATCTAACATTTAGTGGATAGTCAAAGGCAGTTGCTTCTCCTCTGAAACTGTGATAAAGTACAGTATGCATGGCTTGGGAAGTATCCTTATTGTTTATTTGCAAATGAACTATCCTCAATGAAGAATTTAGTTTTTCCAGTGTCATGAGATGGGGTTGGTGCCCCATCTTACGACTGATGCAGCTGCTACACGTTTTCTTCACTAGCCCAGCTTTTATAAGTGGATTTGATAGTTTCTTCCAAGTCAGCTGTTGTCTGTTCTGTTTCAGTCCCCTTTAGTGTATTCTGTCTGCTCTAAATCTTTAAAATAAGCATGTCCCACTGAGTTCCCGTTACACAGCTAAATTAATTCAACAATCATGATGCAAAACTGTGTGACTTGACAAGACCTTCCTGTTCACTACACTAAGGTTTCTTCTCTTACCTCATACTGGACTGTGTCTTATCATGTGTTCATGCTGGTGTTTTAAATGTAGGAGCACAAACCCTCTTTTATAACCTTGCACTGCCTTTTTAATAATTTAACCATAAGGACACCCCTGAAAGGTATTTTAAAAATGAAAGCACCATTTTCTCTGGAATACAACATATTGTAATAATAATGTGAGGTGTTATGTCTGTGCGGTTATAGTTACCTAGATTTATTATTTCAAAAGGAACAAATTCACTGAAGAGCGAACAAGAAAAGGTTTTTCATAAAAAATTAAACAGAGCAGTAATACTCGTGTCAGCAAAATTCTGCACAGTGCCAGTGGATTACAGAAAGCAGAAATTACAAGACTATATTCCTTCTATCCTTTTCATAGAACCAATTTTGTAAACCTTTATAAACTGACCTTAATGGGAACTAAGGGTTACTTAGAAAGTCAGACAGGCTTACCTTTAGAAAGATTAACAAGGTCAGGTCTGCCAGTCACATCTTGTAAGTCAGACAGTTGAAGAAGTTGCTGTAGCACAGGCACAGAGAGCAACTCGCCAGAAGGTGGCTTTGTCAATCAAAAACGCTAGTGATTTACATTTTATTTTACTTTGATTTTGCCCTTTATTTTTGATGGCTATCACCTTCAGTGACTATCTAATTTATTTGCAAAATGATAGCCTAGTTATATTTCAAAGATCCAGAAAACTGAGTTCAAGTCCCAGCCCAGATATCACCTGTTTGGATTTAGCATTTTCTCTCCTTATCTGTATCAATTTTTCTGTGGTACTCTTGTTTTCCTTCTACATCTCCAAATATACAGTATATATGTTAGGTGATTTGGAGACTCTAAATAGGCCATATGTAAGTCAATGTTGGCATATGCATTAATGTGTCTTTGAACTGGCACCTAGTGCAAGGGCAGCAACCAGTACCCTCTGTCTATAAATTGGATTATCCATCCATCCATCCATCCATTGTCTCCCGTTTATCCGAGGTCGGGTCGCGGGGGCAGCAGCTTGAGCAGAGATGCCCAGACTTCCCTCTCCCCGGCCACTTCTTCTAGCTCTTCCGGGAGAATCCCAAGGCGTTCCCAGGCCAGTCGAGAGACATAGTCCCTCCAACGTGTCCTGGGTCTTCCCCGGGGCCTCCTCCCGGTTAGACGTGCCCAGAACACCTCACCAGGGAGGCGTCCAGGAGGCATCCTGATCAGATGCCCGAGCCACCTCATCTGACTCCTCTCGATGCGGAGGAGCAGCGGCTCTACTCTGAGCCCCTCCCGGATGACTGAGCTTCTCACCCTATCTTTAAGGGAAAGCCCAGACACCCTGCGGAGGAAACTCATTTCAGCCACTTGTATTCGTGATCTCGTTCTTTCGGTCACGACCCATAGCTCATGACCATAGGTGAGGGTAGGAACATAGATTGACTGGTAAATTGAGAGCTTTGCCTTGCGGCTCAGCTCCTTTTTCACCACGACAGACCGATGCAGCGCCCGCATTACTGCGGATGCCGCACCGATCCGCCTGTCGATCTCACGCTCCATTCTTCCCTCACTCGTGAACAAGACCCCGAGATACTTGAACTCCTCCACTTGGGGCAGGATCTCGCTACCAACCCTGAGAGGGCACTCCACCCTTTTCCGGCTGAGGACCATGGTCTCGGATTTGGAGGTGCTGATTCTCATCCCAGCCGCTTCACACTCGGCTGCGAACCGATCCAGAGACAGCTGAAGATCACGGCCTGATGAAGCAAACAGGACAACATCATCTGCAAAAAGCAGTGACCCAATCCTGAGCCCACCAAACCGGATCCCCTCAACGCCCTGGCTGTGCCTAGAAATTCTGTCCATAAAAGTTATGAGCAAGTTTTATTTAGAATAAATTAGAATTACTATAGTAATCTTGCTAGTTTGAATTTCATGTTTTGTGAAGTATTTTTGGTAACACTTTAGTTTAGGTACTGCAAATGGTATATAACAAGTCTTTTAGAAGCACTTCTTTGGGTCTTGATAACAATTACAAACCATCAGTAAAGTTTGTATTCAACCCAGCCACAGGGGATGCACAAACCAGTGTGTTTCTTCATGCCGGTCCCAAGCCTGGATAAATGGGGAGGGTTACGTCAGGAAGGGCATCCGGTGTAAAATTTTGCTAAATCAATATGCGGAAAACAATACAAATTTCCATACCAGATTGGTCGAGTCCCGGGTTAACAACGACCGCCACCAGTACTGTTACCCAACAGGGTACTGGTGGAAATTGGGCTACTGTTGGCCAAAGAAGAAGAAGGAGAAGAAGAGGGGGGAGACGTGTCCGGAGGCAGGAGGAGAGGAGGAAAGTAAAGAGAGTGGAACTGAGGGTAGAAACTTTGAATGTTGGCAGTATGACTGGTAAGGGGAGAGAGTTAGCAGATATGATGGAGTGAAGGAAGGTTGATATATTGTGCATGCAAGAGACTAAATGGAAGGGAAGTAAGGCCAGGTGGATTGGAGATGGATTCAAATTGTTCTATCATGGTGTGGATGGGAGGAGAAAGGGGTAGGAGTTACTCTGAAGGAACAGTATGCCAAGAGTGTTTTGGAGGTGAAAAGAGTGTCAGGCAGAGTAATGATTATGAAGCTGGAAATTGGAGGTGTGATGATGAATGTTGTTAGTGCATATGCACGTCAAGTTGGGCGTGCAATGGGTGAGAAAGAAGATTTTTGGAGTGAGATGGAGAAGTGATGAACAGTGTACCCAAGAGACAGAAAGTGATTATTGGAGTGGATTTCAATGGGCATGTTGGTGAAGGGAACAGTGGAGACGAGGAGGTGATGGGTAGGTATGGTGTCAAGGAGAGGAATGAAGAAAGTCAGAGGATAGTGGATTTTGCCAAAAGGATGGACATGGCTGTGGTGAATACATATTTTAAGAAGAGGGAGGAACATAGGGTTACATACAAGAGTGGAGGAAGATGCACACAGGTAGATTACATCCTATGCAGAAGAGTTGATCTGAAGGAGATTGAAGACTGCAAAGAGGTGGCAGGGGAAAGTGTAGTTAAGCAGCATAGGATGGTGGTCTGTACGATGACGTTGCAGATCAAGAAGAGGAAGAGAGTGAGGGCAGAGCCAAGGATCAAATGGTGGAAGTTGAAAAAGGAAGACTGCAAGGTTGAGTTTAGGGAGGAGGTGAGACAGGCACTGGGTGGCAGTGAAGAGTTACCAGACAGCTGGGAAACTACAGCAGATGTAGTAAGGGTGACAGCAAGAAGGGTGCTTGGCGTGACATCTGGAAAGAGGAAGGAGGAAAAGGAAACCTGGTGGTGGAATGAGGAAATACAGGAGAGTAAACAGAGGAAGATGATGTCAAAGAAGAAGTGGGATAGTCAGAGAGATGCAGAAAGTAGACAAGAGTACAAGGAGATAAGGCACAAGGTGAAGAGAGAGGTGGCGAAGGCTAAAGAAAAGGAGAATGATGAGTTGTATGAGAGGTTGGACACTAAGGAGGGAGAAAAGGACCTGTATCGATTGGCTAGACAGAGGGGCCAAGCTGGGAAAGATGTGCAGTAGGTTAAGGTGATAAAGGATAAGATGGAACTGTACTCACAAGCGAGGAGAGTGTTTTGAGCAGATGGAAAGAGTACTTTGAGAAGCTGATGAATGAAGAGAATGAGAGAGAGAAGAGGTTGGATGATGTGGAGATAGTGAATCAGGAAGTGCATGGATTAGAAAGGAGGAAGTAAGGACAGCTATAAAGAGGATGAAAAATGGAAAGGCCGTTGGTCCAGATGACATACCTATGGAAGCATGGAGGTGTTTAAGAGAAATGGCAGTGGTGTTTTTAACCAGTGTGGCACCCGGCTGGGGTTCATGCCCGGCCGGGATGCCCAGTAGGACCAGAGGAGGGCTTGTGCCTACTCCAGAACATGAGGGGGTGACCACCCTGGTTGCTTTGGGGGCCATGGGTAAAGAGCATGGAAGCTCTACCCTGTAGGGGCCCGTTGTCACCGCCATGGGGCGCCCCAATGCCTTGGGAACCCTGGACCTCAGCACTTCCGCCACACCCGGAAGTGCTGGGGGGAAGAGGAGCAGGGACACCTGGAGTCCTTCCGGTTGCACAGCCGGCACTTCTGCCACACAGGGAAGTGTCGGCGGAAGAGTGTCGGGAAGCACCTGGAGCACATCCGGGGTGTATAAAAGGGGCCGCCTCCCTCCAGTCAATGGCAAGAGTCGGGTGGAAGTAGGACGGAGCTCAGAGGAGAGGAGTGGAGGTGGACCAGAGACTGAAGGCATTGTGTTGTGTGGCCAAGGACTTAAGGGGTGATTGGTGCTGCGGCACTGGGTTTGTGCACTTGGACTATTGTAAATAATGTATAATAAACGTGTGTGTCGTGAAACCAACATGTCTACCTGTCTGTGTCCGGGCTGTTCCCCACACCAGATTGTTTAATGGAATCTTGGAAAGTGAGAGGATGCCTGAGGAATGGAGAAGAAGTGTACTGGTGCCGATATTTAAGAATAAGGGAGATGTGCAGGACTGCAGTAACTACAGGGGAATACAATTGATGAGCCACAGCATGAAGTTATGGGAAAGAGTAGTGGAAGCCAGGTTAAGAAGTGAGGTGATGATTAATGAGCAACATTATGGTTTCATGCCAAGAAAGAGCACCACAGATGCAATGTTTGCTCTGAGGATGTTGATAGAGAAGTTTAGAGAAGGCCAGAAGGAGTTGCATTGCGTCTTTGTGGACCTGGAGAAAGCATATGACAGGGTGCCTCAAGAGGAGCTGTGGTATTGTATGAGGAAGTCAGGAGTGGCAGAGAAGTACGTAAGAGTTGTACAGGATATGTACAAGGGAAGTGTGACAGTGGTGAGGTCTGCCATAGGAGTGATGGATGCATTCAACGTGGAGGTGGGATTACATCAGGGATCGGCTCTGAGCCCTTTCTTATTTGCAATGATGATGGACAGGTTGACAGACGAGATTAGACAGGAGTCCCCGTGGACTATGATGTTTGCTGATGACATTGCGATCTGTAGCGATAGTAGGGAGCAGGTTGAGGAGACCCTGGAGAGGTGGAGATATGCTCTAGAGAGAAAAGGAATGAAGGTCATTAGGAACAAGATAGTATACATGTGTGTAAATGAGAGGGAGGTCAGTGGAATGGCGAGGATGCAGGGAGTAGAGTTGGCGAAGGTGGATGAGTTTAAATACTTGGGATCAACAGTACAGAGTAATGGGGATTGTGGAAGAGAGGTGAAAAAGAGAGTGCAGGCAGGGTGGAATGGGTGGAGAAGAGTGTCAGGAGTAATTTGTGACAGACAGGTATCATCAGGAAGAGTGAAAGGGAAGGTCTACAGGACGGTAATGAGACCAGCTATGTTATATGGGTTGGAGATGGTGGCACTGACCAGAAAGCAGGAGACAGAGCTGGAGGTAGCAGAGTTAAAGATGCTAAGATTTGCACTGGGTGTGACGAGGATGGATAGGATTAGAAATGAGTACATTAGAGGGTCAGCTCAAGTTGGATGGTTGGGAGACAAAGTCAGAGAGGCGAGATTGCGTTGGTTTGGACATGTGCAGAGGAGAGATGCCGGGTATATTGGGAGAAGGATGTTAAGGATAGAGCTGCTAGGGAAGAGGAAAAGAGGAAGGCCTAAGCGAAGGTTTATGGATGTGGTGAGAGAAGACATGCAGGTGATTGGTGTAACAGAAGAAGATGCAGAGGACAGAAAGATATGGAAGAAGATGATCCGCTGTGGCAACCCCTAACAGGAGCAGCCAAAATAAGAAGAAGTTAAGTTTGTATTCATCTCTGCAATGTGACCTACTAACAAGCCTTCACTTTGGAGTGGTCTGAGGTGGCTTACCTGGGACACATTTCTTTTGATATTACATATTTAGTATAAGATCTGTGAATCCTTCATATTAACAATTTTAGCATCATGTTTAAATGCCACACTACACAGAGATGAATAGCCTCTCTACTGATGTTTTATAAGTGTTATGAACACCAAAAGAATCCTTTGTTAAGGTCTTGTCACATAAGAGTAAATGAGTAATAGATGCATTTTTGCAGTACCTAAGGTGTTACTGTATTTTCAGTATTATACTAGCTTCACTCAAATAAAGCTAAGGATTGATTTGTGTTTCAGCACTCAGGAACTGCCTCTGCCCAATTTCAAAGGTCTGAGACATTTCACTCTAACAGCTTGTTTTTCATAATGTCACTTTATAGTGATGCTTAGCTGAATATTATAGCTTTATACATACTAAAATGTTACTACACTGGTCAAAGATCTAAACAGGGTTGAAAGTTTGGTCGATGTTAGGTAGCGTGGCAATGTTCCATTGATACTGGGAACACTAAAGTCCCATTAAGTTGCAGAAATAAAGGTAATGAGTAGCAATATACAGACTACATCAACTTCTGTATGGACATTGTAGTTCCAGTAAGAACTGTACGCTGCTATGCTAACAACAAGCCATGGATTACAAGTGACATCAAAGGCCTTTTGAACCAGAAGAAAAGGGCTTTTAAAAACGGTGATCAGCATGAGCTCAAGCGCGTGCAGAAGGAACTCCGAGTCCAGCTCAGGGCGGCGAAGGAGCAGTACAGGAGAAAGCTGGAGCAGAATTTGCAGAATAACAGCATGAAGGAAGTGTGGGATGGGATGAAGATCATCACTGGCTGCATCTCGAAGCGGGGTACCACCATTGAGAGAGACGTGAAGAGAGCAAACCAAATGAACAACTTCTTTAACAGGTTTGACCACCCTAACCCACTCTCACTCTCATCTCGGAGTATTGCACCCTCCACACATCCTTCTGCCGATACCAGCATAGGAAAGACATCCCCACCCATAATTACAACAGCGCAAGTGAGCAGAGAGCTGAGGAGACTTCGTGCCAGCAAAGCAGCGGGTCCAGATGGAGTATCGCCACGACTGCTGAAGGTCTGTGCATCGGAGCTGGGGGGCCCTCTACAGCGCATCTTCAACCTGAGCCTGGAACAGGGGAAAGTCCCGAGGCTTTGGAAAACATCTTGTATCACCCCAATCCCAAAGGTATCACGTCCTAGTGAGCTGAATGACTTTCGGCCTGTTGCTCTGACATCACATGTGATGAAGACCATGGAGAGGCTGTTGCTTCACCACCTTAGGCCACAGGTTCAACACACCCTTGACCCTCTGCAGTTTGCATATCAGGAGAAGGTGGGAGCAGAGGATGCCATCATCTATATGCTACACCGATCCCTCTCTCACTTGGACAGAGGTAGTGGTGCTGTAAGAATTATGTTTCTAGACTTCTCTAGTGCCTTCAACGCAATCCAACCTCTGCTCCTTAGGTACAAGCTGACAGAGATGGGATTAGATTCATACCTAGTGGCATGGATCTTAAAGACAGACCTCAGTATGTGCATCTTGGGAACTGCACGTCTGACATTGTGGTCAGCAACACAGGAGCGCCACAGGGGACTGTACTTTCTCTGGTCCTGTTCAGCCTATATACATCGGACTTCCAATACAACTCGGAGTCCTGCCATGTGCAAAAGTTCGCTGATGACACTGCTATCGTGGGCTGCATCAGGAATGGGCTGGAGGAGGAGTATAGGGACCTAATCAATGACTTTGTTAAATGGTGCGACTCAAACCACCTACACCTGAACACCAGCAAAACCAAAGAGCTGGTGGTGGATTTTAGGAGGCCCAGACCCCTCATAGACCCAGTGATCATCAAAGGTGACTGTGTGCAGATGGTGCAGACCAATAAATATCTGGGAGTGCAGCTGGATGATAAATTAGACTGGACTGCCAATACTGATGCGCTGTGCAAGAAAGGACAGAGCCGGTTATACTACCTTAGAAGGCTGGCGTCCTTCAACATCTGCAATAAGATGCCCCAGATGTTCTATCAGACAGTTGTGGCGAGCGCCCTCTTCTACGCAGTGGTGTGCTGGGGAGGCAGCATTAAGAGGAAAGACGCCTCACGTCTGGACAAACTGGTGAGGAAGGCAAGCTCTATTGTTGGCATGGAGCTGGACAGTTTAACATCTGTGGCAGAGCGAAGGGCGCTCAGCAGGCTCCTATCAATTATGGAGAATCCACTGCATCCACTTAATAGTATCATCTCCAGACAGAGGAGCAGCTTCAGCGACAGACTGCTGTCACTGTCCTGCTCCACTGACAGATTGAGGAGATCATTTCTCCCCCAAACTATGCAACTCTTTAATTCCACCCGGGGGGTAAACGTTAACATTCAACATTATACATAGTTATTGTCTGTTTTTTACCTGCATTGTTATCATTCTTTAATTTAATATTATTTATTGTATCAGTATGCTGCTGCTGAAGAATGTGAATTTCCCATTGGGATTAATAAAGTATCTATCTATCTATCTATCTATCTATCTATCTATCTATCTATCTATCTATCTATCTATCTATCTATCTATCTAAATGCATTTTGTTGACAATTTTGATCCATCTCTTCTCTGATCTGCTTAATTCAAGTCAGCATCATGGAGAGCCAGAATAAACTTGAAACAAGACACCTGTCAATCACAGGTCACACTCATACCAACACTTATTCAAGTCAATTGAAGTGGCATTATTGTCATGCCTTTCATACACAGCACTGCAGTATTGAGTGGCACGACATAACATTTCCGAGGACTGCAGCTCAACATATACATAAACATGGGACAAGTGCAAGACAAGTAAAGAATAATAAAAACAATAGTAGTAAGAATTCTACTGCATATAAATAAACTACTAGGAGCAGATCTGTGGGGAGGGGGTGCAGCAAAAAGTTCAGATTAGTTCAGATTCCTGACAGCTAAGGGGTAGAAGCTGTTGCAGAACCTGCCATAAATGATTTGGATGCAAGATGTAATGTGGGACAAAGCCACTGAGAAGGGTGGTAGTGGTCCACCACAAGCTAAAGCCTTAGCAGATGCAGTGCTTAATGAAGATGCCTTTATTGTAGGGTAGTGAAGTCCCATTGACCTTTTCTGCTAAGTGTACTATCTTAGGACCCTGAAGTCAGAGACACTGCAGTTTCCAAACCAGACTGTGATGCAACTGCTCACAATGTTCTTGATCATTCCTCTGTAGAATGGGGGGAGAATGGGGGGAGATAGGTTTGCCTTCTTCAGCCACAGAAGGAAATGTAGATGCTGCTGCACCTGCTTGGCTATGGAGATAGATAGATAGAATTCTTTATTGTCATTATGCATACACATAACGAAATTTTTTGTTGGTAGGACTCGGCTTCAAGGCAGAATACTTAAAATACACAATACACTATAAATAATAAAATAAACATAATAAGTATAAAAGACAGCAGCAATAAAACATCAAGTCCAGACTTTTCCTGAGGTAGTACGCCTGCAGAGACCAGTGATCTGTGTGCGTGGGTCGTGTGTGTGTTTGATTACAAGCGAAAGTGCGTGTGCATGTCTACAGGGGGGCAGGTTAGGGGTAGATGTAGATGTATGTGTGTGTATCAGCAGGGGCAGATGGACTTCACAGCTCTGGGGAAAAAGCTGCCTTTCAGTCTATTGGTGCGTGTTTTTATGTTTCTGTTCCGCTTTCCCGAAGACAGTGGTACAAACAGTCCATTTCGCGGATGGGTGAGATCTACAGCTATACATCTGGCCCTCTTCTGCACCCTTCCAGCATATACAGAGTCCAGGTCTAGGAGAGGACTTCCCACGATCCTCTGTGCTGTTCTCACCACCCGTGCCAAGTCCTTCCTGTCCTGTGCTGTGCTGTGCAGCTGCCGTACCACACTGTCATACTGTGACAGAGAATGCGGTGTTAAATGATAAATTGCAAGCAGGAGAAAGTGGCAATCGATCTAATTTATTTTCTAAGCCATCCAAAAAGTAACCCTTACAGGAGCACAACTCTAGGTGGCTATAGGTTTTCATTCTAACTTTTTCCTTAATTAGTGACTATTTTTTGCTACTAATTAACTTCATTTAATTTTTTACTATTTAAGACTCAGACCCTTCAAATCAGGGCTGAGCAACGTCAGTCCTGGAGGACCGCAGTGACTTCATGAGAAATTATTCATTGTGGATGACGCACTTATTGCTCAAGTGACATTGTTCTGCTTCATTTTAGTTGTTTCGTTTGTTAAGATTTTGAACCTTTGATTGCTTATTTTAGTCTTAAACAGGTGTTCCTTTATTAGCAATAAGGTGCAGATGACAAAGGAACCAGCAGATCTACATCTGGCTTGTCTCCATTTCCACCCTATTGGTAGTGATGGGCGGAGTGAAGCCTCACGAAGCATCAAAACGTTTTAAGAAATTGTGTCGGAAATCGTATAGAAGCTTCGAAGCATTTGACACTCACCTCTCTAGTGACACCTCCTGGCCATTTTCATTAACGTTACTCAAACTCATGATCCACTTCAATGACGTCGGTTAAAACTCTTCTTGCTTTTACTTTTTCGCTGCTACAGACTGGCAACGAAGAGAAGGATTCGTCAGCAGCTTCTAGTGTCTGATGTCTACAAAATATAAATAAATATATATAACTAACGCCGACAGGCAGAATGTACTATATGATAGCAAGAGTTAAACAAAATAAGATGCCTCACTCTTGGATCCCCGGCTCTTTCAATGAATATTTACTTTTGCACTGTATCATTATAATCGCTCCTGTTATTAGTATTATAATTAACCCTCATCTTTTCTTGAGATCACATTTAAAAGCCTTAAATGTTTTCTTTGTTCTGACTTAATTAAAACGGAGTAGACGGAAAATAAAGGTTTATCCCTGTACTTTGCCATGATATAGGTAAGCACATTTGAGATAGAAAAGGTGAAATCCTCAAATCACAGATGTTATTATTTGATCAAGTATTGAGATATTTCATTTATTAATACTTTACAATATTTTGTGGAGCACAAAAGTAATGTGTTCGCTACAAAGAAACGATGCCGTCAGTTGCTTTTCAAATTCTGAGTGTAGTGCTAGCCAAGTTCGATCCGAATTAAAGACTCATCAAAATTAGTAATAATAAAAAAAATGATCAGGAGTGAAATCTTTATAACCAATTTGAACTAAATAAGTTTGAGAGATACTGTGGAAGGATCGCATAAGAGATCTGTTCGGGAATCATCCCCACTTAGAATCGCCATCAAAACGCAATGACTAATTCCGTAAGGCAGCTCACGTATTTACATTAATCCATGTTCTATTCATTGCCATTTGACGTCCATGAACCCCTCCATTGAATAAGGTGATAACAAACCCACTGTGGTAGATCAGGTTGAATTTGCTCTGCTGCAACGAACATTCAAAGGTGTCAATCCAGAGCACATCAAAGAGGCTGAGAGACATGGCGCAGATCAGTCACCGACACACTGACACACACGGGACACTCCAAGGTAAGCAGTGCATGTATCAAGGTCGGCATTGAAGATCCTCTTGAGTGCTGAGGCAACAAAAATCAGCGGGATAAACACATCTGGACCTGCTGTTGAAAAAGCATTTGTCTTTAACAGCAGCATCCCTCCCTTGTTAACACATTGTTCAAGGTCCGGATAAGCAATCAGTAAAAAGTTGTCTTAGTCACAGCACAGTGCAATTATAAAACATTCCTAAAACACATATGATAGTTGTCCAGTCTGTATCATTCCTAAGCAGTCTTCCAGTTATAGAGGCGCAATCCCAGTTATTAACACATTTACCGTGTAACCCCCCCCCCCCCCCCAACACTCAAAGTAAGAACACATCCTACCTGTGTAATTTAATATTTATAAATTTAAACCGCTAAACCCGCCATCAACAACTACAATAACAGTTGAAATCGTCACTCAGATAATTTGTTTTGTTATAAACATAAAACATGATGCTCATTTCCATTTGATATATCTTTACTAGGGTTGTGTGCAACTATGGCAATCCAACCCCACTTCGATAGGCTTGCCATGGTAGAATTTGGTGTTAAATGAAAAAAAAAGAAAAACAGACTCTTTTGGGTGACAATTCATAATGGGTGGCCGTGGGACCCGAACCCACGCAAGCCTTATTATGGAGCGGCAATGCTACCGCTGCACCACTTCTGTTTTTAACAGAGCAGATGTATATAATGTATGTTTTTTTATGTATGTATGTATGTATGTAATGAAGATGAAAACAATTATATATAGATGTATACTATATGACATACGTTCAGTGTTGCATGAAAATGTTGCACGAGGCGAAGAATGGATATTTATGAGAGTATTATAGTGAGAGACGTGTCGTCACCCGTATTACTACAGTAAGGCTCTTCTTTGCAGCATTATGCATTGTACAAGTCGGCATTTGTGTGATGTATAATTTATAGTGTGATGGACGGCAGGCATTTCAGCCTGACCTGGACGTCCCTCATCAGAGAAAAGCAGCCTTTTCAGGGCATTACATCCCCCGGGATGCTAGAGGACAGCTCCACCGGATGAAAAGGGTTCCTCGGGTTCCCGCAGGGCAGCATGGGACATGGAGTCCGTTTCTTCATTCCTGTTGGGTGCCGTGGGTGACTCCAGGGGGAGCTCACCAAGAAATTGATTTCTTATTGGAGAATTGTGGACTGTGTGGTGCTTTGTGCACTTTATAGAAGAATATTAAAGAAAGTATTCTTAGTACTTCTAAAAGTGTGTCCCGGACGTCTGTCTGGTGGGTTCAAGGGGCACTACAGAGCGCATTATACCACAATAGTTTTATTTTTTGCCATTAAGTATTTCGGCCACAATCATTTAAAATGTATTGATCATCAACAAACATTCATTTCACCTGGGAATTCTGTCGAGTTTTTGAATTCTGTTGATGCTGTATGTACTTCAAACGGGAGCTCGATGAATAATGATTCGAAGCACTAAGCAGACATGAGCACTTGAATCGTCAAGCTTGGTTAGAAGCACTGAGCAGACATGCACACTGGGATTGCATCATGACACACGCTTCCAAGCACTGAGCAGACATGCGCATTGAGTTGACATGGGCTTCGAAGCCTCGAGCAGACATGCGCACTGGGATTGCATCAAGACACGAACTTCGAAGCCTCGAGCAGACATATGCACTGGGATTGCATCATGACCTGAGTTTCGAAGCACCGAGTAGACATGCGCACTGGTTACTGAATCTTTGTGAAGCCCATCCACACATTTAAAGGCATTGACCTCTATATTTTTGAGAATCTATCTGACACTTAACTCTCTAGTTATATTTTGTAATTCATATTGACATTACACACTTCAGTTGATATAGTTAAGTGATGGCCTGAAACTACAATTCAGGTAGTTGCTGAGAATTCATTATTGTTATTGTGGATTGCTGTGATTTCCTTTGTCTGATACATAGTGTCAAAGATATATTGTCATATTTTGGCTAGTTTAACTTTTCTACGTTATGTCTGTTACATGTTTCTTATTTCAGTGTTTAAAACTTTCTACTTTTACACAGGACACATGTTCAAGTGAAAAAGAAAAGAATTTTTCACACAGTATAACATCATGAAATATTGTCTATAATCCTTCGTGACACTTTAAAATACAAGAATAAAATCACATTCACGTATAGGAGTGAAAACAGGTGGAGAACATACAGACTTCACGCAGACAGTATCCAGGCACAGGTTTTGAATCCAGGACTCTGCAGGACCCTGACAAGTCAGAAGTTCATAAACCACCATATTTAAAAGTCATCACACTCACTTTGACTTCTGTATATCCAGTGTATAATCCTGGCCTGGGACGATCCTATTCTGAAATATTATTTTTACAAAGGCTTCTAAACAAAACAATACTGAATGGATCATATAAAATATAAAGGGGAGATTTACTGAGTGGTAGAAAATGTTTCAGACCTCAGTTTATGTTTCTTTATTTGCTTTTGCCAATAAATCCGAAATGATTGTGCATCTTCATCATCATAATATATTTCTCAAAACATATATATATATATTACTGTGTACATTTTGTGTCTAAACTTGTTAGATTTGCAATAATTCAAAGAATGAAACCCAGTACATATTTACCAATCAGAGGACAGCATTTATAAAAAGAATAAGAGGTTACTCTAACAAGAAAAATATGCCTTCAAGCCCTCAGATATAACATTTTTAACTTAAGGGACATTTATTTATTTTCATCCTTTCATTTTCTACACCATGGAGGAGTTGTAGCTGGTGCTGGCAGCAATGGGCAGAAAGCAGAAGGAAAGTACCATCCATGGGTATAGAGGGATGCAATTTAATTGCAGAGCAAATCATACTAACTTGCTCTGTGCCAATTAGGTGATACTCTGTTAATCAACTCTAGAGCATGCCTTTGTACTGTGAAAGGGCGAGTCCCAGACAAAAAGACAAAGAAAAGCACACCAGCCAGGACTGAAATTCAAGTGCTGTGAAGTAGCAGCACCACTTGCTGTGCCATTATGCCACCCTTGTTTTGTTATTGTTTATTATACTGGTATTGATTATGTCTGTCCTAGCATTAACGTCACTGTAATTTGTGCTATGTATTTTTCTGAGTTCTGCCCCATGGCCCATGCTTCTTCATGTTTCTGCAGTCCTGGGAAACAATACAGTATGTCAGTAATGTGATAAGAAGAGTAAAGAAATAAAAAGGCAACATACCTCACACGATATTCTTTAGTATTACATCCACTCAAAAAGTTATTTCTTTCCAATTTAAATACTCTGTACTTTAATGTCGTGTTTTGGTCGTTTAGAATTTCTGGGTCTTGCCTTGTTTGGGATTTTCCTCTGCTTAGCATATTAATTATGTTTGACTTTCTGTGCCTCTGTGATCTTTTGCTTTTCTTGTCCACCCAATCAAAATAGAAAAAATATGATAGTTATTTCCTTGATCTTGAACTTGTCTTTTGTCATGGCTCCAATCCCATTATTTGCCCTCTGAGCTACTTTGCTGCACATCTGGTGACAGCTTTAGACTGTTGAGTTGACTGAAAGTCACAGATTGGTGTTATTGCTAGATAGATGTGCTCTTTTGAAATTTGAATTTCTAAAGGGTGATATTGCTATACAGTAATAAACAAATGCTCCATAGTTATACTTAGCAGTTACCATTGTTTCTTTTCAAACAGATGGCTCTTAATCTTCTAAATGCAATACAAGATCTCTCTGTCCTAATTAGCTGCTTGCTGCAGTAGTGCCGAGAATCCCCGCAAGCCCAAATCAGTTGGACAACTGAGATGAAATAGAATTTGGAATGGTAAATGAAAAAAAAGTTAAAATTGGAGATGGAGTCTTAAACAAAGACATGGTATTTAACATTGATAAGTTACAGTACTGACATTGTGATTTAGACCTTAGGGGGGAAGGGAAACTGTCAAAACTCTGGCGCAAAAGATAACACATATATATAATTTCATTTATTAAGATAAATAATGAATTAAATATGAAACAAAGAATATAAAATACAAAACTATCAGAAACAAGGAATCAAATGAGTATATCCTTCAAAACCTTAGCTGCAGACTCAAGGTGGGATGACGCCACGTTGGTTACTGTATCTAGAAGTGGTTTATGTGGTGCATGTCCCGTGCTTCTTCGCTTCTTTTTATTTTGTGTTTTCCTTTAAACACATATGGTTGTGTCTGGATTTCATGCCTTGAGAGGAGGGTTTGAGTGGTATTTGGAGCATTTTATACACGTTACTCTGTTATTAATTTTTTGAGTTAAAGATTTTATTTATTTGATTTATTTTTCAATTTAAATTATTTTTTGCAAAATGTTAATTAATCTACCTATTGTTTTATCTTTTTTTACACAACATTCTGTGTAGCATCACAAGATCACAGTGGCCACATCAATTATGTTACCAGATGTGACCATATAAATATGGCAGCAGTCACAGAGCATGTTATCTCTTGGTGGATACTCTTTGATAAAACTCTCAAGACTACTTAGCGTTAGTTTCCTGACAAGCAGGCCCTAGCATTAAGCTTTTAACTCTGATTTTGGTTTTGCCCTCTGGTTTTGGAAGTGCTTTCATTTGTCTTCCTGGTTATGACCTCTGCCTGTTCTTCTTTTTATTCTTATTCTCACACAAATTCACATACACAGTGTGTCTCATGACAGAACAGAAAGACAGACCACATTTCAAAAATGTTTAAAAAATAATGCCTCTAATCTTGACTACCTTTTTAATAAAGGCCTACGTTTGATTAAGATGAAAAGTTTTAGATTAAATTTCTTCAAAAGAAATTGATTAAAGCAAATTTGAAATTAAAGGGTTTTAACCATTTTCCAATTCGACATGATTTCAGTAAACTAAGAAATGTGCTGAAATAACTGACACACTTACGTTCATCACACTCTTGCAGGGAGTTCCTTATGAAATTTATTTAATCCAGAGAAACTATAGGTTATGTAGGTGTCTTTGTGCAAGGAGAGATATGCCTTTCTCTGGTTTGTTTTTTCAAGCCAACGGCATACTGATAATAATAATAATAATACATTTTATTTATATAGCGCCTTTCCCATTCTCAAGGCACTTACAGAATATAATAAAGAACGGCAGCATATACAGTATATAGCATTGTACAAACCAGATAAATAAATAAAGAAGATTACGACAGTGAATTCTGAAAAAAAAACAGACAACATAATTGATGGTCTAGCACACACACACACATACGGGTTACATTAGCATCTTGATAGAGAAGTAAACTGAGAGAAGGGTAATAAAGTCAAGTAGAGCTAAAGCCTTCCTGAACAGATGAGTTTTGAGTTGTTTTTTTAAAAGAATTCATGGAGTCAGCTGACCTGATTAATTTCGGTAGGTCATTCCAGAGTCTGGGCGCTATACAGCTGAAGGCCCTGTCACCCATGGAGTGTAGATTAGTGTGGGGTACAACAAGATTACCAGAATCAGAGGACCTTAGTGGGCGGGCAGGCACATAGTGATGGAGTAGGTCACTGATGTAGTTTGGCGCGAGGTTATTTAAGGCTTTGTAGGTTATTAGTAGGATTTTATATTCGATTCTGTAAGACACAGGGAGCCAGTGAAGACGGAGCAGGATGGGTGTGATGTGCTCGCTGCTGCTGGTTCGAGTAAGGACTCTTGCAGCTAAGTTTTGAATACGCTGGAGCTGAGATATAAGATTAGAAGGGGCACCTGCCAGTAGGGAATTACAATAATCGATGCGGGATGTGATAAAAGCATGGACAAGTTTCTCAGCATTAGAGAAGGAGAGGAAGGAGCGAACACGGGATATGTTACGGAGGTGAAAGTAAGAAAGTTTCTTAATGTGATTTATGTGGGCAGAATAAGAGAGGGAGGAATGTCTTCCATGGATCCATTGGGGAGAGAACAGACAGCACTGAGACTGCCATTTGGTGGATTATTTCATATCTCATATTTCCCCATAAAAGTGTAAAGATTAAACTTGGTTAACAATAGTTTTCATTTTTACCTAGTCAAAGCAACCTTGCCATTACAGTACTAAAATATTTTATAGGACTGATAAAGTTTCATAAACGTGAAATTCCGTGACAATGCTAAAATTTATGTATATTAGTCCACTAATGTATCTGTTTTCTAAATGTCCTTATTGGGACAATAAAGATATCTGTCCACTAGAGTTTACACTAATGCACACATTCTCAAATCAGGACAATTAGCAGTCACAACTGAGATTAACGTATCTTTGAGATGCAGTATAAAAGTGGAGTACCCAGAAAAAACCTGTGTGAACAAACATAATGAATATGGGTAGAATGTGCAGACACTGTGAGAAGGTTGTTTACAAAGCCAGGCCTGTATGGCCGTAAGGCATGCAGCCCAATTGTAATGTTCATAAATATTTTCTAAATATTTTCCAAAAATAATTCTCTAGTTTTTATTTATATCATCCATATTATGGAGATCATTACCACATAGTAGTTAACATTCGCCCATATGCTTTTTCCAGTTACAACAGACATAAAACTTTAAAGCTGTACAAGGTCATGCGCTTTCAAACACTCAAGACAATGCTCAAATGATAACAATAAACAATAAAAAAATGGAGATTATTGTTTCTTAAACTGTGTTCTGTGGATCCCTAGGTTGGGGGAATGCGCTGATTACATTGTGTTGCCGCAATGCCGAGTACAGCCATGCAATGGGTAACCCCTTAGCACCACACTGGGTCAGTGTGAGTTTTTTCACATTGGCTGTAGTGGCAATCCTGCTACCGACAGCCAAGTTTCCCCAGTAAATCGGAGGGCTGGCACTAACAACATGAAATAAATAGGTTAACATCATACACATGACAAAGCAATTGCAGGTTAAGGGCCTTGCTCAAGTGCCCAACAGAGAGTTTCATGTGTCATCAGTCCTAATGCCAGAAAGCTGAGATTCCACTGTCTGTCATGATAGTTGCTAAACGTATTAAAAAATTAGCAGTGAACAATGAAGAGCTTGATGTTGATGCAACACAGATTACATTTCTCGCTGCACTGATCTGAGCTCACCCAGCTAAAACAGAGGTTCCACTGTCTGTCATGATAATTATTAATTGTCTTTATTATTTGATGCATGCAGCATTGCTTTGGTCACTGCTCACATTGCTGTGTGGTATTACGCTGAACATGTTAATGTTACTATAGTTATTTTTTATTTTTTATCATCATTATGAGTAAACAATTCAAATTATATTTTTTTAGCTATTGCATGTGGATGTTAACTGGATTTCACAAACTCAGATTTTAAACAGACCACTAATAGTTATATTTCTATCATTCAAAAACTGTGCAATTTTTCAGAGATATAGATTGGAGCACAAAATTATATTACATTTCTGACATAATTCTGTTCAGGTAACACATAAACCAGTATTCAAAAGTTAGAATAAAAAATAAGGTTCAAAGAAGAAAATTAAACTTTGGTTGCAAAACAATAACTTCTAACATTAATTGAACAAATGAATCCAGCAGAAAGGAGAATCAGCTAAAATTTACTGTGAGCAATCATTTAAAAACAAATTTGAAGACTTTTTTTCTTAGACTTTATGTCCCAAGAGAAATTTTTTTGTATGTTTTGGATCCATTTAAACTCAATGAGAAAGTAAAAGTTTTGGTTATCCTATGAATAAAGAAGATATATTATCTGATTTCACTAGTCTGCAAAAAGAAGAAATAATCTGGGGTGTTCTTTACTGGCTTGAGGGCACTGATTCCACATCTGGCAACACAATTGCTCTATCACATCCAATTTTTGAGAGATGAATGTTTAAAATGAGACAACACTCTTTTAGAGAAAGAACAATATATTTAAAAAATTTAAGAGCCCACATTTTATCTTGATTGCCAGCTCTGCAACCAGGGACGGTGGCACTGACAAGAAAGCAGGAGACAGAGATGGAGATAGAAGAGTTAAAGATGCTAAGATTTGCACTGGGTGTGATGAAGATGGACAGGATTAGAAATGAGTACATTAGAGGATCAGCTCAGGTTGGATGGTTGGGAGACAAAGTCAGAGAGGCGAGATTGCGTTGGTTGGGATATGTGCAGAGGAGAGATGCTGGGTATATTGGGAAAAGGATGCTAAGGATAGAGCTGCCAGTGAAGAGGAAAAGAGGAAGGCCTAAGAGAAGGTTTATGGATGTGGTGAGAGAAGATATGCAGGTGATGGGTGTAACAGAGCAAGACGCAGAGGACAGAATGATCTAGAAGAAGATGATCCGCTGTGGCAACCCTTAACAGGAGCAGCTGAAAGAAGAAAAAGAAAAGGTGTAAGCAACTTTCACTGTGCTACCAGGGTGAATTCCCAACAAATGAAGCAAAAACTGTTTGATTTGTTTGTGCAAGTAAGCAACATATTTCACTTCCACAAAGCACAACTTTAAGAATAACAGCTGAGGTGCTACTGAATGTTGGGAGTGAAACTAGCAGGGTTCCCCTCCAGTTCCTTTCATATTCTGCCTAGTCTGCTTAAAAATGTTTAAAAGCAGTAACTTTAGCTGTCTCAATAAAGGTAGGCTGTGTATTCTTTCACCATCTGCTTACCTGTTACCTGATCAAGACAATGGATGGGGCAGCCCGATTTGCATATTTCTGTTAAAACCATTTGAACAACAACTTTTTCTGTTCTGGCCAATGAAAACACATCTTTCTAACTTTCTAAATATTAATTCTTACCTATTTTGAAGCAATAAGAAGAGAGAGAAAAAAATGCTGATTGAGAGTAAAAAATGTGTAGCTAATATTTGAATTTGCGTTGTTCCCTCAACTAATGTTAACAACAAGGAAGAGTGCAATTTTTCAGCTCAAAGGATATGTAAGAAACAATATTCTGAGCATGAAAAGTACTTATGTAGTGGAACAAAGGTAGCATGTTTTTTTTTTTTTTAAATATTTTTTTCAAAATGGCCTATTTCACTGAACTCAAAATTTCATAGAAGCAATTTGCAGTTTTCCAATTTCCTGGAATTCCAATTTCAGAGAAAGATTCAGCACACCTGAATCTATGAAGTACACTGGTTGGATTTTGGTACAGACCAGTGTGTTTCTTTAGATGTTATGTTAGCAATAAGAAGTCAAGCAAAATGACACAGTTTAGTGGTGTGGAAGCTGGCCCAGACACAGACAGGTAGACATGTTTAAAGCACCACCACACGTTTATAATACAACTAATATATACAATTAAAGTGCCACACAACCCCAAACTCCCCCAAAGTCCGGGCCTTCTTTCCGATGCCTTCCTCTCAGGTCCGCCTCCACTTCTCTCCTCCAAGACCTTGTCTTCTCCACTTCCGACACCAGCCACTGAACGGAGGGAGGCGGCCCCTTTTATAATCACCCGGATGTGCTCCAGGTGCCTCCCGATAATCTTCAGCCGGCACTCCCCAGTGTGGC
Source organism: Erpetoichthys calabaricus (assembly GCF_900747795.2). Taxonomy (NCBI): domain Eukaryota; kingdom Metazoa; phylum Chordata; class Cladistia; order Polypteriformes; family Polypteridae; genus Erpetoichthys; species Erpetoichthys calabaricus. The sequence continues at coordinate 17,923,183 of NC_041404.2, forward strand.
GGAAGTACCGGCTGCGCACCCGGAAGCACTCCAGGTGTCCCTGGTCATCTTCCCCCCAGCACTTCCGGGTGTGGCGGAAGTGCTGAGGACCAGGGCTTTTCAGGAATTGGGGCACCCATGGGCCCCTATAGGGTTGAGCTTCCAAGCTCAGCTCCCATGGTCCCCAAAGGCACCAGGGCAGTTGCCCCCTCCCAGTCTGGAGGAGGCGTAATCCCTCCTCCGGTCCTTCTGGGCATCCCGGCTGGGTGTCACCCCCAGCCGCTTGCCACATTGGCTAATGATAAAGATTACCTGAGTTGCCTTGAATCTTTGCATGTTGTAATCTTTTTAGTTAGTCAATAAACCGTGTCATTTTGCTTGACTTCTCATTGCATCCATAATGGCTAATACAGTACAACACCCTGCTACTACAGATGTTATGTTAGAAAATTTGACTAGTTTACCTTTTGATACATTTTGGGTAAAAAAAAAACCATTGAATGTGGACCTTTACCTGAAAAAGAATTAAGGATCCCATGCCACTTTGCCTGTGCTTGCCAAAATAAAATATCATAATAGGCTAAATATGCCACCCACATTAAGGCTATCTTTAACAAACCTTAAACCAGAAATTAATGATTTGTGTGATTCAGTGCAACAGTATCCTTTCAATGTTATTTATATGTATCATGCCAGATACTTAAAACATTAATCAGAAATATTTTCTTCATTAAAATATCTCACATAAATATTTATGTTGTAATTTTCTTTTCAGTCTCCTTTTTTTATTTTTATATGGTGTCACGCATGTGCGCTTAGGGAGCCACGGAAGGACCCAAACTGTTACGTAAAACCACACGCCAGAAGAGAATGGTGGGGTACTAACCTCTCTCTCTTTGTTCCAGCAGAAAGAAGGAAACACCACCGCCATGAATCCAGCTCGATTAACTAGCCACGCAGTACCACTTCTGCCTTCCCCCTGTCGACCCCTGATGACATCAACATCCCAGCATCCATCTTGGTTCCTTCCCAGTAGCCTTCACTACTCATTTCCGGTCCTTCTCCATAAAGGCTCCCCCATTCCACCATGTTGATGTCTGATGTATATTATGAATAATACTCTGACAAAAACTCATTCTGTTTACAGTATACAGGGCCGGAAAACCCCAACCCTTTATGCTTTGTTGTGTTTTCTTTTACAATGGGTTTCACAAGATTTCAATATTTTTTTATAGAGTTCCTCAGTCCCAAAATGTTTAAGAAACACTGATGTAGATTACCAAGAAAACAAGGATTTTGGAAACTTTGATTTTGGACATGCTTTAGCTTTGTGGTGTCATAGATGAAAACACAAGCGTGTAGACAAGCAAAAAATGTTTAGACATTATCAGAGACCCTTAAGATTGGAGTAGAATATAATTTTGTTAATCTGTACACAGCCATACATTAGATTTTTTTTACCATTTCATGTGATCAAAACTGTGTTACAAACCACTATGTTGATCCACCAATTATCGGTTACACCAATCTCAATCCATCCTAATCATCATAGAACCATAAAGCTCTACTGAGATGCCTAGAAGGCCAGTAAATCTGTTATCAGTTACGTCAACAGCAATGGGCTAAGGTCACTATTGACCACCAAAGGTTACAGCTTATCTTTTAAAACTCACCTCTGGCAGCTCCTGCTGTGAATCTCCTGTATAGTCAGGTGAGTGATCATAATAATACCTAAACCTTCCACTCTGCTAACCTGCTACATCTTAAAACTATCTCTGCAAAGAAATGAAACAGAGCTAAATTTTTGCATTAGATGCAAGTTGAAAGGGCAGCACATTTGTTATTTTACCTTTCGCCTGAAAATGAAAGAAGGAAAAAAATCATTTTAAAGATGAGAAGAAAGAACCAACAAGAGAAAAACATCAGCTTTTTAATGTCAAAGTCATTTATTTGCCAACTGCATTTCATGCATATTTTATGCAATCTTCCCTTTCCTGTGAAATGAAGACTCTATTGCAGTTCCTTAAGGATTTTAATTATCATCAATGGAAAAACATGTAGGCCAGCTGTTTACCAGCAGTGGAAAAACAGAAGATTACAATTCCTGCCAAGTGATTCATGAGAGTCACCCAGCTTGGAGACAGCAAATGGCCACACATGCTGGGAAGGTACATCACTTTCACTTTGATTGCAAAGAATGGGTTGCACTGCCAGTCTGGTGAGGAGTTCAAGACCGTGAGCTGTCCAATGTACACCCTGACTCAGATAACCATCAGCATATAAAGTTTTACATCTTTTTTATATTAATTCATCTGACTTATTACCTTTATTATGTTCAGAATTATATTAACCATGAAATATTTCTTTTGAGCTAAATATGTCTTCTAGAGGAAAAGTAAAAAGAGCTTGAATAACCTCACCATAACCAAATGAAAATATAAGGTAGATATAGGGGGGGTGCACTTAAAAGCAGTCTATGCATGTGTAGTATTATTTTTAGTCTGAACAATAAATACATTTTAAAAAAGAAAAAGCATCTGCTTTGCACCCGATGTTGTCAGTGTAGTCTTTGGCCCACCACAAACTTAAACTGAATTACGGTAAGTGGTTTCAAAAATGAATGGATGAACTTCAGTCTCATCTTGGGCTAATTCCTGCCATGTGCTTAATACTGCCTGGGAAGGCTCTGGGTCCCATAGTCTTACATTCAACTGTGTGATTAAGTAAGTCCAGGAAATTGACAAATAAGGGAAGTGTTTTCTAGTTAAAGATATATTTCTTTAATGAGCATAGATCAGTATATTGGACTTCATGGAGTACTGCAGCTATTCACAGACATTAAAATAACAAGAGCAGGCTCAGGTTGTTTTGTACACCAGGTACATGTTGTCTACTCAGTCCTGCCAGACAGACCTTCAATTATTTATAGAACTACACACCATGCCTTGAGAGAATGTCACATACGACTGGCCTCACTGTTCATATCCAGGCTTTCTCTGACCACCAAAGAGCTTACAGAGAAGCACTAAACTGCTGCCAAGAACACCCATTATGGCAGAATAACAGAAAGTGGCCACGATAACACAAGGGTTTTGTTTTCTGTAGTTAATAAACTACTCGAACCCGCATCTGGCCCAACTACCTCTTCTACTGAAGTCTGTGAGAAATTCCTCCACTTTTTCCGTAACAAAATTAGAGAGCTAAATAATTCAACTAACATAAATACATCATCTGTTTATATTTCTTCCTGTTTTCCCTCTCCATCCAGCTCCTTCTCTAAGTTCTCACCAGTCACATCTGCGTTTGTTAAAAACCTGTTTTGTAAGATGAGGCTGACTACTTGTGTACTGGACCCCATCCCCAGCACACTACTTAAATCCTGGTTTCATACAATAATCACAAACTGTTACAACAATTATAAACTCATCCCTTGACACTGGCTCTGTACCAATCACTTTTAAAATCACTTCTGTAACCCCAATGGTCTTGATGCTGACAATCTTAACAATTTCCGGCCTATTTCCCACTTATCTTTTCTGTCAAAAGCTCTTGAGCGTGTTGTAGCTTCCCAACTCACCAATTACTTAACCTCTAATAACTTGATGAAACCTTTTCAGTCTGGTTTCAGGGCATACCACAGCTGTGAAACTGCTCTGCTACAGGTAACCAATGATTTGCTTATGGCAGCAGACTCTGGACAAACCTGCATATTAATTCTATTAGACCTCAGTGCAGCATTTGACACTGTCAGACATGACATCCTACTATCCAGAATGGAGAACATGCTGGGTATCTCTGGCACTGCCCTCCAGTGGTTCAAGTCCTTTCTGACTGATAGGCAAGAGTTTGTTAGTCTTGGCAACAGCAGATCCAGCTCAGCGCCAGTCACACAAGGAGTTCCTCAGGGCTCTGTCCTCGGCCCTCTTCTCTTCTGTATTTATATGCTTCCCCTTGGCCATATTATATGTAGCTATGGACTGGGTTATCATTTTTATGCAGACGATACTCAACTTTATTTCAATGTTAAAAGTGGAACTTCATCAGAGCTTTCTCAGCTCACAACCTGCTTCAGTGAAATTAATACCAGGATGGAGCAGAACTCTTTAAAATTAAATTGCAACAAAACTGAACTCCTGCAAACTGGGACTAAAGTACAACTTAATAAAATGAGCTCCTTCCCAGTCCATCTTGGCGGTGATCTCATCAGACCTGCCTCTACTGCAAAGAATCTTGGTGTCATTTTTGATTCCTCCCTTTCTTATTCTGCCCACATAAACCACATTAAGAAACTTTCTTACTTTCACCTCCGTAACATATCCCATGTTCGCTCCTTCCTCTCTTTTTCTAAGGCTGAGAAACTTGTCCATGCTTTTATCACATCCCGCATTGATTATTGTAACTCCCTACTGGCAGGTGCCCCTTCTAATCTAATATCACAGCTCCAGCTTATTCAAAACTCGGCTGCAAGAGTCCTTACTCGAGCCAGCAGCAGCGAGCACATCACACCCATCCTGCTCCATCTTCAGTGGCTCCCTGTGTCTTACAGAATCGAATGTAAAATTCTACTAATAACCTACAAAGCCTTAAACAACGTTGCGCCAAACTACATCAGTGACCTTCTCCATCACTATGTACCTGTCCGCCCACTAAGGTCCTCTGATTCTGGCAATCTTGTTGTGCCCCACACTAATCTACACTCCATGGGTGACAGGGCCTTCAGCTGTATAGCGCCCAGACTCTGGAATGACCTACCGAAATTAATTAGATCAGCTGACTCCATGAATTCTTTTAAAAAACAACTCAAAACTTATCTGTTCAGGAAGGCTTTTAGCTCTACTTGACTTTATTACCCTTCTCTCAGTTTACCTTTATGTCAAGATGCTCATGTAACCTGTGTATGTGTGCTAGACTATCAATCATGTTGTCTATTAGGCTTTTTTCTCTGAATTTACTGTCTTAATCTACTTTATTTTTTTATCTGGTTTGTACAATGCTATGTACAGTATACCCTGCCGTTCTATCTTAAACTCTGTGAAGTGCCTTGAGCATGGGAAAGGTGCTATATTAATAAAATGTATTATTATTATTATTATTATTATGCATTTGTTATGTTACAGCCAGGATTTACTATATGTGCATTGTCAGTTTTATTATTGTTTTTGTTCATTTTAAATTATTATTTGTTGTTTTTGTAAATCTGCATCCAGCACTGCAAGCAGGTCCTCCAATTTACAAGGAGAACTTGGAGGTTGGTGACAGGATGGTATTCCAGCCACTGTAAAAACCTCACACTGTTCCAGTGTGGTGCTGAGGTGTCATCTACTGCACTCGGGTCCCAGGTGGTTCAGCAACGCACGCATGCTCCCAATCTCTCTCTCTCTCTGTTATATTTGCTTATTGTTTAATGATTATGTACTGTCTCTTTAAATGTTCTAATGTTCCTAGGAGACATGGTCACCCTGACATCACTGCTGCTGGGACTTCTCTCTGCCTATATAGTGGATCAGTAGATCACTGAGATTGTGTTAGAATATTTGAAGTATTGTTTTTCATTTATTCTTTCTGGATTTGTGAATTCACTCTAGTATTAGTTTCAGCTCTCTGGATTAAAGACTTGGATTTGATAACCTAAGGTTACCTTTTTAGCATAACCTCTTGCCTTTAAGAACTTATATAAATATTGGTGTTTATAAAGATTCTTGCTCTGATATGTCTATAAAAGCCACAGTTTTCCACTCCCTTGTAAGGCATTCTAGCGATTTTTAGGAAATTAGTAGTATTTTTAACTTTAACAGTCAGGTTGCAGGTAGGAGTTGGGAGCTGGCTGACTTGGGGTGGGCTTTGTCTGGGCAGGCTGGTTCAGTTCTGGCCTGCTTTGTGAATCATTTTAGGGGCCTCAAACCCTTCTTGTCATGTTTTTGACTCCTATCACAACATCATGGTAGTAACTGATCGCAGGGGCTCTACAAGCAGTTCCCTTGCCTTAGAAATCTTCAGTTCTCCTTTCACCACTTGATAAAGACCTTTGCCAACTTTCTATACTGTTCTCACCTTCTTTTTTTGTTGCAGTTTACAATATAGACATCATCTGAGAACTATTGTAGGGGGCACATTTTGATCAGTTTGTGGTTTAAAACTGTTCTTTAAAACAGAATTGTATTGTGTTTAATGTAGGATATGCTGACAAGAGCACATTTTACAAATTCAGGTCCTATATGACATGAGGATGGATTTTAAAACAATTGTTTGAGGTAACTTGCCTTCATATTTTACGTATTATATTTAGACCTGTGTCTTTGTAGTGATAAGGTATGTATTTGTATTTAGGGAACATTTTACTAGTTAGGAGAAAAACTTTTCTTTTAATGTGCTATACTCAGAGAACAGATAAGATCTTATTATGCCTGTTTTACTTAAAGAAAACCAGATCAGAAACAGTATAAACTAAGAAATAATGGCCTATGCAGGGATACTAATAACAGGCTGTGAGTCTGTAATTATTAAAACAAACTTGGCCTAGCCCAGTGCTGTGAGTGACATACTGAGTTAGTAGAAGGCTGAAGGACGATATAAGCTGTGCCTAGCCAGGAATGCTCAAAGGGCACAAGGCCTGAACATGAGTGGGGAGTCGGCTTCTACTATACACCATCCCACTGGTTCAAGAGATGTGCCAGGGAAACTCAAGAATGGCATACATTCAGGATTATAGAGAAACTTAGTGTCTCTTACTTCATCCAGAGACCCTGCTAGTTCAGGAGACCAATCAGCTTACTATGAAGGGCCACCTGGCAGACTCCTAGCAAGAAGAGCTGCTGTCCGTCCAGGTTGTATTTAATATGACTTGTCACACTCACGTTACATTGCTTCTGCCTTTGGAACCTAAAATAAAAGAATGTTAATCTGTATTCCATGAATAAAAGTGTAACCTGTCGTTCCTGCTTGTTTTGGTGCTCTGACTTGTCAGATAGGGTTATAGATATAAGAGAAACGGGAAAATATTTAGCTGTAGTAGCAATCAACCCTGACACTAACCATATGTGTGTTATGTTCTAGCCAGGCTCTCATTTCTAACTGAAATATGTTTTCTGTTTATTTAATATTTTTGTTGTCTTTTAAATGTTATTTTGTATATTTTATTATTAATTCTGTTTTTATTTTTGTTTTTTCTTTGCATTTCTGTCTTCGGAAAAGAAAATCTGAGCACATCTCTCCAGTTTTGATGTCACTACACTGGTTACCTGTGTCATTCAGGATTGACTTTAAAATTCTGCTTATGGTTTATAAAGCCTTAAATAATCTCGCCCCATCTTATATATCGGAATGTCTGACGCCTTATATTCCAAATCGTAACCTCAGATCCTCAACTGAGTCCCTCCTTAGAATTCCAAGAGCAAAACTTAAAAGAAGTGGTGAGGTGGCCTTCTGCTGCTATGCACCTAAAATCTGGAATAGCCTGCCAGTAGGAATTCGCCAGGCTAATACAGTGGAGCACTTTAAAAAACTGCTGAAAACACATTACTTTAACATGGCCTTCTCATAACTTCACTGTAATTTAAATCCTGATACTCTGTATATCCAATTCATTATAATAACTATTCATGGTGGCTCTAAAATCTGTACTAACCCCTACTCTCTCTTCTGTTTCCTTTTCCGGTGTCCTTTTCCACCACCATCTACTCAAAGCACCATGATGTTCCAACAATGATGGATGAATTAAAAGCCAGAAGTCTGTATGACCATCAGCATCAAGTGACTCCATGAGAACCCTAACTACAAAGAGGACTATTTCATTTATGTTAGGTAGAATGCCCAGAGGTGACTGGGCGGTCTCGTGGCCTGGAACCCCTACAGATTTTATTTTTTTCTCCAGCCTTCTGGAGTTTTTTTTTGTTTTTTCTGTCCACCCTGGTCATCGGACCTTACTCCTTTTCTATGTTAACTAATGTTGTCTTATTGTAATTTCTTATTTTGTCTTTTATTTTTCTTTTCTGCATTATGTAAAGCACTTTGAGCTACTTTTTGTATGAAAATGTGCTATATAAATAAATGTTGTTGTTGTTGTTATCTTAATTATTAATAACATGTCATTTTATGGGGCGGCACAGTGGTAGAGCTGCTGCCTCGCAGTAAAGAGACCCGGGTTCGCTTCCCGGGTCCTCCCTGCATGGAGTTTGCATGTTCTCCCTGTGTCTGCGTGGGTTTCCTCTGGGTGCTCCGGTTTCCTCCCACAGTCCAAAGACATGTAGGTTAGGTGCATTGGTGATCCTAAATTAGCCCTAGTGTGTGCTTAGTGTGTGTGTGTGCCCTGTGGTGGGCTGGTGCCTTGCTCGGGATTTGCTCCTGCCTTGTGCCCTGTGCTGGCTGGGATTGGCTCCTGCAGACCCCCGTGACCATGTGTTAGGATATAGAGGGTTGGATACTGACTGATGTCATTTTCTAAATTTTCTTAATCCTGATTACTTTGCCATTTTGTGTTATGTTAATATTGTATGTTTTAGTTTTAGTTTTCCACCTTGTCTCTTTAAAGTGAAGGCAAAGAAGGTTAGGGCACCTGACGATGAAGCTGGGGGATTGCCCCAGCTGTATACAGTAAAAGGAGAAGCTTCCATTTGTACTAAAGGTTCTGTATTGTGTTCTGTGTTCATTCCTGCCTTTTCATTTATGAATTTGAGATTTATTTGGGTTTCCTTAAGGCAGGGGTGGGCAGAGTTGTTACTGGAGGACCACAGTGGCTGCAGGTTTTTGTTCCAACCCATTTACTTAATAAGAAGCACTTATTGCTTAAGTAACACTTCTGCTTCATTTTAGTTGTCTCGCTCATTAAGATTTTGAATGCTTATTGCTTATTTTAGTCTTAAACATCTGTATTCTCATTTTTGAATTGCTCCTTATTAGCAATAAGATGCAAATGACAAAAGAAACCAGCATTTCTCCATTTAGCTTATTTCCATTTACATCTGTGTGTATTTATTGTGCACTATTTGGTTTAATTAAATACAGTGGTACCTTGAGATACGAGTGCCCCAACATACAAGTTTTTTGAGATATGAGCCATCACTAGGTCAATTTTTTGCCTTGAGTTACGAGACAAAATTCGAGATACGAGCCATCAAAGAGCTTGCCGCTGCACATTCCGAGGAACTGACAACGGAGGAGTTGGCGGAACTACAGACGCAGCAACATACGGAGGTTCTGCAGGAGATTGGTATCACAGAGGAGCCAGAGGCGGAGGAAGTTATCTCTTCAAGTGAGATAAAGGAAGTGTTGGCAATGTGGGAAAAAGTTTTGGACTTTATTGAAAAGAAACACCTTGAAAAAGTTGCAACTGGCCGTGCAGCGGCGCTATTTAATGACACTTGCCTAGCTCATTTCAGAAACATTCTAAAGGGGAGGAAGAAACAAAGCTCCTTGGACAGGTTTCTATTGAAACTCCCTGTGAATGAAAGTGACGAAAGTGTGGCAAAAAAGAAAAAAAACTAGTGAAGAAGAAAATTAAGTTAAGCAAAAGTGAAGTGAAAGAAAAAAATAATACAATACACTAATCAGCTCCGCAAACATATGTTTATTTCTTTAGATTCTCTTTTTTTGTATTAGGTTTTATTTTGTTTGTATACAATATTTGTTCATTATAAATACATTTTTCTTATGTTGAAAACATTTAACAAAAAATTGGGGTGTTTTTTTGGGGGCTGGCACGAATTAATCTCATTTCAATAAATTTCAATGGGGAAAACTGATTTGAGATACGAGCATTTTGACTTACGAGCTTGGTCACGGAATGAATTAAACTCATATCTCAAGGTACCACTGTACTTAGAAGAACAGTGAAGAGAAAAAAGTGAAGGTCTGAGAATTACTCATCCGTTTTAGACTTCAAATCATTTGTATGATATCCTTAAAAGGAAAAAAAATCCAGGAAATGAGAATGACCTGACGTGGCAGTTAAAGCACTAACATGCCATGAAATTAAATTATTGACAAGGATTGTTTTCTAATTAAGCAAATGGGTTGGAACAAAAACCTGCAGCCACTGCGGCCCTCCAGGACTGACTTTGCCCACCCCTGCCTTAGGGTAATCCTATTTTTGTTCCTTTTCTTCCAACCTTGTCTACCTTATGCTCTTTTTTGGAATCCTTCACATTAGCTTTTAAAATTATAAAGGATCTTTGTTTTGTATGTCCTTTGGACCAGAGAGGTTTATGGTTTCCCATCCTCCATTTAGGTCATTTAGAGACATTGAACTTTAAGGAAGCTTTAGTCCAATTTTTGGACACAGGGAGGCTTAATGTCTGCCAGTTTAGTTGGGGCTTGGCTGCCTGGAGTGTGGGAAGTTCAGTGGGCTCAGACCTTAAAAAATGGCAAGTCTGGACTTTTATATGGTCCTTTATCAGATCTGCTTTCTCTTTTGTGCCTCACAGTTGTGGATATCACAACAAAATTGAGCTGCAAATTGTAGCTACATCTTTGTCACAGGATGGAGAGTGCAAACATATGAGGGCAATAGTGGACCATTTGCGACACTCTGTTCAAGTTTATGTAATAAAGAGTTTGAAAGTGAGAATAGGGTCACCCCAGGATCCCTTCACAATAAAATACTATATCAGAGAAGCTTCATCATTTGAATATTGACAACATTTACATTAAACAGTTTCTATCACAGTATTAAAGCAGCTTTAACATCTACTTTTAGGTTCTGGATTGACATTGCAAGCATTTTCAAAATGGATGAAAATTTCATGATGGCACAGTTTAGTGCTGCTCTCTTATGGCTCCAGCATCCTTGGTTTGAATTCCATAAATGGTCACAGGTTGTGTGGGATTTGCACATTCACTGTGTGTCTATATTGGTTTTCCCCTATGAACTGTGGTTTTCCTTCCACATTCCCAAAGTAGTGCAGGTTAGGGTAATTGGCAATTCCAGACTGGTCTTGTGTGTCAGTGGGGGCTGTCTGCGTGACTGGGCGGTCTACTGCAAGTGCCCCCTGCTGTAGAGACGGAAGAGATTAAATTCGATTCAGGGGCATACAAACTGTTATGTAATGTTATATGCATGTCATTCACAGAGTGTTTACTTTGGTCTAATTTAAGATGTTTTCACTGGTAAGTAAAATCAAGTAGGAAAAATGGAAGACTGAATAATTATATCTCTTTATCATTTCAATAGCGACAGTAACTGTGTTTCTTATTGAAAAGTTTCTGATTTATTGTAATAAACCAGCAGGACTGCTGATTTGTAAAGTTTTTAATAATGTAGCCCACGAAACATCGTCTCTCATAAAGATTCTGTATTCTTTATGATTAGGTAATTGCAGCTAAATATAACAGAAAGGTGCAGACAGGCAAAGACTGCAATTATGAAATAATAAGCTGCTTACAAATGCTACATCACTGCCAAAGAAAGCTAATTACTGGTACCTGAAATTTTTAACTATTGGAAATCAGCTGTTCTTTGCAATGTGCATGCATTAACAGACTAATTCAAATACTTTTTAATTATAGTTTTAATCAAGTCAAACATTACGAATTAGGCTTTCACATGAGAAACGTTTTGCGTCTGCAGGGGGCTCCGCCCTTTTTGCCCAGAAGATGATGATAAGGCAGTTTTAGAGTGGCAGTAATTTTTCCAAGCCGACAGAAAGGCAGCAGAGACATTTGGTTTAAAAAGCAATCATCCTGTAAAACAGGAGGCATGATGGTTTCCAGCTTTACATGTGTACCCATTAAGAAATAATAGATAAAACCTTTTATACATTATAAATTAAAAATACGGATGGCAACTGCCAGGAGTGGTTAAGTTAGTAATCAGCCATCTCTATAATCTGTCCCCCACACTTACACATTATCTATTTCATTATTTTGTATTCCACGTGTTTGATATTTGACAACCTTTTAATATAACAGGCTGCACAACTTACTGAATCAAAAGTTTAGATAAACACGTCAGTAATGTCAGCAGGCAGGCTTGCAGTGTATGACAGCAGACAACATCGTCTCAGGTGCTGCTCTTACATTGCTGTTCATAGTACTCTTGATTTCTGCATGTATACCTCTGTGGTTGTGGATACCCATTGTATTTTTTCTGGTATACTCATCAAATGAAAATTCAATAGCTGGTTCACTCCCGTGAAATAATCAGTTAAGCAAAGTAAACCAACACAGCAAAACTGCCACTGTTATATTAACTCTTCTAGTGTTAAAGTAACCCTTATATATATACTATATATATATATATATATATATATATATATATATATATATATATATATATATATATATATATATATATATATATATGTATATATATATATATATATATATATACTGTAAATATGTATATTTAAAAAATGTATCTATAAAAGTGTTTCTGTATCTATACTTTGTGTTATTTTTATTTTTGTTTTATAATTATCAAAATCTTTCAAAATACTTCCAATCACTCAGATTAAATTCAGTGCTGTTATGATAATTTAATCAAACTTGAGCATTTGTTGAGTGCTATCATAAGGAAGACATAGCCATGTCAACAACACAGAGACTCTATACCGCATCCCACAGTTTTAGATAATAAGGAAACGAGTGCAGCATATTAAATTGTCAGTGGTGTGTCACTTGACTGCACCTTTGCAGGCATTTGTCCTCTCAATGCACCCCTTCAGCAGTGGCTTCTCAGATGAGGAAGCCTTGCTGTGAGAACCGAAAATAAGATGGCATCCCTTTGAGCCTGACAGGTTGCATGTGCAATTGTTGAGACGCAGATCATGACAGGCCAAAAACTGAAAAGGTGTATCAAGATGGTAGAAAAATTATTGATACTTACTCAAAGTCTGTAATTCAAAAAAAAAAGTTGATAAAACAATAAGAAGCTCTTACACATGGAGTGCAGTCAAATCAAAGAAAGGAATCCAAAAACACAAGAGAAAAGAGAAATCCAAATAGGCTAAAAACTCCAAAAAAACACATTAGTGCTCAGCCACTGAAGAAAAGGCAGACACAGAAATAGGAATCACAAAAACCACATGCTGTAAGAGAGAAATGTAGACTGGGATGGACAAAGGTCAGAAGCCAGAACTAAATTTTTGCACAAGAAAAACAAACCCAATAGAGTAACAAAAGTAGTAATATCACACAAAGACTTAGAAAAGATATTTGCTGACTTCTTCCACAATATCCAAAAAAAGAAGATGTTGAAGGCTGCCTACAGCAAATTAAATACCAGCAGCACAATAACGTCATTTGGCTGACTTCCAGTAGCCATATCATAGCAATGGGACGCAGTTAATAACAAAAAGATAGATGAAAAAATCACACTAAATGGTGTTGCATGCTCTCAAAACTACAAAAAAATGGTGGCACAGTAAATAAATACACATGACAATATTAAAAAACAGTCTAATTTGCAAAAGAACATAAAACAAGTGCAGATTTTAAGATTAAGAACAGCACACATCCTAAAATCATGACAATTAGAAGTAAGGTGCTATATAAATAAAATGTATTATTATTATTACAGAAAACACTAAAATGGAAAGAACTATGAATATATTACAAGGCTACTGTTGAAGGCACTAAAGCACAGAATTAGAGCAATTTCTAACCCCGGTCTATTTCCTTTACTCCTCCTAGCACATAACAGCAGTTCAATTGATGTCATTTGTCAGTAATTACATTATAAGGTGTACCAATGAGTAAAATGATTTGCAGGAAATTAAATTACCCGTGAAACATATTAAGTTTCTCTTCCAGCGAAAGGTGTGCCATTAACACTAGAAGAAAGTGTTTATCCATGTCTGGAAGCACATACATGCATTAATTCTGCATGTGTCAGCCTGTCACTTAGTATTTAAATAAAGATCTCTAGTCAAAAAAATCATCTGGCTAATTTCCTATAATGTGTCACCATCTTAAAGATGTATCAGTGATAGAAAAGAAACTTAAGCACCACAGGAATTGGAGAATACATATCCTTACCACTTTCTGCCAGCATCCAGAATCCAGAAGGGACAGTTGGAAGCAATTCAGTGGAGAGGAGGGAGCGATTTCCCATCTCTTGAGATTCTCTTGTGAAGAAAACACACCAATATGCAGAATGGGACATTTTGGTGCATATCCTTATGTCAATTATATACAGCACACTTTTAAAAACGGATGTGTGATGCCTTTCCTTACAAAAACTTGAACTGCACATATTGAAATTGAACTTTATATTAATAATGGAAAGATGTGTCAACAAGAGAAAACTAGTTTCTTAAGCAATTTATTGAATGAATAGTTAAGGTTCCTGACTGTCCACATCTAGTGGCTTTCTAGTCTTGTTTTGTAAAGAATTACACACCATTCTGTCTTTGTTTTTGTAGTTCATCCTTAAAAGATTTCTCCAACTAGTATTTCCCCCACCATGCAGATTGTGTATATTTTTTCAAAGATGCAATGGGCATAACATTGGAAGGCATACAACAGAAATGGGAATGGGTCCAGGAGAAGCCATGCTGGAGAGGCTAAAAGTGTAGCCCTTGAACAAGCTTGACTGAAAAGGAGGGCTAAGTGCATATCACCAAAATCATGAACTGGGAACATCACTGAACATCAAGTAAGCTGGTTTGTACTTTCTTTTCAATATCACGGATTTCATCTCATTGTTGGAGAGTGGTGGAACATGCAAGTAAGAATTACACTGTACTCTGTAGTTATGACAAAACTACTATTATTACTACTGCAACTACAAATTAGCACTTTAATAAATGATCATTTAAATACTGCAAATGGTTTCAGAGTCTCTAGTATGTCTGTTGTAGGAAACAATGAAAATTCAGCTGTGGAGAAAATGTATATACTCACTGACCACTTTATTAGAAACACCTGTTCAACTGCTTGTTAATGCAAATATCTAATCAGCCAATCACATGGCAGCAGCTCAATGCATTTAGGCATATAGACAATGTCAAACCGAACATCAAAATGGTGGAGAAAGGTGAATTAAGTGACTCTGAAAGTGGCATGGTTGTTGGTGCCAGACAGGCTGGTATGAGTATTTCAGAAACTGCTGATCTACTGGGATTTTCTTGCACAACCATCTCCAGTGTTTACAGAGAATGGTCTGAAAAAGGGAACATATCCAGTGAAGAATGGCAGTACTCTGGGGAAAAATGCCTTGTTGATGCCAGAGGTCAGAGGAGAATGGCCAGACTGGTTCAAGCTAATAGAAAGGCAACAGTAACTCAAATAACCACTCATTACAACTGAGGTATGTAGAAGAGGATCTCTGAACGCACAACACATCGAATCTTGAAGCAGATGGGCTACAGCATCAGGCGACCACAGCAGGTACCACTCCTGTCAGCTAAGAACAGACAACTGAGGCTACAATTTGCACAGGCTCACCAAAATTGGACAATAGAAGACTAGAAAAAGTTGCCTGGTATGACGAGTCTCAATTTCTGCTGTGAAATTTGGATGGTAGGGTCAGAATTTGGCATAAAAATCATGAAAACTTGGATTCGTCCTGCCTTGTATCAACTGTTTAAGCTGCTGGTGGTGGTGTAGTGGTGTCGGGGATATTTTTGTGGCACACTTTGGGCCCTTTAGTACCAACTGAGCATCACTGAATTGCTTCAGCCTACCTGAGTATTGGTGCTGACCATGTCCATCCCTTAATGACCACAGTGTACCCATTTTCTGATGGCTATCTCTAACATGAGAACATGCCATGTCACAAAGCTCAAATTGTCTCAAACTGGTTTCTTGAAAATGACAATGAGTTCTCTGTACTCAAATGGCCTCCACAGTCTCCAGATCTCAATCCAGTAGACCACCATTAGGATATGGTGGAATGGGAGATTAACATCATGGATGGGTGGCCGAAAAATCTGCAGCAACTGTGTGATGCTATCCTGTCAATATGGACCAAGATCCCAGACAAATGTTTCCAGCACCTTTTTTAATCTATGCCATGAAGAATTACGACAGTTCTGAAGGAAGAAAGGGTTCCCCCAAAACTAGCGACGTATACCTAATGAAGTATCTGATGATTGAATATAAACTGAAGCAAAAAAAAAAAATCAGCTAGATACTTTAAAGACAGAAGCTGTCACTAGCTGAAAATATCCACTGAATATTGCATCTGAGGCAAACATTCCAATAATCCAACTGTCCAATATCTAGTTGGAACAAGACAACTAAATCAAGAAGTCATGTTGTTTGATGAACTTAAGGCAATTTAGAACTTCCATCCTATCTGTTTTCATTTAATGTATTTGTTCTAATTGAATTTAGCTGTAAGGCTGTGAAAGACAAGCTTAAGAGTCTGTCAAGTTCCTGGATCAGGGAATAAACCTTGTCCATAGTGATACATCTAATTAATCCTGAAAAGCCTTACATAGGTATTTGTAAAAAAAGAAATTAACACAGACTCATGTTCTTATTTGCAGATGTGTAGTGAGGTAAAGCAGCTTTACTCATCAGTAATAGTTCAATAGACAGCAGCAAATGCCAAAAAGCTTCAAGCAGTTTGATAAAAGGCTTCCAATAGAAGATTCCTGTGTATAACATCCATTCTCTTCTTCATGAACAGACTACTGCAAGTCATTGCAAAGGAATGTAAGAAAGTGTCTTCACGAGAATGCGTCAAATAGCCCAACATAGCTCATGCAACTTCGTGACTCATACTCCGCAAAACTCTCTGACCATAAGTCTCCATAAACCATAATGTTCAGCTCTTAGCTGAAAATGCATTTTATTTGATTTTGTATTACCATTTCTTTTTTGCCTAACATGATGATGTTAACTTATCTGTGCTTTCTCTCAATTTTAAGTCTCTGTCAGCTCCCCTTTTGATCAACATTTAGTTTAACATTCAGATGGTATGTTCCATCACTTGACACTTTATCTGTGGCTACTGGTCAACATATGTCACCTGCTGCACTCGGGTCCCAATCCAGGTGGTTCAGTGTATGGTGGATGGAGCAACACCCAATTGTTGCATGCCCCCCAGCCTCTGTATGTATCACATTTATTTTTATATTTGCTATAATACTGTGATACTGCACTGTATTTGTTACCGTGGAATGGTAATACTTCACTATTTTGATATTTTCATCCATCCATTATCCAACCCGCTGAATCTGAACACAGGGTCATGGGGGTCTGCTATATTTTATGCTTTTTATTTATCTTACATCTTTCATCTTATATATTTTATTAGATATTTTAGTTATTTAATCTATATGTACTTGTTTTAATTTTGCTGTGAGGTGCTGGAACACCTAAATTTCCCATTGGGAATTAGTAAAGTGTTATCTTATCTCATCTATATATTTGTAAGCTCTATGCAGTATTTTTCTTAGAATGTTTCTGCATTTGTCTTTACCTTGTTGTCTGAAATTATGGTGATTTGTGCTTCTGCTTCACAAGTCTAGGTCCCTGAGTCCAGTTGCACATTCTCTTAGTTAAATTAACTAACCTTTATCTAGTCAGTGTGAGTTTGCTGTGTGATATTGTGATATAGTGCTGTCTTTTTAAAGTGAATTGATGTTACTGCTGAGATAAACTTTGCAGTAGTTGCCATCACCGTGCACTGAAGAAAGCAACCCCTGCATAACTCTACTCCTTCATACCACTTCCCATACTGATAGAAGTCTCTCTTTTTTCTTCACCTACTGTCCCCCCTCTCATCAGAAGTGCATAAAAAAGGATGCTGTTTCTTATGTTTTTGTTCTTAAGCTTTGTGGTAAACTTCTCATGACCATTTAAACAGCTGCCAGCGCTTTCTGAAGACACACCGCTTTAGAAAGCACCTTGGGATTTTCTTACTCCATGCTTTTCTCCTGAATATTTGCAGTTGTTCTGTGCCAATCATCTTTAAACCAACTTCTGTTTGGTTTGAATCTTAGTTTTTCTTCTGTTAAATAAATAATAAAAAAGTAGGTTTAAAAATGGACACATAGATTGATCTTGTGTTGTAAAACATTGCACTCTTGTTTGATATGAGCCTGTAAAAAGACTATATAAAAGAAATAATACAAACTGATTGATTGACACTGAATACAAAACTATATACTACATACAGTAATAGACATTTAAAGTGAAAATCATTACAAGTACTTAAACATGACAAATGCTGAGCCCCATCCAGTTGACATGATTGATGCCAAATCCATCTCTAAGCACAGTGAGTGAAAATGTACAGCTTGTGGTCCTTGGCACCATCACTGAAAATGTGACCAGTCCCATTTTGGTGACATTAAGCTAATCTGACTGTTGGATGTTCAGCCTCTTAGCAGGATGCAGACATTCATCATCTACTCTTTTGCTGTCAGTCAGACAGATCTGTTAGAGAAGTGGCATCCAGCCAAACAGTAATTTCTTTTTTTTTAATGAAAGATTCACATTTTATTCTAAAACAAAGGAAAGTGAGAGTGGTTCAAAATGTGTATATGTTTGTCTAAGAGACTAAGTATACTCTTTGGAAAGCTTATTAAACAATTCAACTTTACACAGTTAATGGAGTTAGTAAATCTCAAATCTTAACACATCTTGGCAGGACCCTGCTGTTAGAGTAGATTTTAATTAGCAACTACAAGATCTGTCATATTGTTTCTTTGTACCTTTCTTCAGCACACGCCTCTTGGAGTCACATTGATCCTGCGCTCCAGGATACTCCTGGGGAGACAGGGGAGACTGCAGCATCTGTCTATTGAATTAATCTTCAGATGCAGCTCATCATTTCTTGGAAAACACGGTGCTATGCACTGACAAAATCACAGTGTTCATCAAGCTCTTGAAGAGGAGCAGATATGAAGGAGTTCATTTCCTAGAAGAATACATGTAGCATGTGACTCCTTGAAATGGAAATTAAGAGAACAGTCATAAGAGTAGAGTAATTATTTCCCCTGTGATGGACTGAGATGAGGATGGAACAGGGCAGGGTTAAAAATTAAGTATTGTAATAACATTTCTAAGGAAAGAGACAGACACACACTGACAATGAGCGAACACTTCTGTCTGTCTGTTTGGGAAGACATGGTATGCTGGGGTTGTTAGATCGTCACATGTATGATGTGTCAAAAGTGAAACATCCAGAAGTTCAGAGGCAAGAGTGAGACCAGCACATTAGATAGAAACAAGTAATTTTCCTCAGAATGTGCAATGGCTGCCTAATCCTTTGCTAAGAAGAGGAACGGTAAGGCAAAGGTGGATCAACATGAGAGTGTTACACTCCTGCCTAGCCACTAATTGGGATGATATACACTGGGTGGCTGTTTCCAGCAAGGGGTGTTAGCTCCCTTGTTGAAATGACTTCTTTTGTAATTGCGGTGTGTTACATAACCTGAATCTATATAGATATGATATTAAAAGGCGATACCCCTCCCTTAGTGATACAGCGGTAAGAAATCACATAGGAGAAATAACTTAACTTTCTTTAATGATGGCTTACGCTGCATAACAGATGAAGGAAGCCAATGGCAAGAACCCAGTTTGGGAGTGGGGGCCCGATGAGTCACGATTTTTGTCGCGTTTGAAGGATTTTCAGGATCGGATGACGTTATCTCCCATCCATTCATCGGCTTCAAAGGTGTGCCGGGCAATGTTCCAGGCTTTCTACTCTTTCTTTATCTGCAGGCCCCCACTTAGGTGAATCACGCCATTCCAAACAAGACATTACAGTTTCATGCTGACATTGACACACAAAAATAGTATACAATGGTCCTCATTCTGACTGCCCATTTTGCAGTTGTGTCTATCTGTCTCATCTTATAATGCTTGCCTAGCAGTTCTAAATGATGAGCCCCTGTGTTAAATCTGGCTCTGTGTCAACTGTGCATGTGAGTAGAAAAAGGAAGATTTATGAAATATATTTGCACAGAGCACAGTGACATATTAAACTTATACACTTATTACTGTAGCACAATTAGAACTGTTTTAGAGAGTGAACCCTTTAAAGTCTACTGAAGGTTAAGGGGTAAAGAGACACTGGAAACCACTAGACAGCTGTATCCTGAACTACATGATCCTCAATGGATTTTAAATTTGGCATTTTTGGTGATCATGTTGTGTCTGAACTTGGAACTACAAGGGAAGTTAAAGATTCTGTTTGATCTTGTGCAAAATAATCACATTTGTTAAGCAAAATGACACCTTTTATTGGTTAGCCAATAAAAGGTGTCATTTTGCTTGGCTTTTCTCTACATTCATAATGGCTAACACGGTACAACACCCTAGTACTACACATTTGTTAATAAAATCAAGTTGCTTAAGACACATTTTGAAAAGGCAGAACTAACACATTTTGACTTGGTTTTAAGTGCAAGTGGACAAGCAGCTGAGTCCTTAAGAGGGTGAAATGCATTGTATGTTACACTGCTCAAAAAACTCTAGCAGAATTTTGATGACAGATCCCATGATCCACAGCTGAAAAGACCACAGACGACTAAAACAGTTTTCTTTCCTTGCAGTTTGGCTCAAAGTGTGTGTTGGCCAGCTTTATTGTAGATAAACAATACATCGAGTTAACTGTCTCACTGTCACATCCAAGTTTTATTATTGGATATTAAATTGATATCTTTATCCAATACGTCTTACTGTATTATTTTACTATAGTTGGAGTATAGACAGGAGTGACTTGCCTCAGTGTGTCAGAGACTGGAATTGAAATGGCAACCACAAGGTTTACACTACAGTGTCTGAGCCACTACTTCCATATTCTAATCTGCTTGTTCAGTTCCAAGTTAAGAAGAGCCAGAGGCTATCTCATCCAAATCAGGGACCCTACCTAGGGCAGGGTACCATTCCATTTGAGTTTGCACTCATAGACACATCCACAGTAGCTCATCCCTGATCAATTTAGAGATGTCAGTTAAACTAGTACATACTGTACATTAATGGGATGTGTAAAGAAAAATTAGAACATCAGGAAAACTATTTCTGACAAAGGGAGTGTATACAAAATTCCCCCAGACAGTGCCAGTGCACTAGAGTATTATAGAGTTTAAAGGGGGCATTCACACTTGTAGGTCCATAACCCCATTGTTTTTAAGACGGCCCTTGTACACCATATGAATATGAATAAGAAATGTGTTAAATAAGGTTTCACAAACTTTTGTATGTATTTCTACTTTCTACTGTATTTAAAATTACTTAGCTCAATCTCTTATTTATAATGCATATACAATTACTTATCCTGTTTAATTTTGTTTGTAAAGATTCTGATGCATAAGGTTTAATCCATCCATCCATCCATCCTCCAACCCACTATATCCTAACTACAGGGTCACGGGGTCTGCTGGAGCCAATCCCAGCCAACACAGGGCGCAAGGCAGGAAACAAACCCCAGGCAGGGTGCCAGCCCACCACAGGGCACACACACACACACACACATATCTACACACTAAGCACACACTAGGGACAATTTAGGATCCCCAATACACCTAACCTGCTTGTCTTTGGACTGTGGGAGGAAACCGGAGCACCCGGAGGAAACCCACGCAGACACGGGGAGAACATGCAAACTCCACGCAGGGAGGACCCGGGAAGTGAACCTGGGTCTCCTAACTGCAAGACACTGTGCCACCGTGCTGCCCATAAGGTTTAATATAAAGACTAATTTAAATGAATCAAGTAGAAACAGACATACTATATGCATCCCTATGAGAAATACCATTATTAGTGATGATTGGTGACCTGTGAAGTGAAGAAGGTAGGATTAGCTGAAGGCAATGTGGGTGGAAATCTTTTCTGTATAATCTAGACATATTAATTCCTTTTTCATTTGATTTTTTAATTTATGTGGAAAGCTAATTATACCATTTTCATACACTATTGTATTTAGGGAAACCTATTTTGGAGTGAACATCATATTAATACTAACTATTTGCCTGCCCGCCCACTAAGGTCCTCTGATTCTGGTAATCTTGTTGTGCCCCACACTAATCTACACTCCATGGGTGACAGGGCCTTCAGCTGTATAGCGCCCAGACTCTGGAATGACCTACCAAAATTAATCAGGTCAGCTGACTCCATGAATTCTTTTAAAAAACAACTCAAAACTCATCTGTTCAGGAAGACTTTTAGCTCTACTTGACTTTATTACCCTTCTCTCAGTTTACTTCTCTGTCAAGATGCTCATGTAACCTGTGTGTGTGTGTGAGACCATCAATGATGTTGTCTGTTTTTTTTCAGAATTTACTGTCTTAATCTTCTTTATTTATTTATCTGGTTTGTACAATGCTATATACTGTATATTCTGCTGTTCTTTATTATATTCTGTAAGTGCCTTGAGCATGGGAAAGGCGCTAAATAAATAAAATGTATTATTGATTATTAAAATGGAAAAGTAAAATAGAATATTATGTCCTTTACTAAATGCATATAGTTCAGTTTTAAGTTGCAGGGATCTCTACAAAGTGGTCTACATTAATTATAAATATAAAACAAAATTTAACTGATCACATAAGTATTCAACCTATTTAATGTGACATACCCAAATCATCAATGGTTCATCCATCTGATTTTAGAAGTCACATCATTAATTAAATGGACATCACCCATCAGCAGTCAAGGCGTTTCAGATGACTGTAATATAAATGCACCTTATCTGGAAGGCTTAGATTGTGCTTAGTCAGTATGATGGCCTAACCTACACAATGAAGACAAAGGAATACTCCAAGCAACTCCATGAAAAGGTGATTGAAAATCATATATCATGGGAGGGAGGAAAGAAAATATCCAAGGTACTGAATATCCCTTGGCATCCAGGTAAATCAATGATTAGCACATGGGAAGAGTATGGCATGGCTGGAAATCTGCCTAAAGCAGGCCATCTACAAAAACTGAGTGATTGTGCAAGAAGGAGACTAGAAAGGAAAGTTACATTAGTGACAAAATACAGGGATCAAGACTGGACACACTATGTAGACAGCAACTGTTGTCTGTTTACTTCACCATTCACATCTTTAAAAAGAGAGTGGTAAAAAGAATGCGACTGTTAAATGAAGACATACGATATCTTAGCTAGAGTTTGCAAGAAAGAACATTGGAGACTCTAAAGTCAGCTGGAAGAAATTTCATTCAGAACATTCCAAATTATCAAAAACACATCATCATTCCCACTAAGAAGCATGGTGGTAGCAGCATCATGCTGTATTGATTCTTCTGTGCAGCAGGCCCTTGATAGCATATGAGGATAAAATGAATGCAGCAAAATCCTATGAAATGCTGGAGGAAAACCTGATGCATTCTGCAAGAATCCTATGCATTGTGAGAAGATTTGTTTTCCAACAAGAGGATGATCCCAAGCATAAAGCCAAAGATACACAGGAGTGGCCGAGTTAAAGTCCACATCTTAATTCTTAAGTGAGAATTTGTATCTGGACTTGAAAAAGGCTGTTCACTCATGATCCCCATGCAACCTGATAGAGATCAAGCAGTTCTGAAAAGAAAAATGGCGAAAAATTGCATTGTCCAGATTTGCAAAGCTGATGGAGACCTGTGCACAGAGACTCAAGGTTGTCATGACTACCAATGGTGCATCTACTTAATACTGACTTGAATACTTACGTGATCAATTATTTTATGCTTTATATTTGTGATCAAGTTAGACCACTTTGGCAGAGATATGGTTTCACTTTGATATTACATAGTCTTTTTCTGTTATTATTTTTCTCATTATTTTAACATGGCTTTTTCATAGCTTCATTTTAGTTTAACCCTGATATTCTGCATATGCACTTAATTATCATTTTTTTCGTGGCTCTGCAATCCATACTCACCCCTACTTTCTCTGCTGTTCTTTTTCTGGCTTTCTGTGGTGGTGATCATCATCTAATTCTTCCATGTGGAGCCTGAAAACCATGAGGACTGATTGAGATCATTTATGTTAGGTAGAATGCCTAGAGGGGGCTGGGTGGTCTCGTGGCCTAGAAACCCTGCAGATTTTGTTTTTTTTTTCTCCAGCTGTCTAGGGTTTTTTTTTTTGTTTTTAATGTCCTCCCTGGCCATTGGACCTTACTTTTATTCTATGTTAATTAGTATTGCCTAATTTATTTAAATATTTTTTCTTTTTTTCTTTCTTCATACTGTAAAGCACTTTGAGCTACATCATTTGTATGAAAGCGTGCTATATAAATAAATGTTGTTGTTGATCAGTGCCAAATAAGCCAAATTACATCCATGGTGTTTCAACGCTGTGTGATAATAAAATGTTAAGACTTCCAAGGGGTGACTATTTTTTATATTCCATGCAATTTACATGTAAACAGATACAGTCATACATTCATTTTCTAATTTGCTAATCCAGTTCAGGGTCACTGAGAATTGGTGTCTATCCTGCCAGCACTGGACATAAAGAGAGTGTCACCTCTGCACAGGAAGCTATTCAGTAACAGAGCACACTCACAAGTGCTGAGTCACTCATTAACCTCACCTGCATGTTTTTAGATGTCTTTACCCCAAGGAAACTCGACACAGAAATGAAAAGAATGTGCAAAGTCCACAGAGGCAGTGGCCATTCCCCGATCTGAAACAGAGATTCCATAAGGCAAGCAATGCCACTCACTGTGCCTCCTTTGAGGATTCAGTACATGCTAAATTAATTTGTAAAGGAAGGAATAATTATTGCATGTTAGATGCAAGATCACATCACTATATTTGTAGACTACAGGTCAAATTCCGTTATAACGAATATCTTTATAATGACATTTTCATTACAACAAAGTATTTTTATGGTCCCGACTGTTTCCCCATATGACACGAGTATATAGAAATCTCGTTATTACGAAGTACATTCAGCAGATACTTTCATTATAATGAAGTGCACAAAAGACCTTGAAATGCCTGAATAAATCATCCACAGAGCAGCTAGTTCTGTGGCCACAGCTCAGTTGTGCACAACGATCCCCAAACAGAAACATTGTAATTTTTTTTCTTTCTTCGAACTTTCCTTGTACTGATATTTTTTTTTTGCCCTTTTTGTATCCTGCGGTTTTCAGTGATACCTTTTGCTTATTGCTCGTCAACATTTAAAAAACATCCATTGGAATTTAACTCATTATCACCCTTCTATAGAAACGGCAGACACGAAAAAACGATAACAGTTCATATTAGAAAAAAAAACTTTACATTTTTGCAGCTCTCGATTGTGGCAAAAAAGACGTTGCCAGTGAATTTGGAATTTTGCCATCGACACTGTCAACTTCCTTGAAAGACCGAGCAAAAAAAGAAAAAAAACCTCAGATTGTAAACGTATGTGAACTGCTGCATTTGAAGACGTCGAAAAAGCAGTTTTTATGTGGTTCAGAGATGCTCGTTCAAGAAATATTCCTATTAATGCGGCACTCATTCAAGGTAAATGTGAGGTTTGTAAACTCTCTTGGGACGTCCCCTAACTGGACGACACGCCGAAGAGCGTCGCGAAGTCCAATCTCCGCCTCTATGGAAGACTGTTTATCTGCTGCCAGGGCAACAGCTATCTCGAAGATATTCTTCGTCTCTCCGCCAAAGCAAACAGAAAAGATATCGATGGGTGATGCAGCCTGATTGCTGTGTCTGTGTATAGCAGAGTGGCAGATCACGCTACAATAAATAAGTTTGCCGTTCCTGTTTCAAGCTGAATAAAGTTGGTTTTTCTAAAGTACTGAGACTCAGCCTCGTGTTTTAGGGTGCAAGACAGGGACTTATAGTGCGACCCCGATCTTTTATGATTTGCTTCTGTGTCACTTCACTGCAGTGCTATGGGCCTGTTTTTGCCCTGCCCTGGCAAACGGACAAACAATCTTCCACAGACGCTGCAATCGCGTTTCGGGAAAGTGTATTATCGCAAGGAAATGCTGAGATAAATTCTTGTCAGCATAACTTGTAGGCAGGAGGAGATTAAAATGAACACAAAAGAAGCTATTGAAATGATTGCAAATGCCTGGGTGCAAGTTAAAGAAAGCACTATAGTAACAAATACAGAATTTCATTATAACTAAATTTTCGTTATAACAAAATATTTTTTAGGTCCCTGGGAGTTCGTTATAATGGAATTTGACCTGTATAAAGTTCCAGTGGACTAATCACGCAGTCAGACAAATGGTCAAATAGAATTGACTGGTATGCTGAGGATGGAGTCCAACTCAAGAAAAGTTAGACTTCTATATCAGAAAAAAACATACATGAAAAAGAAGAAAAAAGCAATGAAGACAGCAGGGAATGAATTATAAGAAGATACTAAAAGATCTGACTGTGTTAGGTCAAAAGCATCTAAATGTTGACAGATGTACAGTATTTCAAATTACAGTAAGTATATATTATGGATATAACATCTGTTTTTGAAATCCAGAAATGTAGACATCCAAAACTGAGGGCTTGGCTGTGTGAGACATACAGCAATAGGACCTGGGGACAGTGGTTTGTGAGGTTTTTCCCTTCCAGTAGACCATGAACATATCATTTTTCAGGGGAAGGTATACTATCACCAAAGGAAAAAATGTCAGGGTTCATATTTTGACATAAATAGGAAGTGGTTCATCGGCTAATTAATAATTAAAAATCTCTTAATTTAATTTCAGAGTGTCATCAGGTGTTCCCCTGTAACTAACCTTTACTGAAGTCATATTTAATTTGCACAAAGTCACAACACTTTGCATGTCATCACAGGAAGGGAATCCTTCACAGATAATTAGGGCTGAGCTCACCAATGTCTCTGTATTGCCTCAGGGAGACTCTTAATTGCTTTTTATGAACAGAGCCTTGGTGAATCTGAGACCCTGCTGCCATGTGGGCTTGATTAACCAGAGCGAACCTGAGACATGGGTCATCTTACCCTTGATATGGAACACATAAGTATGCATTCTGTCGGAATACAGCCCATTCATAAAATTGTTCATTTACTGAAAATGTGCTTTTTTAACAGAATGAAGCTGACTGTGACTGCTCACTTTATAAAGACACCCAAGTTTATTACAAAGCATTTTCTGTTTATTCTAACTCTAAATACCATTCATCTAACAAGATTCTTCATTTACTACTATGACCTAAGACTTGACAAGCCCCAAACTTTGCTTTGTGTGACTCACTGATTCTCAATTTTACAACTTATTAAGAGCAAACAAAGAAAATGAAAGGTGATTATTTTGGTGTTGAAAGAAGAAGCAACAGCAAAGCTAAATGAAGTTAATGAAAATGGAATCTATTAGAAAACAGCTGGCATTTGTACCAAGAAATGAAGCACCAAGAAGTGTTTTCCAAACATTTTCTAGATTTTCTAGATTTCAGTCAGTTTTTTAATTGTTAAAACAGAAATTAGCTTTTAATAATTATACCTACCTGAAGGATTAATTTCCATCTTTGTCTCAAAGAGCATTTTTCAACCCATGGCACAGATGCTTGATTGAAATACTGTTTGAACTGCTGTTACTTGCCATTTTTTAGTCCCTTCTAGGTTTTTGGAACAGAACATTAACTTACCCATAAAATCCGGCCTTTAGATGGATATGATACTATCATAAAGGGACGAACCTAATCAGTGATGTTTATCTTGTGGCATTCTGATACTGATAGATTTTAATGTATGCCACTGAAAACACACTCCACACTCTTAGACCATCAACTTTTATTGTTACTGTCCGGAAACTTTGATCCATATACTCATGGAGTTATCAATACATCTTGGCATTCACATCATGAATGAATCAAAGATAAGTGGCATGTATTGAAGCAGACACTGATTTCCAAATCCTGTAGTCACCACTGTTCATTCCTTAGACTACTGCAAATGATACCAGACACTGAAAGTAACAAGGCTGTTGGCTGCTCTATCCCATTATTGATAATTACTATACTTTACCATATCAATATATAGAAATATTAATTCTAATGTGCCACTTTGTAAGCCAACTTTGTGCACAAGTGTTAGTTTACTGACTACAATGAACCTTTTATTCCACGAGGCTTGTGTTAACCTTCATCCATGATCTGTTTCTGATTACAGGACTGCCACTGAGTCTATGTTTCCAAAGGGTGGTTCTTTCTCGACACCTGTTCCCTGTACCGTGTGCTCATTCTTATAGCCAATACCAAGCTGAAGTGAAACCATGCTTAAATCTATATTCATGCTCATTCTTCTGCTGAATTGGATACTCTGGTTCTCCTGACACCTTAATCTTCAATTAACCTACAGGTAACTTAATAAATAAAATAACATTTTCAGAAATGGTTTTAAAAGGCAGCATGATCTACTCCAAAATACGAGTAGATTAATCACATTCCATGGCATAGCTTTGAGATGCTTCTATAACTGTTTTGTGGAGATGCAATATTATTCGTCTGTAGAAAATTACATCTCTTGGTTTTTTGAAGTATGGTAGTAGAAAATGATCCTTCGTGTCTTGCTGCAGAGTCTCCTATAAGAGTTCTGGTGGACTGAAGTCTGCAGAGTGGAGTAGCCAAAGGGGTATATGAATACATTGTTAAGTTCCATTCATCCATTATCCAACCCGCTATATCCTAACTACAGGGTCACGGGGGTCTGCTGGAGCCAATCCCAACCAACACAGGGCACAAAGCAGGAAACAAACCCTGGGCAGGGCGCCAGCCCACCGCAGCATTGTTAACTTGCAACTTGCAAATTGTTTGCTATGGTTGAGGGAATTGTTACTCTGGAAGATTAGTCTAAAGCTAGAATAGAATTGCTCCATACATGCTGAATACCTTAGTAAAGGATGACTAAACTGGTTAGATGACATTTGTGTATTGTGCAGAAGACCAATCTTTGTGCTTTACATGACTTTAAAGTGTAATAACGGGGCTTATATATTACTGTCTAGCCATTGCATCACCCTCTCAATCTGTGCTGTTCCAAGGGCAATGGTCTTGATTACTCTTCTTAAATCACAATCAAATGATTCAGAGTTGCTTATTTAATTGTTTCATTTTCTTCCATCTCAAATCCACATATGGACATCATGGTCAAGGGGACTGCATTTTTGTCCAAAGTTGCTTACATCACGTAAAGTATTTTCCTCTCGCTTCCATGCCAATTTCAAGTTCCTAATCAAATAGCAATTTTAGCTGTCTTTGTCACTGATGCTCTTGCTAAATGTGAACAAAAATCAGCCCTCTTTCACAGTCCCTGAGATATCTTACTATAGCCAGCCTAATAAAAACAATTGGGTCTGGCCAGCATTTTTATATACAATCTATGGCATAATGGGACATTAATTTCTTAATTATTCTCAACAGCTGTGCAGAAACATCTATTATTATTTTATCATAATGGGTACAGCATCAAAAACTATTTATGGCAAAGAGGAAAAAATGAACTCCAAGTAAACAATTTTGCCTTATAAAAACACAACAGCAGAGTCAACTCCCCCATGCATTATTATTAATATGCATCATATTAATAATAATTTAGTATGCATGACTGTCACTGTCTTCCTAAAACTTGGCTTTCACATTCCATTTTCCTAATGTATACTTTTGTTCTGCTTCTCCCTCTTCCACCTCTGTGTGCAGTTGTAAAATTGACTGTTCTGTTTTATGACCAGGTACTGTGAAACCAATTGCAAATATTAAGGAAATTATATAACAACCAACTGAACAGCCCATAATCATTAAATGGGTGAATCTATATTGCATATAAAAAGTATTAACACCCTTGAACATTTTTACGTTATTGTTATACAATATTGAATCACAGCAGATTTAATTTTGGTTTTCTGACACTGATCAACATTTTAACATCAAAGTGAGAACAAATGCCTGCAAAGTGGTCCAAATTAAATTACAAATATAAAATACAAAATTATGATGACATAAGGATTCATCCCTTTAACGTGGCACACCTAAATCATCACTGGTGCAGCCAGTAGGATTTAGAAGTCACATGAATAGTTCAATAGAGATCACCTGTCTGTAGTCGAGGGGTTTCAATTGATCTGGAAGGTCCTTATGATGGGACAGAATGGTGACCTAACATACACAATGGAAAAAAAGAGCACCCCAAGCAACTTCTTGAAAAAGTGACTGAAAATCACGAGGCAGTGGATGGAGACAAGAAAATATCCAAGCCACTGAGTATCCCCTGGAGTCTAGTTAAATTAGTCATTAAAAAATGGAAAGAATATGGCACAACTGTAAATCTGATAGAGCATGCTGTCCAAAAAAAACTGAGTTATTGTGCAAGAAGAAGATTAGTGAGGAGGTCCACCAATAGACCAATGAGAACTCTAAAGAAGTCAAAAGCTGCAGTGACTGAGACTGTACATACAACAGCTGTCACCCAGATGCTTCACCAGTCTCAGATTTATGGCAAAGAGAAAGCCACTGTTAAAAAAAAACGCACATAAAATCTTGGCTAGATTTGCCAGAAAGCTTATGGGAAAATTTCAAATCAAGTGGAAGAAGGTTCTGTGGTCTAATGAAACCACGATTGTAATTCCTAGCCATCAAACTAAATGGCTTATTTGGTGTAAGCCAAACTCAGCACATTTTCAAAAATACATCATCCCCACCATAAAGCATGGTGGCGGCATCATCATGCTATGGGAATACTTCTCTGCAGCAGGCCCAGAAAGGCTTGTGAGGGTAGAAGGTAAAAGGAATGCAGCAAAATCAGGGTCAGATTTCCCATAAGGCCAACCTAGGCCATAGGCTAGGGTGCAGCAGTCAGGGGGCACGTATATACAGAAGAAATAACAACCAAATATTTACAGATTTTTCAGTATTAGGCCATATAAAATGCTGTTTTTTAAATTTACATCCATATACATTAAATAAATTAAGCAGTAGATTTACGTTGCCCATCTCTACAGCTTACGCTGTCTTGCTCAGTCACAGGCAAAAAGCATTTGCTATTTCTCTCTCACACATTCAGCGTAAATCACGTGTTAAAGGAAAATTCCAGATTTGGCGTTACAATAGTGATTCATTATGCTTATATCACTTGACTTCTACATATCTACTGATAGTAGGTACGTAAAATATATCCAAAGAGTTTGGTGAAAGATTTGGTGCTATTACAAAATTCTGGTCACTGACTTCTCCTGAACTTGAAGAAGAGGGAAGAAACCTGCTTTTTATTTTCAAAGATTATCTGGAACCCACTCTATGCGATCTGAAATCTCACATAACTGATTGCAACATTGAGACTAAAAACCCCTTAGCACTTTGCAAGTGGCTATGAGAAAAAGGACTACAAACAGTTTATCCAAACGTTGACAATTTATTAAGAAAGTTTGTCTGCACACGTGACAAATTCTTCTGCTGAAAGGTCTTTTTCTTCTCTGAAAAGAATCAAGGATCATTTAAGATCTATGGTGCAGCAAAATAAGCTCAATGCCCTTGCACTTCTTTGCAATGAAGCAGATTTAACAAGATCTATCAACTTCAATGAAACACTTGAAGCCTTTTCATGGAGAATAGCGCAAAGGAAGAATTTCTAGTAGGTATTTAAGATGACTTGAAGAGATTCGATGGAAAGTTTTTTTGTAGGTGTTAATGTTATGCAATTTCATAAGTAGTGTTGTAGTGTAGTTTTGAATTAAAAATATAATGTGGTTCAAAGATTATAAAGATTGTATTAAGTGCTTATATGTTTCAAAAATAAACTATTACATATTAAATTGAAAATTATAAATCAACTTTTTGAGGGGGTGCAGAATTATGTGCTTTGGCCTAGGGCGTAGAAATGTGTAAATCCAGCCCTGAGCAAAATACAGGGAAGCCTAAAGCCAAAGCTACACAGGAATGGCTTAAATACAACGTCAGCATCTGATCTCAATCCAAATGAGCATTTGTGGCCTGACATGAAAAAGGCTGTTCACTCACAAACCCCTTGTGGACTGATTGAGCTTGAGCAGTTCTACAAATAAGAATGGAGAAAAACTGCAGCGTCCAGATGTGTAAAGCTAATAGAGACCTGTGCACACAGACTCAAGGCCGTCATGGCTGCCAAAGGTACATCTCCTTAGTACTGACTTGAAAAGGGAGAGTACTTACGCAATCAATTATGCTGTGTTTTGTGTTTGTAATTATTTTAGACCATTTTGCAGATATCTCTTTTCACCTTTATAATAAGAGTCTTTTTCTGTTGATTAGTGTCAAAAAGCCAAATTAAATCTACAGTGATTCATAGTTATACAGTATAATAAAATAATGTGAAAACCTCCCAAGAGCCAAATACTTTTTATAGGCACTGTAAACTCTAGTTTTTACAATCCTAATTTAAAAGTGTATGCGCTATTTTTAAAAAAAATGTAATAGAAAAGTAAGTGAAAGCTAGTGTCATATTAACAAATACAGCATTTTCACATCTGTTGTTACGCACGTACACATGGGAGATAGTTTAAGGGCTTTGGTGATGGGAATTCTCTGCCGATCAAGGGGTTGGAGCTGTGTGATAATGGCCTCTCATTTTCTCCTTCTACAGAAAGGAAGATTGACAGCTCTCTTTCTCCAATGTCACTTCTAGAGTCCACCAACCTGGACCCGCCTCTTCCTGCCTGTACACATCATAACCGAAGGAGCTGCCATCTTAGTCATTCACTCTTAAAGGACTCCGGTCTGAGAAAGACTCAACTTAACATACATTTTTTTTTCCTTTATCCCAACACATTGACGTTGTCTTGTGTTGTTGCACTGTATAAAATAGTTTAGTTGAAATACTAGGCATCAGCCAATACAGGATGACTATTTTTGAAATGCCAAACAGAGGCAACATAACAGAGAGAGAAATCCTGTGACATTCACCAAAGAGGCATTACAGGTTTGCTTTGAAGAAGACGGTGAAGACATATGCAATAGTGAATGAATGACCACCATTATGTAAATGATACCTATATAATGGCAGTTCTAGCTACCTCAGTACATTACCAGCTAAAAATAAAAACAGTGTCAGCTCATGAATTTTACACTTTAAAAAAAATATTGCAGTGAACGGACTATTTTTGACATCACAATAAACACTACTTTTATAAATTTTTGCAACAACCCTAAAAAGCAAGCTACTTTAACAGCAATCTTTTTGACCACAGTGTCCTGAGAGAGCTGGCATTTGGAGCACACATTAGAGTAACTAACTGTAAGAATACAAGCAGACAGAGTGTGCCGACATGGAGAAAAACAGGAAGCCAGAACAGAGCATGCCAGCACTGGGCACTGAAATTAAAACGACAACTCAAGTGCCAGCACTTGCATTGGCAAAGTCCTAATATAAAAGCCTGAAGTGTATGAACTTTACATATCATCTGATTTGCTCCCATGTTTAAGGTAAAGAGAGAGAAACATCCTTTAAAAAACATGATTTTGGAAAAATAAGGATTATTTACACTATTTTGCCAATGATTCATTATAAGAAATGGCCTTACACTGTTAAAATTTCACATTAGCACAAGTGTTCCATCCAAAACTCTGAAAAGATGCTGTGTTAGTGGATTTCTAAATGCCCACACTGCTCCCTGTTTCAGCCATCAAAGTATTTGCCTCTCTAGGCTTCCTTCTATTTTTTTTTCTAAAAGCTTTTTGTGCTGTCCACATGAATCCATTTAAAAAGCCTTTTAACTTAGCTAGCCTCTCAATATTCTAAATTACTGGATTTGATGAGTAAAATGGCTTTCAAGTATTCTTGGTTTCCAAAAGAAACCTCTGATATTATTCTGACATTGTGTGGACTAATTCATAAGCTAGACCCAAATCCTCATACTCAAATCTAAAACATAGGAATTCACAGAGAGATTTTTATAGTTTTGCAGTAAGGCAAATTTTACAATATCCATCCTTTTGAGCCCCATTGATCAAGAAACAGGATCGGAGAAAGGCCAAGCCTGTATCTTTTGAAGCATTAGTCACAAGTCAGGAAAAAAATGTGGAAAGGATACCAGTCTCCCACAGGGCATATGCACTCTTACACAAACCCAGCCTCCAGTTTACCTGACTTGCATGGCCTCTGGTATTGTGTGCAAACAAGGAGTACCTGGACAAAATCCCACACACGCTCAAGGAGGGCACAGAACCCTCACTGGCTGGTTTCCTGAAGCTATGAGGCTGCAGCCCTAAAACTGTGCCACTGTTCCAATATATCTAAATAGCTGTGCTACCCATCTAAGACAGGTTGAAATCTAAGTGATCAACATAGACTCAGCGTTAAAGTGCACCATCTATTGGAACATATTTTGTGATGCATGTATTAATAATATTCATTATATTTGTCATTCAAACAGGTGGTGCATCATAAACATTAAATCAATAAAATGCATTACTACAGATATGTGTGCTGTGCCATCTGTTGGAATGACAAATACAATGCATATGTCTCTGTCTATGGGATTTATAAAAGCAGTGTTAATGTTTGTGATAAGCCAACTATTGGAATGACAGAAGCAATGCATTTAATTACTAAATATGTTTGTGATGCGCCATCTTTTGGAATAGCAGAGATGTACCAACTGGACAGACACAGACAGACACCTACACATTTATTTTTTTGTTAAGGTGGATTATTTTTTTCATAGAACATGGTAATGGATCTAAACACCATGTGTAAGATCATTTTTGTTGCATTTTCTGAATTTACTCAATCAAGTTATTATGTTTTTGCTCTATTGTGTTTTTTTGAGGCTTAAGATCAAATAATTATAATATATGGGTGTTTGGCTGTACTATTTAACTGCAAGTTAATAAAACTTTTGGAGTTTTTCCTTTTGTAACTGTAGCATATAATGGCTATGTTGTGAAGACATGCTGTACTTTTGCTAGTGGTATTCTCTCCAGTAGACATGATACACTGTGTCAGTTATGCTGTTTTTTACAACCCCTCACTGCATTCAGTGCAGTGTCCTAGGCTGAATATTCGTACCTCGAACAATGTTATTGTGTGAGGTCTTAGTAGTTGATATCACTTAGTTATTGACTTTTAGATTATATCCCCCCCCCAGCTTTGTTAACAGTTTTAGCGTTTACATTTTGGCTCTAGTGCTTCTTTTATTCATCGAGTCCTGGCTGTTGTCTTTTTGACGTTCTTTACAGTTTAGCACTTCGATTTTGGCAGTGGTTTATCTGATTTTTAGCATTGACGCTCCCTACAATTTCCTGAACATACAGCACACTCATCTCTCAGTATGGTTAACCCCATCCTAGCAGTAAGTCACATTTCCTCTTACCAGCTGAAAGTTCTGGAAGGTCTGCTGGAATTAAAAAAAGCAGGTGGGAGATATCCACGCTGCAGATCAGCAAATCATCTCTGCAGGCATGAATCCCTGAATGGGTCTGTCAGGTTGAAGGGCCCAAAGGTCAGAGGGACCCTTATAATAATTAAACCAGTTGAGACTTGGAAGCTGAAACCAGGTGTGGTGTTAAGGATTTGCCATCTTTTGGAGAGACGTGTGCGAGCATTTCACTGTAAGAGGTCTACCAACCCGGAATCAATGAGAGACAGGAGCATAAGCCCTGTGTATTAACAAGTGATCAGCTTTTCTGTTTTCTGTCCAATTGGCAAGCTATACCAAGAGTTGGTGTTGGCCTGTATTGATTGGTCATTAGCATATTAAACAGAGATAATGCTGATGGCTATAAAAATATTGTTTGAAGTTCTTCAGGACTGATCAGGTACTCTTTACTGCTAACATAGCTCTGCATGTTTAAAGCACAGCTTGTGAAAGTCAGCAACTTCAGCGCTACACATTGTGCATCAGCAAAATTCAGTGCTGCACCATTTGTTTGGCTTAGCAAGGACAGTTGTAGTTCAAGTGAGCTAATAACTGTATGTTTGGTGATTGCTTGTGGGGAAATAAGGCAGCCAAGCCATGATCGCTTTATTTCCCTTTTAGTGTAAATGCAGAATGTGTTATCATGGGGTTTTACTGTATTTGTTTTATAATTGAATGTAAAGAGTGCATTGCGTTTTTTAATCAAATTAGGTCTTCATGTAAAGCATGCTAATCCCAAAACAAATAACTACTGTGTAAATTATGTAATAAGTGTGATCTACTCAACTCCTATAATGAAGATCTCTTATAATGAAGTTATTAGATTGTATTTGATGCCCTATAAATGAAAGTAAACATCAGCATTTGGTTGAATAACACATTTTTGTTGGACATGCCTGTATCTTGGGGTTTGGGTGACAGCGAAGATTGGGGGACTTGGGCCCCAAAGTCTTTCCAAGCCCAGAGGCCTGTACAGTAGACTTGGGATCCATCCCTCTATCTCTTGATAAAGCAACTGGCATAATACATTGTAATAGCTAGCCCGGCCACAGACAGACACGACACTGCAATGTCCAAACACCCATACGTTTATTTACACTATATACAACTATTTACAATCTTTACTCAGTCCTTTGTTCCTCGGGCCGCCTCCACTCCTGCCTCGCAAGCTCCGTCCTCTTGCACCCGACTCTCCGAATGGAGTGAGGCGGCCCCTTTCATCTAGTCCCGGATGTGCTCCAGGTGCCTGATGATGGACTTCCAGCAGCACTCCCCAATGTGGCAGAAGTGCTGCCCTTGCACCCGGAAGCACTCAAGGCATAAACCATCCCTGGTCCGTCAGCACTTCCTGGTCTCCGGGAAGCGCTGTCCCCCAGGGATCAAGGACCGTCCAAGTGCCCATTGAAAAGAAGTGCTGCTCTCCCGGTTCCTCCTTCATCCAGGCGTCCCAGCGGGGCAGGGTTCCTGGCTGTCTGTCACAACATACAAGAATTTTCTAGGCCAGAAACTGAACCCAGGACTATTTGGACTGTGAGGTAACTGTAACAATCATTCTGACACAACAAAATCATAACAGACAAAGTGTTTGTGTTATCAGTTTAGTGGCCCAGGTGGGCTATAATCACTTTTGAATTCCAAGTAAAAAAGGAATTTATTTTAGGCTAATTTCTGCCATGCCTGTCTAGCTGCTTATGTGTGAATACAGTAGTACCTACTGCAGGCTTTGACTCGGTGTCTATACAGAGGTATCACATAGATTTAAATATTTAAAGTGTCTAAAGTCTATCCAGAATAAAATTACATTAATTTTCAGTTGTTGCATTTGCTTAGTATTTTCCATAATAGTAGGCAAAGAAAATAATAGGGGGTTTTGTGTGAATTTGTCAATATAAATCTAAAAATTCAAGTGCTTGGTGCTTTAAAAAATGCAGCAAAGCTTCAGCTGAATCTTTTGATTTCCAATAAATTTAATTTAAAACTACTGAAAGAAAAGGTGTAATAAAATATAAAAATATGAATAATTTAATTATTCCTGGAGGTGCTGAGGACAGAAGAGTTAGTAAAGCTGCTGATTGATACCTTCATGGATTTGGTTTCAGTTTTTTGCATTGTCATTGTCTGGGTGAGGCTTCCAGAATCTTTATATAATTCTGTGGGATTTCTTTAGGTCCTCAAGCTTCATCCTATGTAGCAAATAATCTGTGTGCTAAGTTAATTGTGAATATAAAATTAGACTGGTGTGAGAAACAAATGTGTGTTTAAGTTTGAAACCTGCCATCATGTCATTTTTATATAGTGCTCTTCACTGTGTATAGCTCAAAGCACTTACATACTGTAAATGCACAACTAAAATAAGTTATGTGGGCCTCACACACAAATTTGTAAAAGTCAGATCAGCTCTCTGCTAGGGAGCTATAACCATTAAATCACGCAGGGCCCTGTGGGGGTCATAATCTGGCCTAGTTAGAAACATTTCAACACGATGGGAAACCTTTTTTATCTTTTATAAATACCCACTAAATTCAGTTCTTGCACTATTCTCCAGATCAAATGTCTGAGATGGAAGGAACAATACACTCGCTGCTTGGGTTTGTTGCTGCATGCATTTTCCTCCATTCGTTTGTCACCGCATGCTTTTATTGAAACACATTAGGTAAATGTACTGCTTTGAGTTCCCATTGAGCTGGCACATGTGTTCAAGTGATTTAACTTTGAAGCACAGACGAGTAGTTTTATAATTTATTAATAATGTGCAATTCGTGATTTTAATTTTGGAGATTTACAATTTTAAATATTTACAATATTAGAAATTCTATTGGCCTGTTCCACAAGTGTTATTGTTACAAGTTTCACAACTTTAAAAATGTACTATATGAATTATAAAGATTTTCTGGGGGTATTTTTTGTTGTTTAGAGGCACTTAAATGTGATGAATCATTTCTGGTTTTGATTTTGGTTCCTATTATTGTTTCTAGGATTAAGTATATTTTAATAATATTATGGCATTTTCATTTTACTGCACTGCTATTTTGTTTTGCTTATGAGTGCCAACATTTTGAGTGTCCTGCTTTCAGGAAACAGCTCCCAGTTGTTAGAGGGCACTGTCCCAGAAGTTGCGTCATGTGACAGGTCATGTTGTGTTAAGCCAATGTCAAATTACACAACGTTTAGTCACGGGACATGTCAGATTTGCCAACCTTAGTTGCTGGTCTCATCACCACATCATGTCAATTTACATGGCTGAAAATTAGAGGGCTTGTCACATTATCGACTGAGTGCTGACCTTCTAGTGCAGTCATGCTTGCCCCTTTTTCTGCTAGCCAATAGTGTGCTACTTTATGGAAGCAGCACTGTACGAAGGGTTAACAGGTATGGGGAGTTCAGCCACAATCTTGGCCCTTTTTTCTATTCTGTTGTGGTATGTAAGTAGTAGACATTAAATAGACAAGCTTCTCTTCTGTCTGTGAGGTCCAAAACACCTGCGTTCCTTATTCCTCTTCACTGTGTTACATGCATCATACTTCCTGAAAAGCATTCATTAGTTTTCTACGGTGACCATGAAGTGCAACAGAAACAAATTAAATCATGCAAAAACAAAT
Organism: Erpetoichthys calabaricus; assembly: GCF_900747795.2. Lineage (NCBI taxonomy): Eukaryota > Metazoa > Chordata > Cladistia > Polypteriformes > Polypteridae > Erpetoichthys > Erpetoichthys calabaricus. The sequence continues at coordinate 17,961,932 of NC_041404.2, forward strand.
CAGAAAACACAAAAACAAATTAGAAACACAAACACAAATCGGAAAACGCAAAAACAAATCAGAAAATGCAAAAACAAATTGAATACGCAAAAGCAAATGAGAAAACACAAAAACAAATCAGAAACCGCAAAAACAAATTAAAAGCACAAAAACAAATGAGAAAATGCAAAGACAAATTGGAAATGCAAAAACAAATGAGAAAACACAAAAACAAATCAGAAACCACAAAAACAAATTTAATGCACAAAAGAAAATTGAATATGCAACAACAAATCACAATATGCAAAAACAAATTGAATACGGAAAAACAAATCAGAAACAACAAATGCAAATGGAGCATCACGCAAAAAAAATGAAGACTGCGCAAACACAGTAAGAAGCATGAAAACAAAAAGAGCAGCACATAACCCAAATTGAGGCTGAAAAACCAGTGAAAACTGAAGTTCATCACGATTTAATTCCAGTTTTTCAACAAGTGATGGGGTGAAAGCAAGAACGCTAAAAGGTAAAAGACAACTTTTATCTTTTTAGGTATTTTATTTACTTAAGCAGAAAAGATAAAAAAGACTGGCTTTTTTGTAGCTACATTTTAGTTGTACTCCTAATAGACTATATAGGCAAAGAATTATCATATTCTTCAGGGATCTAAAATCTTTACTAATCTCTACTTTTCTCCACTGTCTTTTCTTGTTCTTCTGTGTTAGCGATCTTCGCCACCACCACCTGATCAAGGCACCCTGCGGCCCCCTGAGATGCTGGACTGAAGGTGGGTACCCCAGCTGTCCACGAGACAGACTTCATCAAATCCTACCTCATGAAGCCTGAAAACAAAGAGGAATGAATTAACAACATCTACTGTTTGTTAAGTAGAATGCCCAGTGCAGGCTGGGTGGTCTTCTGGCATTGGAACCTTTACAGTGTTTTGTTTTTTTTTTCTCCAGCCTAACTGCAGTTTGTTTGGTTTTTTTTGCTTTCCTGCAGCCATCTGAACTTACCACCAGACTCATCCTTGGAGACTTGCATCATGACACTATATATAAGGACGCTAATCTTCTCCTTGATATTTATCTGTTGTTAAGATTGTTTAGATTCAATTGTTTTTTTTTTCTTTGTTAATTATTCTTTACTATTACTGCCTAATCTTATTTGTTTCTCTTTTCTTATAACTTTCTCTTTGATATCTTGTAAAGCACTTTGAGCTATACTGTTTGTATGAAAATGTGGTAGATGAGAAAATGTTGTTTTGTTGTTAATACTCTGAGGGTTCTAATGGAAGTGTCAGAGAGATGGGGGGGGGGGGGGGATTATGAGAGCCAGAGAGAGAGGGAAGTTGATGGGGTCTACACCTGGGAATGGCATTGAGGCAATGGGACCCCTGACTGAGGAGGTTTGCTGAGGATTTCACTGGGTTGTCAATCCATAGTTCCTGTGTGTGTGGAGTCATTTGTACAATGGTTGAATGGAGGATTGCTTTTAGTTGATTTTTAAAGTTATTTATGTATTGCATTTTGACTCCCACAAAGAGCACTTGTTTTTATTGATTATTTATTTGTATGCTTGAAATATTTATTGTTCTTAATATAAGCAGTCTCTTTTTGTCATTTTTTATTCCTTTTAAAAAAAAATATTAATTTGTAAAAAATGCAAATTAATTTAAAATATATTTTTGATCCCGGGTTCACTTCCCGGGTCCTCCCTGCATGGAGTTTCCATGTTCTTCCCGTGTCTGTGCGGGTTTCCTCCGGGTACTCCGGTTTCCTCCCACAGTCCAAAGACATGCTGGTTAGGTGCATTGGCAATTCTAAATTGTCCCTAGTGTGTGCTTGGTGTGTGTGTGTGTGTGTGTGTGTGTGTGCCCTGCGGTGGGCTGGCGCCCTGCCCGGGGTTTGTTTCCTGCCTTGCACCGTGTTGGCTGGGATTGGCTCCAGCAGACCCCCATGACCCTGTAGCTAGGATATAGGGGGTTGGATAATGGATAGATGGATGGTTGGATATATTTTTGATGCTGGGTGCTGAATTGGATAGAGCTGTAGGCAGTGGCTGTGGCCTTTTGGAGTTTACACTTTCACTCACTGTCTGCATTGTTTTTTGTGCAGGTGCTCCAGCTTTCTTCCCATATCCCAAAAGCATGCACATTATTTCAAATGGCAGTTCAAAAATGTCCAACGGGTGATTGCATGAGTGGGCCCTGGGATGAACTGTCACCATGGCTGGGGCCGTTCCCTAATTTGTACTGCTGATAAATTTTATGGTTTTTCATAATCCTTAATTAGATTGTTTTTACAAATGTTATTTTATGTTGTTTTCTCCATCTGTAATTTTTAGCAGTGCAAACCTGCAATTCACCAGCAGTGATCATCTGCTGCTTATGCACCCCTACAACTCAATGGAAGCAATTATCTACTGCTGGCTCCATTCAAAACAGGACAATGTATTTCATACTTATCATCACTGTTAAACCAGCCATTATGGTGGATTACATACTTTGAGCTCCTTAGGAAAAAAAAGACTTCAGTATCACGGTGTCATGCTGCTATTGTGAGGGTTCTTGTTGTATTACACTGAAATAGATTCAACCTGAAATTAGTCTTATTCCCTCAAATACAACACACTATGGAAGTCATCTTCTCTCCCCACTTCTCCATAAACAAGTGTTTTTAAATGTTTGCCAGGTGATAATCATCTCTTCAGAGATGCCAGAATTCAGTTTGCTGGAAATCCTGATATGTGTACAGTACATTTTTGATACAGAATCTAAACTAACAAGCATCTTCTCCCACATTTTTGATACAGAATCTAAACTAACAAGCATCTTCTCCTGTATTAACTAACGTGAAAAATATCTCTGATACAACAAAGGTGCTCCTTCCAGAAATTAAGCTAATTAAAAAGTACATCTAACCTTTTTAATTTCTCATAAATTGATAAAAGCACTGAAGGGTGGTATCTAATTATTTTGCTTATGCAGAAAAGATAAATGAGATTCCATTTGAAAGGAGATTGATATTGTTACTTGTTTGTTCTGTGCTTCAGTTAATATGTGATACATTACAGCAATTAAATAATAATGTTTATTTATGCACTTGCTGTCATACTGTTATGAACATTTGCACAGACTGCTTGCTATTAGTTAGCTCGAAAACTGCCCTAAATTGAAGAGTCTAAACAGATGTCGGACATTGAGTATATTTTTTATCCTGTCTCAATAAACTACAATTCTAAATTCATTGCAAACAGTATGAACCCAAGACATTTTATGTTTTGTCTGAGCACCTTCACTTCATTTGTTAATATACATCGATTCCTGCTTTTCAGTTCTGGAACACATTCCAAAAAAAGTTGGGATGGGGCAAATTAGGGCCAGAAATGGGGTAAAATAATGAACTAATGATGTGATTTCCACAGGTGATGTCAACAAGTGGCTCAAATCATGATTTGGTCCAAAAGCAGTATCCACAAAAGGCAGAGTTTTTGAGGAGCAGAGATGATCAGACAATCCCCAGCTTGTCAACAAATGTGTAAGAAATTTATTGAAGTGTTTAAAATAATATTCCTTAAAGAAAGAAGAGAAGGGATTTGCATAGTTCTCCCTCTACAGTACATACAGTAATATCATGAAACAACTCAAGGAATCCAGAGGAATTTCAGTGCATAAAGTCCAAGGGTGCAAGCCTAAACTGAGCACCCATGATCTCTGATCCCTCAGACGGCACTGCATCAAGAATCATCACTCATCGATAGCTGATATATCAATCTGGGCAATAGATTATGTTGGCAAACCTTTGTAAGGCACTACAATACAGAGTTACATTCACAAATGCCACTTAAACCTTTACTGTGCAAAAAAAGAAGCCTTTTGTTAACCATGTCCAGAAGCGGCGTTGGCTTCTCTGGGCTCAGAGGCATCAGGGATGGACCATCACACAATGGAAACATGTATTGTGGTCAGACAAATCAGTAGTTCAGATCTTTTTTGGAATAAATGGATGATGTGTACTCCAGACCAAAGACAATAAGGACCATCCAGCCTGTTATTAGCAGCAAGTCCAAAAGTCAGGGTCTGTCATGGTATGGGGTTGTGTCAGTGCCCTTAGCAAAGGTAATTTATACTTCTGTGATAGCAGCATTAATACAGAAAAGTACATTAAGGTTTTAGAGCAACATCTGCTGTCTTGAAGACGACATCTTTTCCAAGGACGTCCATGCATTTTTCAAGAAGACAATGCAGAACCACATTCTGCACACATTACAAAGGCACAGCTGCAGAAAAAGAGGGTACAGGTAATGAACTAGCCTGCGTGCAGTCCTGACCTGTCCCCAATAGAGAATGAGTGGTGAATTTTGAAACGAGAAATACACCAACATCCCTGTACTGTTGCACACCTTAAGACGTATTTGCAGGAACAATGGGACAAAAATAACACTTGAAATGTTTCATTGCTTGGTGTCCTCAGTGCCAAAACCTCTTTTAAGTGTTGTGAGAAAGAATGATGACATTACAAAGTAGTAAATGCTTTACCATCCCAACTTCTTTTGGAATGTGTTACAGACCTGAAATGCAGGGATGAATGTATATTAACAAATGAAATGAAGTTGAACAAACAAAACATGAAATATCTTGGGTTCATACTGTCTGCAATGAAATAAAAGTCTTAAGTAAATTTAAGAATACTTTTTTTTTTTTTGCATTTTCCATACCGTTCCAACTTTTTCTGATTTGGGGTTGTAAAATGTCACAAAATGGAGGGATGGGCAGCATGGAAGTTATAGTGCTGATGGCTGGCTCCGCTGGGGTCCTTGGGTGCCACCAGAGGGAGCTACCAGAAAGAGGCTTCCCTGTCTTTTTGAGGTTTCAGATGGTCGTAAATTGGATTCTGGTGGCAATGGGGTGGCACCAGAAGTACCCCTGAGTTCAGGTTCAAAAATAGCTGCTCCACCGCACCCTGGGAAGTTGGAGAAAGTAGAAAAGGAGGAAGACTACACTTGTCTGGGTATAAGTGAAGGAACAGAAAGAGAAAAAGAAAGAATTGGAAAAAGAGTTGGCTTGTGAAAGAAAAGAAGAAGCCTGTTTGAAAGTAGTACCTTAAATAAAAATAAATCTTTTGAGTAATCAACTGTCTTATAATTGTGTCTGAGGTTTGGTGATCTCAGACACCCCTTAGTGGTCACAATATATACTACTAACAACTATTATTAATGCTCAGAAATTACTAAGAGATATTAATTAATGTTTTCTTCATATGTTTTGAGATTGTCCACCATTCTCTGTATTTCGGTCTGTTGTCTCTAACTGTCTGTCTTGTCTTGGTTAATGTTCCTTTAATGCCTCATACATTTTTCCTCTGTACCTCTAAACTCTTCTCCTCACTTTTTTCCAGCTGAGGTTGTTTTGTTTCTTTACGGTTGCTGTGAAACTAATTCTTGCCTCTCTTTGGAAATCTCCTGATTCTCTTTCTGAAAATATCTGTAAATCCATTTTCTGTAACTTAGTCTTCGTTGAATTTTCAGCAGCCTGGGTCAATGGATCATCTAGCCCTAAATATGGGAACTGGTAGACCTGTGGTCAGTGTTGTGTCCCTGGGCTTGGTGTCTGATATCTCTTTTTTCATATCATTCTCTGCCTTTGGGCTCTCTGCATTTGCTGTGCATCCCTTTGATTTGTGTGGGCTTGAATGATCTTAGATCTTTTTGAAGATCTTTCTATGGGGCATTTGTGTGTTATGGGAGGAATGAGGTGGAGGGTTTATTATTACTTACCTTAACTGGTGGTGTTTGGCCTGAATTGGTTTTCATAACTATTCCATCTTATTGAGCTTCACTAAATTTTGATTATAAAAAAGTTATGCAATTTAAAATTTCCAAAATTACACAAGAGTGACTATGTTACCACTGTGGAGGTCACTTTTATTATAAAAATGTATGCTTTGGCCACTGTAAAGGAGATATTTTAAAACTTTTCAACTGACAGATTGCAGGTAATAGGCCTTAACCTATGTTTGGTCAAGCTGTGCAGTGCATGCTAGAAGGCATTAGCAACAACAACAACAACAACATTTATTTATATAGCACATTTTCATACAAAAAGTAGCTCAAAGTGCTTTACATAATGAAGAAAAATAAAAGACACAATAAGAAATTAAAATAAGACAACATTAGTTAACATAGAAAAGGAGTATGGTCCGATGGTCAGGGTGGACAGAAAAAACAAAAACAAAAAACTCCAGAAAGCTGGAGAAAAAAATTAAATCTGTAGGGGTTCCAGGCCACAAAACCGCCCAGTCCCCTCTGGGCATTCTACCTAACATAAATGAAATAGTCCTCTTTGTAGTTAGGGTTCTCATGGAGTCACAGCAGGATTGAGAGTATTTTACTTGAGCTTGTGATAATGATTCTGTAACATTTTCTGTGTTTTGAGAAAACTGTAAAAAGGTTTGGCACTGTGCTAACAAGATGAGAACCTGTTCCCAAGTAAGCCAGCAGTTTTGCATGTGTGCTCATTCTGAGCAACAAGGAAGAGGACCTGATTCTGTTTTCTATTGTTAAAGATGATACTTTTCAGTTCTCTCTCAGTTACTGCTTTTTTGACGCTTTTCTAAAGATATCAGTACTGTTGAGCTTGGTGAAAGAAATGGACACTTTTACAGAGAGCTTCCTCTACAGCAAGAAGTATAGGAAATTATAGGTGGAGTGGTGGCTTTGAGGCTAGGGATCTGCACTGGCAATTGGAAGGTTGCCGGTTCGAATCCCGTAAATGCCAAAAAGGGACTCTGCTCTGTTGGGCCCTTGAGTAAGGTCCTTAACCTGCAATTGCTGAGCGCTTTGAGTAGTGAGAAAAGTGCTATATAAATGCAAAGAATTATTATTAAGAAATCTTTTACCTTTCATTTTTTGATTAAGGATTTATCATTTGTAAGTAATAAACCAAGCCACTTGGGAATGTTCTTCAGCGTCTAAATGCTAAAGGGACAACCTGAAGATTTGACCCATCAAGGATGTATGATTCTATGTATCGATGAATATTTCCTGCTATTGATTCTGATGAAAAAAATATAATTTTAAAAGTGATTTTTTAAAATGAGTGTCTCTGTCTGATTGTTACTACTGTTATTGTTTCCAAGTGCAAAGATTGATAATTTCTTGTATAACAGTGCCCCCTAAAGGGAACGAGAGGACACTTTTGTAAAGCCCTCTGTTGGTGGTACAACTGGGTTGAAGTAAAGTAGCAAAAGTAAGGTCAGTCCTAGCCTCCTACAAGTAGCCTGCCTTTATACTGAATGCCTCAAAGATGAAATATATTGGGTAAAGCACAGACAGATAAGAGGTTACAAGTAATAGGTACAGAGCTGGTTTTGACATTTTATCTTATATCCCATTTTATAAAGAGCATAAGATGTTAGTCGGTACCTTTCATTTTAGGTGCATGTCATAGGTGATATGGTAACACAGTCAAACAGCCATGTTACTATAAGGTGGCAAATCTCAGGTGATGTTATCCCATACAAGCTGTTTTGGATCTGTGGAATAATTTAAGATTCTCTGACAAACAGAACAAAATGAAAATTAGGAAAATAAATGGCAGAAGCAGAAAACCTCTTGAGATGTAACTTAAGTATAAATCATTTTATGCCTGTTATTTACGAGCTGACTTTCTATGAAAATTATAAGATACTATAGATGTAATAAGCTAGATGCATTCCTTCATTTAGTATATTTTTCTTTTCTCTTATACTGTTAAGGACCTCTGGTCCTGATGGGAGCTCTAAGTTACCTTATTTTCTTGATTGCAGTGTGAATGCCCAAGGCCCCAGTGCAGACATGTCTTTAAAATGACTGTTAACTATTTTTATTGGGCAAACCTGTCACAGTGTGTCACACAGCCAATAACATTCTTTACACAAGGGGCAGACAGCTAATAAATTACCTTCTAAACTTCATCTTGCTCAAAGATGGAAACAGCTTGAGCATATTTTGTGGTTATTATCTAGTGCTAATTCCCAACAGATTTTTTTATTATAAATATTATTTAAATAGATGTTCTTGTTTCATGAACCTTACAGATAATGTATGAAAAAAAAAACTTCCATTCCAAATCTAAATGTGTTGTCTTAGTGCAGTTGAGGAAAATGTAAAATGTAGAGAATGTGACTCCTGAAAAACCCAGTAAAGGTGACATTTCATTTGTACGGCTGTCACCGCTCCTGCTCATGCTCAGACATTCAGAGCAGTGCTCGCTGAGGCATGGATGTAAATGTTTTAAATGTGTCTATAATCAATTTTTCTTTGCTGCTAAGCAAACTTTGCCTATGTTGCTGTCACTAATTTATGCTGCTCACTTAACCTGAAGTTTGCAGTGTTTGCATGTTTCCAAGGCAGTAGAAGCTGTTCTTATTAAAGAAGACTAAATATGTGACTGAATGCTAGCACTTGAGAACTCATGTCTGATGGCTCTAAAATTAATTTCTTTTATACAAATAAAAATGACAAAAAAGCAACACAACATTTCTGGGTATAGGAGTAGCTGTATTTTAAAGGAAGCTTTAATAAATGGATGGCACATTAGTTTGCACTGCTGCCACGTAGCTCCAGGAACCCGAATTTGATTTGCACCATGGGCTCTGTCTTTGAGAAGTTTTCCACAAGCTCACTGGTTTGGTGTGGGTTTTGTCCCCAGTGGCGTAACTAGGGGGGGAAAGGGGGGACATCTGTCCCCGGGCGCAGCATCCAGGCCATCCAGCCAAATTTTCCTTCCCCATTGCATTTTGGCAAACAGGAGGGGGCGTGAAATCTTCAGTTGTCCCCAGGTGCTGAAAACCCTAGCTACGCATCTGTTTGTCCCAATACCCCTCACACAACCAAAACTTAGGTTGATAGGTTACTCCAAATTGACTTCACATGATTGACTCTTGTACTAACTGGGAGGACTTCTGTATCAGTTTCACTATGGGAAACATTCACCAACATTGAAGATATTCAAAACCAACTTCACTAGATGAGCCAAAGCCCCAGAATGCCTCTCTGGTAAAACAGACAACCTATGGAAAAGGGAGCAAGGAAAGAGAAGCCAGATTTGCTGAAAAACCTGAACCCCCAGTCCTCAATATTTGAAGGTCTGTGGATCTAGAAATGGACTTCTTAGCATTCCAAGGTCACACATATAACTTTGACAAGAATCATTTTCATTTTGAGTGGTGGGCTATGTCTGGTCCTGTCCGGTGCCTAATGCTACTACAGTAGGCACTGGCTCCTTGAAATGCTGTAATAGCAAAATCGGGCTCATGTTATAAATAGATGGATACAGAAGGGCTGAAAACACTGTTTTAGATAGCACAATATCTCTTTTTCAGAAGAGATAGCAAAGAAGCCCACACTCTTTGAAATTTGCTATTATATCTGGAGATGACTTTATCAGGGAATGCATACATCTATGGAATTTTAAGTGCAATATTTTTCTTCATGTTTCCTGACTAGAGATATAAGAGATAATACAAGAAAATCTTAAAGTTCTGAGATAAAACATATTATGAATTACACACCATTCACTTTTACTTTCTACCATGGGTTACCAAACAAAAACATTTTTGTTTAAAGACATTCAAAACAAAGTTATGGTTTAATGACATATTGGTTTATTTTCACACTTATCATGACTTGTAGTAACACCCTATTTTTCATTGGTTGCTTAGATTTTAATTTATTTTTATTGATATGAATGCTTCATCCAAAACGTGTTTTCGCAAAAGTGTGGTTAAAATGTCTTATGGTTAACTGTACTATTAACAGTGTTTTGAACACTAACATTAATTTCAAGGACTGTTAACAATTAAAAAAAAGATTTACTTCTTGCAAGAGTAAGTGCACGTTCCTTCTTTATCAGTTTTCATTCACACTTACCTAAGAAATGAGTCATTTACTACTGGGTAACAAAACAAGAAAAAAAATAAATGATAAAATGCAACTTGTCAACTTTGGCACCTTCGGATAACAAACGTGATTATGCACATTGGTATTTTGTTGCTTCTTACATTTTATAATATAAATAATAGTAAAAATGAAATTATTATTTTATGTTTTGAGAACAAAAAAGGAAAAAATAAGCTGACACTTATCTTGCCAGGACAATTGGCACCAATGTAAGGAGCAGGGATTCATTATAATATATGCATTATGGGGTTTAAAATGTGTGACTTTCTACAGACGGAGGAGGAAATGACTCTGAGTACAGAATCCACATGTTAAAGATGTCCCTTTTGATACAGCTAATGATTCTAACAATTGTTTCCACAATTATTTTAACAGAGGTTCAGTCATTTTAAATATTGTATATTTGGAACATATTTATTATCTTCATATGAATCTGTTTTTTCAAAACAATTTAACACATTACATTCCTTTATATTCCATAATGTTTGGTGTCCTCTTAAAATAATTGACCCTGCGTGTAAGTCTCTACATGTACTGTAGGTGTATTAATTTGTGAAAAGTTTATGAAATTCAGGTTTTCCTTTTGATTCAGTGCAGTCATAATGATTACAGGCTTATAGAAAGTATCCCCCAATTAGAAGATTTTGCACTTTATTCTTAAGCAATACTGCATCAAAGTGCATTTAATTTGGCACGTTTAACACTGGTCAATAGGCAACACTGATGAACAGGCAAAAGACAATTTAATGTCAAAGTGAAAACAGATCTCTGCAAAGTGGTTTAAATTAATCACAAATATAAAACACAAAATAATTGATTTCATAATTACTCACCCCTGTTCATGTCAGATGCAGCTATGAGGGCCTTAGGTTTGTGTGCACAGGTCTCTGTCAGCTTTGCATTTCTGGGAAGCTGCAATATTTTCCCATTGTTCTTTGCAAAGCTGCTCAATCTCTGTCAGTTTGTGTCTGTGAATGAACAGTGTTTATCAAGTCCAGTCACAAACTGTCATTTAGGTTGATATCTGAACTCTGACATTAATGTTGATGTTTTGAATCCATTCTTGTGCAGTTTTGGTTTTATGCTCGTGGTCACTGCCTTGCTGGAAAACAAATCTTCTCTCAAGGTGCAGGTTTCTTGCAGACTGTCACAGGTTTTTATCCAGGATTTTTCTATATTTTGCACTCATAAGCCTTCCATGGCCTGCTGCAGAGAAGTATTCCAACAACATGATGCTGTCACCATCATGCTTCATGGTAAGACTGTGTGCTTTTGATAATATGTAATAAAGGGCCTATTTGAAAAAAAAAGAAACTCAATTTTGGTTTCATCGAACCATAGAACCTTCTTCAAGCTGACTTCAGAATGTCCCAGGTTCAGAAAAATGCTTGCTGAGATGTAATGTGCATTTTTTCTCCTTGCAACTCTCCCATAAAGCTGTGACTGGAGAAGCATCCAGATGACAGCTGTCTCCAGAATCTCTCCAGTCTTGTCCACTGTATCTTGTATTTGTAACTCCTTCAGAGTTCACATACTAGTTCTCTTGCATGATCATGTGGTTTTTGTGAACTGCCCTCTGTCTCTGATAACTCTTCCTATGAAGTCAGTGGATGGATTGAGAGAGCATGAGGGATCATGAGGTCGCTGGAAAGGGGTGTGTGGTGCTCCTGAAATTTCTGCAAAAGAACAAAGGTCCAATGGCCTCATGCATAACGCTGTGCGTGGAATTCACACTAAAACATGATGTAAGGACAAAAGCGTAAATGTGCGTACGCACAAAAAAATCCAGATACATAAATCTGTGCGTTCGCCAACTTCCATGTTCCTGGTCAGCGTGAAAGTAACGCACGTGCACACACCTGCTGTCCCGCCCCCATTTCCTCCCAGAATTATACCTCTTTGAATATGCAAATCAATATAAATAGCCCTTAAGCTCAACGTTCTGTGAAAAGATAATGGCAAAAGCATGGGAGTAATAGAAGAATTTCAGCGAATACCAAGAGGAGAAAAGGAAAAACATACTATTTGTTGGTTTAAAGAGTAGTATAAACAACAAAAGGAAGTTGATCGAGTGACATAGAGAGTCGGAGAAACTCAAAAGCTGAAGTTCACAAAGGCGCACAGTGGCCAAAATAAAAAAGAAGTTGTCAGATATCAAAGTCGCTGTGAAAAGGCAAGTCGTAGCCCACCATCTGAGTGTCATATGAAAGCTTATTAGGGTACAGAGAAAAAAAAAATAGGGACACAGTGAGAAAAAAGCTCAAAATGTCAACTTTAATTTCAAAATTTCCACTTTAATCACATAGTTTATTTTGTCATTAAAGTAGAACATCATAAACCTCATCTTTAAATCGTTTAATTTACTAGTTTCTCAAATACCATCATAACTATAGTAGCACGTTAAATGCTTTGTTTTGTATGTGTTCTTCTATGTGCTCTATGTGTGTGAATCACTACATGCTTCTTAAACGGGCTTTCTCTTCCTCCGACTGCACACAGAATCCATTACATTCGTGATATTACAGCTCTCTGAATAATTAAAACACTGAGATGTATACTTGATAATATTTTCATGATGATAGGAGTTAAAGCATGTTATTAAACATGGGAACATGGTGGCGCAGTGATAGTGACGAGCTGGCTCCCTGTCCAGAGACTGCCTCAAGCAAGATGCTTGCTGCGCCGTGCACAACCTTCAATGAAATAATTTTTTGCAGCAGTACTGTCTCTTTCAGACGTACTAACCCCCAGTTCCTGTCCTTTCTTTTCTTTCTCCAAGTAACCAATCGCCAGCACTGCTTTGACGCTGGGTGCCACCAGTTTGCAAAACCGAGCAGAGAACTTGTGTACGCCAAGCATTTAGCTAGCGTGAAAATGTACATGGCCTTACGGCAAGTTTAGGTTTTATACATCACGATTTGAGCGTGGAAATGGGAGTACGCAACATTTTTGTGCGTACGCACCGTTTATACATGAGGCCCCAAGTATTTAGAGTCCTGATGCTTCCTGTTTTGGACTAAGGCTGGAAGACATGGACGTGATCCTGTGACTTGAGTTGAAAACTGGACTCCTTTGGTACTTCATCTCTTCTGAGAATTCTTGGGTGCTGCTAGTTTGACTTTGTGTCAAACAAGTGGTTGCTCACAGAGTCCCAAATGAGACACATTACTTGCATTGTGAGGAAGCATCAGTTAAGGCACTATGGCCATGTGGCACAATTCCCCAAGGGTGATCTGATCCCCGAGGGTGCTGAGTACCTGAGACGGCTGGACCAGGCCAAGGGAACACCCCTTGGGGGGTATGCCTTGGGGGTAGCCAACTGGGATCCTGAGCTGTTTTGTCATTTGGTGGGTGTGGCAACGTGCGGTACCAGTGCATGCTCCCCAGCCTGACGTGACCTGACGTCCCTTGGAAGATTACACCTGTACCATACTCTTTCCATTTCTTAATGATTAATTTAACTGGACTCCAAAGGATATTTCAATGACTTTGATATTTTCTTGTGACTATCCCATGACTAGTGCTTTTCAATTACCTTTTTACAGAATTGGAGAGTTCTTTTATCTTCATTGTGCAGGTTATGCCACGATTCTGATTCACCACACTTCATTCACTACTTTGCAGAGATCTGTTTCCAATTTAACATTAACACTAGCATCCCTGAAGCCTACAAAAAAACTTGTAATCGCGGGCCACCTTAAATTCCTTCGCACCTCTCCATTAGCGTCTTTTGTTTCGTAAATATGTCAATCAGCACAAACAGCAAGCAGCCTGCTATCCCATCCCCCACCAACAAAGCTCAAGTCACAGAGAAGATTCTCAGATCGTCTGTTTATCTGGGTGTGAGGTGCCTGGAATTGTAGAGGGTAAATAATATATCATTATTTGGAATACATACATTTCAAAACAATATAACCATAGAAAAACAAATTGGGTTAGGGTACAATGCTGACACAACCACTTGGGTGGTGCAGCGATAAGAACTGCTGATTCATAATCACAAGGTTTCTGATTCAATTCCGGGTGTTTCCATTTTGAGTAGTGTGCTGCTCTTATTGTTACTATTATAGAATAAAAACATACATTTGATTTGAGTCTACAACAGCCGGTGTAAATTTATGGCACTTGTAAATGTTAGCGTTTATTATTATTTTTTTTATTCAGTTTTATTCTCTCAGTCATGTTCACGCACCCCCCGATCTGATACCTGCTAGTTTTCAAATAAAAATGAATAATAGGTGAACTCAGATGAGGATGAGAGTTCTACATCAGAGAAAGAGAACAAAAGCCCTCCCCGCAGGAAACATCCACTAACACATAAGAACAACGCCGCTGCACCAGGTGTAAAGGTGAAAGATGGCACCGTTTGGATGCAGCTACAGGTCAGACGTCATCCTGCCAGTCAATCTGCCACATGCATGTCCTTCAAAGAAAAAGCAGGGCTTAAAGAGCTCGCCAAGGTATCGTGCAAAGTCCTGGTTGTGATTATGTTTTGTGATGGTCTTTATAAGACAAACATTTTTATGTTACTTATATAAAAGCCGGATCGGATGTTATTTACCTATTTACCTTAATTTATTTACTTACCTTCCTACAGCATAAAGTCACAAGTAGACTTCAGGACCACTGGTCCACCGCTTGTGTGCCATTTGTTGGTGAAGAAAGATTCACTGATCTTGACTTTGCCAACAATGCTGTGATCTTCATGAAGTCAATGGAGTCTCTGATTGGGGCTCTCGAGGGAGTGAGCGAGGAGTCTGAGTGTCTGGGCTTGCGAGTGTCCTGGATAAAAACCAAGATCCAGGCCTTTAATGACCTCTTGGGCACAGCCATCAGCAGTGTGTCTGTTTGCAGAGAGAGTGTCGACCACCACATCTCGAAAGGTTTACTTACCTTGGCAGCAACATTCATGTCTCTGGTGACTCTTCCTATGAAGTCAGTAGATGGATTGGGAGAGCGTGGGGGAGTCAAGAGGTCGCTGACACTCCAGATATCTTTGCAAAAGGATGAAGGTCCAAGTCTTTAGAGTCCTGGTGCTTCCTGTTTTGCTATATAGTTGCAAGACATGGACACTATCCAGTGACCTGAGACAAAGACTGGAGTCCTTCAGTACTATGTCTTTTCAGAGAATCCTTGGGTGCCGCTGGTTTGACTTTGTGTCTAACAGGCAGTTGCTCACAGAGTCCCAAATGAGACACATTACCTGCATTGTGAGCATCATTTATGGCACTACGGCCATGTGGCACAATTTCCCAAGGGTGATCTGGTTCGCAGGATCCTCATTGTTGAGGACCTGAGCGGCTGGACCAGGTCAAGGGGACACCCACGTAACACCTGGCTGTGGCAGATAGATGGCCATTTCCGGAGTGTGGGACTGGACCACATGTCTGCCTGGGGGGTTGCCAACTGGTATCCTGAGCTGTTTCATCATGTGGTTGGTGTGGCAACATGCTGTACCAATGCATGCTCCCCAACCTGATCTGCTACCTATTGTAGGTATCTATAGTATATGTAACTTTTCTGAGGAGATCAATTTTGACTTTGAGTTTTCAATAGATTTACATATTTTAGACACCCTGAACACAATCTGAGCACATTTAAAGTGATGTCTGCCTGCATGTTTGTGTATGCGTGCATGTGTGTTTGTTAGTGCCGTAGGCTGCAAGTGTGTGGACACGTAAACTCAAAAATGCAAATGAAATGTAGCACAGTAATTAGCACTGGGAAATTTTAGCATATTGGTTTTGAGCAAGAATCCTCTTGTGCATTGTTCTCCATAAAGATGACAACATTATATCACAAAAATATACTGCTACAAAAAATTAAAGGAACACATCAGATCTCAATGGGAAAAAAATTATTCTGGATATCTATACTGATATGGACTGGGTAATGTGTTAGGAACGAAAGGATGCCATATTGTTTGATTGAAATTATCAACCTTCAAAGACACCCCGAAAATCAAAGTGAAAAAAGTATGCTGCAGGCTATTCCATTTTGCCAAAATTTCATTGCAGCAATTGAAAATCGTACTCAGTAGTTTGTATGGCCCCCACGTGCTTGTATGCATGCCTGACAATATTGGGGCATGCTCCTAATGAGACGACGAATGGTGTCCTGGGGGATCTCCTCCCAGATCTGGACCAGGGCATTACTGAGCTCCTGGACAGTCTGAGGTGCAACCAGGTGGTGTCGGATGGACAAAAACATAATGTCCCAGAGGAGTTCTTTTGGATTTAGGACAGGTGAGCATGGAGGCAGGTCAATGGTATCAATTCGTTCATCCTCCTGGAACTGCCTGCATACTCTAGTCAAATGAGGCTGGGCATTGTCGTGCAACAGGAGGAACCCAGGACCCACTGCACTAGCACAGGGTCTGACAATGGGTCCAAGGATTTAATCTAGATACCTAATGGCAGTCAAGGTGCTGCTGTCTAGCCTGTAGAGGTCTGTGCATCCCTTCATGGATATGCCTTCCCAGACCATCACTGATCCACCACCAGACCGGTCATGCTGAACGATGTTACAGGCAGCATAACATTCTCCATGGCTTCTCCAGACCCTTTCACGTCTTTTACATGTGCTCAGGGTGAACCTACTCTCATCTATGAAAAGCACAGGGCGCCAGTGGTGGACCTGGCAATTCTGATATTCTATGGCAAATGCTAATTGAGCTCCATGGTGCTGGGCAGTGAGCACAGGGCCCACTAGAGGATGTCGGGCCCTTAGGCCACCCTCATGAAGTCTGTTTCCGATTGTTTGGTGAGAGACATTCACACCAGTGGCCTGGTGGAGGTCATTTTGTAGGGCTCTGGCAGTGCTCATCCTGTTCCTCCTTGCCCAAAGGAGCAGATACCGGCTCTTTTTAGCTCTCCTAGAGTAACTGCTAATCTCCCAGAATCTCCTCTGTGCCCCTGAGACTGTGCTGGGAGACACAGAAAACCTTCTGACAATGGCACATATTGATGTGCCATCCTGGAGAAGTTGGACTACCTGTACAAACTTTGTAGGGTCCAGGTATCGCCTCATGCTACTAGTGAAAAAACAGTCAGAAAAGAGGAGGAGGAAAAAATGTCAATGGCGTCCACCTATTAAACCATTCCTGTTTTGGGGGTCATCTCATTGTTGCCCCTCTAGTGCACCTGTTGTTAATTTCATTAACATCAAAGCAGCTGAAACTGATGAACAACCCCCTCTGCTACTTAACTGCTCAGAGCGATATCCCAGAAGTTTCATTGACTTGATGCTATACTCTGATTAAAAAATGCTCCTTTAATTTTTTTTAGCAGTTTATATACTGTATACGTAGGGAACATACAGTAACAGGATCAGAATTTCAGTTTAGTTTCAATAGATTTATATGCTATGAGCCTGATCTGACCACATTCCAAGTGATGTTTCTCTCTGTTTGTGTGTCTGGATTTAAGTCTGTGGAAACAATAACTCCAAACTAAATCTTTTAATCTGAATGAAACTTGGCACATTTATCAGCACTTTAATATACTAGAAGCTTATTGATTTTGAGGGAAAAAATGCTTCAGTAGATTATGCTTCACAGAAATAATCATTTTGCTTTTTTGTGCACATTTTGGCCCAAACTACAGCACAGCTGGGGAAGGAGAATACAGTTTTTCAAGAAAATTTGATTCTTCCATTTCATTTGACATAATAAAATATTGGCATGCAATAAAGTATTGCTAAAATCACAGCTTTATGTAAAGAAAGTTATGTGCTGGACACATGAGCTTTTTATTAAAAAAAAAACCTGTTAAAATTTCATCTGCCCTTTTCAAGGACTGAGTGCCAAGCCTGTAATGCTGACAAAAAAAGAAAAAATGATTTTACTCAATTGACAGCTCCACAAGTAGACCTTAAAAAGGAGTCATCATTTAACAATTCAGAAGATAGCCAAAACTTTATTTTAATAAACCAGGGTGTGGATATCAGCTGACCAATTGGCACAAGTCCTTTAAGTCATTGAGAGGTAGAAAAAGAAAAATGTTTCATCACATGAAGTAAAGGTTCATACCATTAGGAACTGAAAGGCCGGCATGCACTTTCAGAGAAAAATAAACACAATTTTAAAGATATTAGAGGTAATTATCCTTGAAATTCAATCAAGGCTGTCTATGTAGTGCTGTCAGAAATGCATCAGTATTCTCCCCAACTTCAAGAAATCATGTCAACCCACTTGTGACCAAACACATTAACAGATTTACTTGAAAGTCTATCTATCTATTTGTATTTTTTCATTTTTTTTTTTTTTTGCTTTTTCTGCATCAAGATCTGGATATAAATAAATCAAAGCAAAGCAGGAAGCCTTAAATATAATAAGCCAAAAATGCTTCACCAGTTAGGGAAAGAAAAAAAAGCTAAAGAAAAGTAAAGATGTTTTGATGTCATTGAAAAACGCAGACACAGGAAAACTGGTAAAGACACACAATTAGTAAAATAAATGTGTGCCTCAGAGAAACAAGCGCAATAATCAATAAAGCATCTTGCCATGCGAGCTCAAATCTTGGTGAGCTCTTTAGGAATCTGTAAAGATATTGAGTTTAGAGCATGAATGCTAAATATTTCAAAGTCTTTCTGACAAGCAGAATTCTAAAGTTATTTGTATTTTGAATAAAACATCAAAAATAGATGGTGTAAAATATAATTATATTTTTACCATGGCACTGCTAGCTTAACCCAGTCACCTTTCTTTCAATCTTCACGAAAAGGAGGGTGTGGACTTGGACAAGTTCTATCTGAGTGAATATCCTGTTTTATTTCATTGTTTTTGACCTTTCTTCCTCCATTCTGCTTATTCTGTGGGCTGTCCTCAGCCTCACACACTTTGTCATCTGTAAGACGAGAGACAGATGTTTTCACACATCCGGCCCCTGTGGTCCCTCTGCTACAAAAGTAAGACGCTCCCATCTCACTCAGGGGACAGCTAACTGATGACTGGAGCTCCTATCTGAAATTGAAGCACCCCAGAAAAGATTGAAGTGGCCTCTTGTTTATTTAACCTGCTTTCTTATATTGTTTTATTAAATGCACCATCGATCACATGTTTCTGTTAAAGAACAGTTTAAGTATAAAAAGGGGCAACCAGGTTGGTGCCCCAACACTTCATGACCAGTGTATGTCCTCAATCGACAATGACAGCATCACCTCATTTGGCACTGGAAAAAGAGCAATATCTATCTATCTAATACTGTTTATTCCAACCAGCCACCTTTTGTCTATAGACTTGTTTTTCTTCATTCAGGGCTGTGAATGTAACATTTGGTGGTTACCCAAAAGACCTCTGACCACCCTGTCTTGACAACTTCTCTGTCACTTATAAGGGATCCTTTACGCAAACCTCACTATTACGGAGAAAGTGTGAAGAGTGACTGCAAAGAGTCAGGACAACTCCAGTCACATTGATGCCCTGCTATTGGCAATCATCCATCAATCAACAAACCAACCAACCTTTCTTTTATGCAGCACAGATAATGCCAATTATTTTCAGAAAGAGCTTAACAGAACAGACAAGTGTTTACTACAGCACCAAATATATAAAATAATCTGTAAAATAATATAAATAATTGAAATAGGCAAATAACATAAGCATAGCACTTTGCCGCTGTGGTTGGCGGTGCTACCTCACAGCTTTAGAGTCTTGTGTTTAAATCCTAGCTAAGTGACTGTCTGTGTGGAATTTGTTTGTTCTCCTTGTGTCTGCATTGATTTTTCTTCCAGTCATCCAGTTTTCATACCACATTCCAAAAACATGTAAGTTAGTTTTTTTGGGGACTCTAACTTGGCCCACTGATGGTGAGTGTGCATGTATTTCTTGCGAGGGACTGGCACTTTATTCGTGGTTGTTCCCTACCTTGCCTCGTGTAGAGGTCCCACCTCCCTGACCCTTTCATTGTACATAAAGCAGGTTAAAAAATGGATGGGTGGATGGATCAACATATAATGCAGCACTGAATGCCACCAGCATGGAAATGCACTATTTTTAGCAGGTAGCATTGAAAAGAACAATTCTCCAGGTTATTCCTAACTTTATTTAACTTGGTCACTATACTCAGACTAAAGGAAATTGACACCCTCACCAGACATGAGATTTCAAAAAATGGAAAAGTGTGCCCTCTTGCAGCTACCTGTCTCCATGACTGGTTACATAAGCTATCCCTTCTCTTTTCACAAGTCTCTCTCCTCTCTGCGTGATCCTTTTCCTTAATAGGCCAGATGAATTTTAAATATGCACATTATGGGATGATAAATAGAAAAGAATTTAGTCAAAAATGACTTCTGTTGAACTCGAGCAGCCCTTTGCAGCAAAAGAGCAAAATTAGGATTACAACACCATTACATATAAAAAGGCTGCTCTGAAACTTAAATTACTCCAGTAGTCAAGATGTAATGTAAAGAATGATCCATCTTTCTCTTCATTTCCCAACCTGCTTCACCCATTCAGGTTTGGAAGGATTCCGTGCCTACATCAACATTAGGGAGCACAAGGTGGGAACCAAACTTGTTACCTTTTAAATTCAAATACATGTTGGTCTTGTGCTATTCTTAAAATGTGGTAAGCAGAAAATAGCTTCTACATGCAAGTCCACCAATAGAGAGAAATGGTGCATGTGCTTAACGTAAAACAGAACGTCACCATTCTTTACGTCTATGAGCAGGTCAGCAATATACAGTATGCTTGATGGGAATCTTTTTGACTCCATCTATTCAGCCATTTCCTTTTGCTCAGAATCCTTCCTGTCTTTCAGCCTACTTGAAGTCAGCAGAGTACATACACATTAGGACCTGTGAAAACTCGCATACACCAAATTAAAAAGAGCCTCAAAACAAGAATAAGTGATGAATGGTCTAAATTAAAAAATGTACCAGTGAGAAAACAATGTAAATACCACACAGCAATACATACTGTATAGACTTGATTTTCTCCCTAAACCCCAAAAGGCAAGATGTCCCTGGCAAGTGTTTTCTGCCTTCCGCTATTAGAGTATGCAGTCATTGGGCTTTAGCCTCTTTGTACTCTGCAGTTCACTCCAGATCGATAATGCAAATAAATTAGATTATCAAAGGCAATCAAATCAGAAGATGCTGAGTTGAAAAACTATCTAATCCCTCTGATGTGGTAACCGTGACTTGATTCAGGGTCAATGTGAGAGGCCATGGAATGAGCATAAAGGAAAAGTGAGTAAGGTTATGAGAATGCTTCAAAGTTTGAATTCATCATTGGAAATTGGATTGTGGTTCATTGCACCAGGTCACTACACAGCAGGCCACCTGTCCACACAATAATCAGCAGTGAGACCAAGGCATCTTCTTATTCTCAACTAGAACAGCTTACTATCATTTTCACATATTTTACTCTAATTGCCACCAGGCAGTCACATCATGCAGTGTGAGGTAAAAAGCCATTTGCTAAGATAATATAATTAATTAAATCCAGCTTCACAACTTTCTGATTGACATTTAACATGTAAATTGTATTTTTAGTAAAGAAGTTCAGTCATAAAAGGAGGATAAAAAAACCTGCTTAAATGTGTTGCAAAATAGGCAGCAAAATAAAGCATTTAGGATGGCTCTAATAAAGACCTTACGATGGCACTAATCAAAAATGTAGGATGACCTTATCCACCAGGTATGGTGGCTTGCCTGCTGGTTCTTCCTCCAGGCACCACAGTAAAGCACTCCCTTCTCATCCTCCTTCTCTCTCTATCTCGCTCTTTAATCAGTCGTGAGCCTGGCCTCTCTCCCACCATTGAGCCATCGCAAGAAATCTAGTTTAGAATCCAGACTCAATTAATTATGTAGCCTGAGGGGGATTTCAACCCTTTCCAAGGGTCAATTTCATCCAAGTTCAATAATGACTCTAATTATAACCTGTAGAATTACTTAACCTACAATGTCTACAGCCTGGATGGCTCCCTAGTGTCAAATGTTGTCCCCACACCAGAAGATTCCAACAGCCCTTAAAGGCCTGGGCTGTTCAGGCAGCTCACTGTTCTCTCTCTCAAACCTCAGCAGCAGAGTTTCAACTGTCTCGTGTAGGTGATGTCTTCTGCAGCCTGCCAGCCCTGGAGATCTTTTGGTTTCTTGCAAGTTCTCCATGGTGTCTTTCTCATACTATATTGAGCAGTGGTTCTCAAGCTTAATTCCTCCAAGATTCCTCAGTGTACCACAAAAATATGCAAGGATACACAGGCCATGATATTTACCTTCTTGTACCTTTGCTGCAGTCTTGATAAAGGTAGATATTTTTGAACTTAACATTTATTAACAAAAGCATAATTACTGCTGAAGCTATTAGAGGCCGTTTCAAAATCAGTTTGCATGTTTATTTTAAACCTTTATTTAAAAAAGGTTATTTTTACTAATGCCTGAATTTCTTAATCATAACACAAAATAAGATGTTTTTAAAGATAAATAATAAGCAGTAAATACAAAAAAAATGTAATATCTCACTGCAGATAATTTTGATATCAACAAAAGTTACTCACTACTCCTTTGGTATTATTTTTTAATACATTCAATTACCTGCATGAAGTATTTCTAAAAATATCAAATCAAATAATTTTTTTAAAATGCAGAATTGGTCACTGCAGACATTTTTTCATAACTTAACTACCTAAACTACTTTGTTATCCTCTGGATTCAGCACTAGAGTATTTCCATCAACAGCAATAGCCACATTTAACACGAGTGGAAATGTAAATGTATTTTCTCTCCACACACAACAATCAAACAATCATATCAACAATCAAATCATCATAAAAGACAAAAGAGTCAAGATAAACACAAACTAAATAAGTTACTAAAGGGTGCCGAAATAACTGTAAAAACAGCCTCAGAAGACAGCACCATAATTTGTGCTGCAATTGGCAATGTGAGATACGGTAAAGAGTGATGTAGTTTGCAAATCAAAATAGCACCCCTACTTTTTCTCCTAAGCACCAAAATATAGGGGGCATTTATTTATTTATTTATTTTAATTTTTACCTGGCACATTTCAATGCAGGCTTTAGTCGGTATGGCTGTCCTATTTCCTACTCACATGGTCGTGACTTATAGTATTACAATTGAGATCCATGCAGCCAAATATCATAAAGCCAAAGAAGTTATACAGACCTGACCCACAGGTATGCTACAGCTTTTTTTTATAATGGGGGTGTTGTATGCACAATAAAACACAATTTTGCATTCTTAAATAGCACTGATAGGTGAAATTCACCAAAGTGTTTTTCTCAGGAAAACATACTCCATTTTTAGGTGACCTTGTTAGGCAAATATTTTCCTGGAAATTCTCCATACGGCCAGTTTAGATTAACTTTTTTCCCCCATGATGCCTTGTGAGTCCAGTGTGATATAACAGAGCTGTAGCATCCAATATTGGATGGGAAGTCCCCTGAGTATATAATGCTAACTGTAGCAAGAAAAGTTGCAAATGTATTTAAAGACAAAATGTGTACGTAGAATGAAACTGGAAATGTGTCAGTGTCTTAAAGGTAATTTTTTTTGTATGGACTTGTAGATAGATAGATAGATAGATAGATAGATAGATAGATAGATAGATAGATAGATAGATAGATAGATAGATAGATAGATAGATAGATAGATAGATAATTTATTAATCCCAAGGGGAAATTACTCCAGAAACATAATTCTTACTGCACCACTGCCTCTGTCCAAGTGGGAGAGGGACCGGTGTAGCATGTAGATGATGGCATCCTCCACTCCCACCTTCTCCTGGTATGCGAACTGCAGAGGGTCGAGGGCGTGATGGACCTGTGGCCTCAGGTGGTGAAGCAGCAGCCGCTCCATGGTTTACATCACATGCGACGTCAGAGCGACAGGCCGGAAGTCATTCAGCTCACTAGGATGTGATACCTTTGGGACTGGGGTGATGCAAGATGTTTTACAAAGCCTCTCCCCTGTTCCAGGCTCAGGTTGAAGATGCACTGTAGAGGACTCCCCAGCTCCAACGCACAGGCCTTCAGAAGTTATGGTGATACTCCATCTGGAGCCGCTGCTTTGCTGGCACAAAGTCTCCTCAGCTCTCTGCTTACCTGGGCTGCTGTAATTATGGGTTGGGGTAGACTCTCTCCTATGCTGGTATCAGCAGAAGGATGGGTGGAGGGTGCAGTACTCTGAGGTGAGAGTGGGTTAGGGTGGTCAAACCTGTTAAAAAAGTTGTTCATCTGGTTTGCTCTCTCCATGTCTCTCTCGATGGCGGCACCCCGCTTTGAGCTGTAGCCAGTGATGATCTTCATCCCATCCCACACTTCCTTCATGCTGTTATTCTGCAACTTCTGCTCCAGCTTTCTCCTGTACTGCTCCTTCGCCGCCCTGAGCTGGACTTGGAGTTCCTTCTGCACGCGCTTGAGCTCATGCTAATCACTGCCTTTAAAAGCCCTTTTCTTCTGGTTCAAAAGGCCCTTGATGTCACTTGTAATCCATGGCTTGTTGTTAGCATAGTAGCGTACTGTTCTTACTGGAACTACAATGTCCATACAGAAGTTGATGTAGGCAGTAGTGCAGTCAACAACCTCCTCAAAGTTCTCACTATAAGATCCCTGCAGGATATCCCAGTCTGTAGTTCCAAAGCAGTCTCTCAGAGCCTGCTCTGCCTCAGGGGACCACTTCCTGAATGAGCGTGTGGTTGTAGGTAGCTCCCTCACTCTTGGTTTGTAGTGAGGCTGAAGCAGAACCAGGTTATGATCTGCTTTCCCAAGTGCAGGCAGCGGGGTGGCGCTGTATGCGTCTTTAATATTTGCATACAGTAGGTCAATAGTCCTATTTCCCCGGGTGTTACAATCCACATACTGGGAGAAGGCAGGTAATGTTTTGTCCAGCGTTACATGGTTGAAGTCTCCAGCGATTAGCACAAGTGCCTCGGGGTGTTGTGTTTGTAATTTAGCCACATCGGAATGGATGATGTTACCCACTATCTCCATGTCCGCCCAAGAAGGGATGTATACAATAACAACAATGATGTGTCCAAACTCTCTGGACAAGTAAATGTCCCTGCAGCAAGTGGAGATTTTAACGTTAACATGTCCAGAGTTGCACCATCTTGTATTGACATAGAGTGCAAGTCCTCCTCCTTTCTGCTTTCCGCAGGTATTTCCGTCTCTGTCCGCTCTAACTGTGCTAAACCCGGGTAGCTCCATGTTAGCATCTGGGATGTTAGTTGTTAGACATGTTTCACGAAAACACAACAAACTCCATTCTCTGTAGGTCCTGACATTTTTCACCAGCGCAGCCAGTTCAGTGATTTTATTTGGTAGTGAGTTCACATTTCCCAGGATCACAGAAGGCACCAAAGGTTTGTAACGCCACTTTTTCACTAAGCGCTTGGCTTTTAACTTAACACTGGCTCTGCTGCCACGATACGGCCTTCTTACCTCGTCAGGTAAATAGGTAACCACAACGGCGCGGGCATTTGTTCTCAGCGCTTGACGTTGACTACTTGAATAGATGAGTCTCGGCGTGTAAAAATCCATGTCCAAGTAGTAAAAAGTGTCCAGGGAATGAGTCCACATAAAAGAAAGTGGTAGGAGTTAACAGTGAAATAGAGAAAAAGGTAGAAAAATAAAGTTATACACGGAGCTGCTGGAATAGCTGCCACTCGCAGCGGCGCCTGAGTCACATATGATTGTATGTGACTCTTGAGTAATGCGGAGCCCATCATTTCAACAGTATTACCCAGAATGCTGTACAGTTGATGCAATCAGGAAGGAGTGAAGAATCCATGGATTTAAGTGGTGCACTTATTCTGTAGCAGTGGCAGTGAACAAGCAATAGAATCAACAAAATCATTTATTTATATTGCACATTTTCATACAAATAACTCAAAGTGCTTTACAAGATGTTAAAGAGAAAGTTACAATAAAAGAGAAACAAATAAGTTTAGGAAATAATATTAAAGAATAAGCAACAAAGAAAAAAATAAAACAAATGAATCTACATGACCTTAAAAACAGAAGAATATCAAGTAGAAGAGTAGCATCCCTATATACAGTGTTTTATGGTATAAGTCTGTAAGGATGAGTCCAGTGATAAGGTCAGATGGCCAGGAGAACAGAAAAAAACTCCAGTTTGGCTGGAGAAAAAAAACAAAATCTGCAGGGGTTCCAAGGCCAAAAGACTTCCCAGCCACTACTGGGCATTCTGCCTAAGATAAATGTTCTTAAATCAGTCCTCTTTGTTTCCAGGCTTCGCAGGATAGGATTTGATAACGTTGGTCTCATGGACAGCTGAGGCACCCGCCTTCATTCCAGCATCACAGGTGACTGGATGGTGGTTTGATCAGGTAGTGGTGGCGCAGATTGCTACCACAGAAGAACCGGAAAAGATTTTGGTTTGACAGAGGTGGGTAACTGCTATCAAAATTTTTGACGTAGGATGGGTAGGTGGGTTAGACAAGCCTCCGTGAATTCAAGCTTCATGCCTGCCACTATTTGCAAGAACTTTTGGTGTTCTGATATTTATCTCTATTAGTCTTATGTCTGTGAAATATGATGCCACAGTGGTTAGTACTGCTGACTCAGCTCAAGCTACATTTTTGTCCACTATAATTGGTCCAGCTTAGTTTACAGATGTTTCCCTAGCCATAAGAGACACTTAAAAGACCATTGTACCATTTCAAGGAGTTCTGTCAATTTCCCAAACATTTCCATGATTTTGCCAAAATACAGTCAAAGTGAATTCAATGGGGTTCGCTCATGACTATTAAAAAAATTAGGTCTAAAATATATGCTTAACATAAGTATATAAATAAGGACAGATTTTTATCTTTTTGTATATCTCAAATGATATAGGTTTTGTTTCCCTTTCACAGGAGTATTTCTCATGGCATTTTTTCATACAATACAGGTTTAAAGCTGGCACTTTGATTAGAAATTATATTAGTACAACTTCTTTAATGTACTTGCTAAATAACAAAAATGTGCAGAAACCAGCCTGGGCATTGCCTTTGGAGACAACTAAATGCTTAGGGATGCAGGAATACCAGGAGCTGCTAAGGAGATTTTGGCCTGGTGCCCCCAGTGCTGGAGTAGTGCCAGTTTGACACCTTAAACAATTCTCATGCCTGTCTGGAAGTGACCCTGGGAAAGAGTTTAAAGCATACCTCAAAACCAGTGACCTTCTAAGTGTGGAGTCAGAAGGTAAGCTGAGGTCATGCCCAATGCTTGGCAGTAAAACGGACCACACGTCCAGAGAGAGAATGAAACAGAGAAAGCAAGAAAGACAAGAGGTGTAAAAAGGACTGCATGTGTAAGGCACTTCAAAGGTATGGCATACTATATAGGTAGGGCCAGAAAGTCAGCAGTTTGCCTTTTGTATTGTCCTTTGCATATCCCCCTTTGTTTATCTTCCTTTGTGCTGATTTATATAATAAATATGTAATTTTGCATAATTTGGCCTCCTTGCTATCATTGTGGCTTGAGGAATCACTGCAAGAGGACCTCCCATTCTTTACAGCTGGATTAGTAAAGCACATAACTAGTACATGTCAAAACATATTTGTC
Organism: Erpetoichthys calabaricus; assembly: GCF_900747795.2. Classification (NCBI taxonomy): domain Eukaryota; kingdom Metazoa; phylum Chordata; class Cladistia; order Polypteriformes; family Polypteridae; genus Erpetoichthys; species Erpetoichthys calabaricus. The sequence continues at coordinate 17,989,384 of NC_041404.2, forward strand.
ATGGTTTTGCTGGAGCCCTGTCATTGACATTAGTTTTTGTAAATTGTATTCTTTTTATTGTTTATTGTCTTTATAAAGTGTTTGTTGTTTTATGTTAATGAAACTGTTTTTGGTAATGATATTCTTTTATTATGTAATTGCTTTCATTATGTTTTCTTGTTTCTGTTAATCAATTTATTGTTTTCTTGTATTGGTTTTGGAAGTGTATCTCACTTTTTTAACTTTCTTTCTTTATATATAGTACAATAGGGGCACTACTTGAATTCCCATTTAAGGGGTTGTCCACTAACCACTTTGGCATTGAGAAAGGTTCACTGTGTTGCTGGCGTTCTTGTCATTCTTCATCTATCAGGTTAGTGACACCTTTTGTGTATTTCATAATTTTTTCTTATTCTAAAGATGGATTGCTAGCAACTTTAGTAGGAAAAGAGCCAGAAGCAAGGATGTTACAAACAAATCAAGAGTAAAAGCTGGAAAACTAAAGAGAACTTTTGTCTAAGCCAAAACATGCAATGAAAATAATAGTCAAAAAATCAGAGCAAACAGATACTGTAATTAACCGAAAAGACTATTAAGTGGAAACTCATTAGCAAAATAGTTATGATATCTGCAAACTTTGAAAAAGAAAGGTCATAGCAGGCAGCCTTTTAACTTGTCACATCAATGTCATGAACTGTTGTGCCCTCCAAGGACACACATCTGGCAACCAGGGGTGCATTCAGTAGATCTTAAACTTTTTTTTTCTCGTGACCCAATTTTTCCTTTTGCTTCTCTTCGCAATCCGCAATCCTCCTTGAAAATTGCTTTCCCCTTGCAAACACCAACCCATTGCTTGCAAAAACACCATTCCAGTTGGCACAGCATGATGCTGCCTCTTAGCCCTGATGTCCTGAGTTCAAGTCCATGCAGCAGTGCCTTATGAATGAATTTGTGTCCAAAGACATACTTTCGCCTTGTGAATTTGTGACATACAAAGACATACTGTTTAGCATATTCTCTCTTTATGGAGCACTGCCATAAGGGAACAATTTTGGTTCCCAAAAGAACAATCACCATGAAGGTTGCAGAAGAAACCTTTATTTATTTAGATTTGTAATAGGCTCCATAAATAGCCATGAATAGATAATAACAAATTTAGCACAGTGGATTCCTCATTTTTAAAAGATTCTTGCTGTATAAAATAACCCAGGCTCAGTTCAGGTTTTCTTACTCCACTGTATCCTGTTAGATATGCTGCTACACATTAAAGATTTTAGTTTTGATCACATATTAGGAACCTTTCCAATCCCCAAGCAACAGTTTCATACATAAAGAATCCTTCCCATTGTGAAATAGTTTATTTATCAAGCAGTAGGGCTAAGAGGAACCACACAATCTGAAAATGTGCCATTACAAAACTGTTATATTTAACAGTGCATACTAAAACAGAAGTGGTGCAAAATAATTTTAATCTTTAATATGTCATATTTGAATGCATTATATTTGAAAACCTCAAGTAGCTTCAAAATATCATTGAAAAGCATAACAGAAAACCTTACAAAATGTGAATAAAGAATATTTTCATATCATTTTTTAATTTACTTTTCTGTATTTTTGGCATTTTCAGTTTGTCAGGCCTTTTGCTGGTTTGGCTTTTTCTACCCTTATATTGTGATTATCCAGTCACCACATTTTATATTTTGGCTTTTTGTAATTTTTTGATCCTGTCTGCTTTGAACATTGGAAATTTCAGACCCTTAATATTTTGCTTTTTGTTATCCCTGGCCTATTAGCAAGTACTTAGCATGTTTAACATCCATCATAGTTTAATTAATGGAGGGAATTATTAAGAAGAAGACTAAGTGACACATGGCAAGTAAAGGAGTTTTAGGGAATAGTCAGCCTGGGTTTGGACTGGGGAGGCTGTGTTTTCCTAAGTTGTTGGGATTCTATGAGGAAGCAACAAAAGCATATGATGAAAAGGTGCATATGATATTATTAATCTTTAAAAGTGTTGGATGAAGTCCCACATGAGAACTTGGGCATCAAATTAAAAGAAGTGGGAGTTGAGGGTGTTGTGTGTAGTTGAGTGTATAGATGAGAGCCAAATTAGCTAAAGCATAGGAAGGAGAGGGGTATGGTGCGAAGAACTTTACCAGGATTAGGTGAGTTTAAGAGTGTTGTCCCTCAAGGGTCACTGCTAGGGCCACTGCTATTTTTAATATACATAAATGATCTGGATAGGAATATAAACAACAAACTAGTTAAGTTTACAGATGATACCAAACTAAGTGGAATGGTAGCTAATCTAGAATCAACCAAATCATTGCAGAGGAACTTCAACAGAATACAGGTATGTAACAGATACAATTTAATGTAAGCAAATGTAAGAAATTCACGTAGTAAGTAGAAATGTCAGATTTGCATGTTCTCCCTGTGTCTGCATGGGTTTCCTCCAGGTGCTCCAGTTTCCTCCCACAGTCCAAAGACATGCAGGCTAGGTGCATTGGCGATTCTAAATTGTCCCTAGTGTGTGCTTGGTGTGTGTGTGTGTGTGTGTGTGTGCCCTGCGGTGGGCTGGCGCCCTGCCCAGGGTTTGTTCCCTGCCTTGTGCCCTGTGTTGGCTGGGATTGGCTCCAGCAGACCCCCGTGACCCTGTAGTTAGGATATAGCGGGTTGGATAATGGATGGGTGGGTACTGCTTAATTTGCATAAAATTAAGTTAATATGGGGAGTGGAAAACAAAAACTTTCAATATGGTGATAATAAACATTCCTGGGGCCCATAGTTATTGTAGAAATGTCATTAAATACTTCTACAAACCTTCAGGTCTATTTAGGTTTACAGGCTAGTGGAGAGGTAAAATTCAAATTCTGTTGGAGCGAGTTCAACTGATTACTGAAATATCATGGAGTACAGAGCACATCACATTAAGCTGCAAGCAACTACCTTTTAAACATCTCCCTAACAATTTCTAAACTTTACTTTTACTTTCCAGTTCATAATGTCAAAGTGCAGCTGCTCCCCTTTCTAGCTATCCTTCTTCAATTAAGAGATGTAATACAAAGACAGGATAGGAGACATCAAGCATGTTTCCATTCTGGGACACCCCTTTGCAGGTCTTTATGTCTGTCCTTACAATGATTTGACTTAAAAGGCAGATGGACACCCAATATTAATTGCTGCTCAAACTGTCAACCTTTGATGAAGCAGTGAGGTAGACAGCTGTCACCTGCCAGGAGGCCAGTTTTTCCATCCACTCTCTTGAAGGCCCCCCTTCAAGAAGCCTATAAGAAAGCAAGCAAAAAAAATCAGGAAAGAAAATTTCATCAAACTTGAAAGTCACTTGCTGGAGATCAGAGCTTTACATTTATTTTATTGTTCACCTGACTTCACTAGGAAAAAAAAACTATAAAAGTCTTATTTTATAAAAGTATGCTTTTAACTGTTCAATTTATATCCACCAATGAGAATCTCCTTGAGAACTGAAGACATTTTACCCCAAGCCACATTTTAATGTGCTTATGGAAGGGAGCCCGTCGTTCCTTTTTAACAGTAAATGTAGGAGTATTAAACACCTTGGTGGGTTGACAGACTGCAGATTATAACTAAAATCTATTTTCATCTTATTTTTATTTCTTAAGCAAATATAAACTGCTTTCTACTGCATTTCTCTGTCTGAAATGAAACCCTACTGCCCCCTTCTGGTATTCCTAGGAATTAATGCCGTATAAAATCGAACGTTTCTGCAGGTATTCTTCATTCCTAGCACGGTGTCAAAGCTTTAAAAAAAAATGGTCTTGTTAGTGTTTAATGAAATCTCTGAATAATCAATAAACACTTTTTCAGCTTATATTATTTCAGCAGATACATATATCATCAAACAGCCAACTATATTACATTAGCTGGTATAATATCCAACATTAGCCAGTTAGCAGAATATTGCTAAGGTATTGGCATTGCAATAAATATTGTCTTTTATTAAACAAACTAAGCTTGTTGTATTCAGCATGATTGATTTACAATAAATATTTTACTTTTATAGGTTATTGTATTTTTGGAAAAGAAAAGAGTTTTTTTTCTTTCAAAAGGACAATTGTTCAAAAAGCACTCACTATATAACTTTAGCACCTGGGCATACCTTTAAGAATTATGCATCAAGTACATCTCTAATGAGACCACTGCGCAAAATCTTTGCCAGTGTAAAAAATTGAGATGCTGATCATTTAAGGACCTTTGATGGTACGCTGTCAATGATGAATACAAAATGGGCTCCATTTTTCCTGAAGGTCACTGTTAGCAGTTACAAATGTTAATCCGCTCAGTGGCAGGCAGGTTCAGTCTCCCAGATGTGCAAGTCGTAATGTGGCCCAAACGGTTTAATCCGTTTGAGACCTGCCCCCGAGTGATACTGTGATCCAACTGATTTAGTCCATATGAGTCCTAACCTTAAGTGGTATAGTGGTCCAAGTAGTTTAGTTTGTTTGAGTCCTGCTTCTCACTTCTTAGAATTCTACTGCATTTTTACGTAAAAAAAAATGAGCCATGGCTCTGTAATACACTCTGTAATGGCAGACATTTACTTGGCACCTATTGAAATTTTCAACACCATTCTGTGAGTTGAAGAGGCTATAAGCAATCCATCAATCTTCATTTCTCCTAGCATTTTTTGCACTGAGCACTAAGTAATTATTATTACTGAAAAAGAAGAAACATATTTTGCATGCATTGTATAGGTTAGGAGTTAGATTGTAAAACTAATAGGATGGAATATAAATGATGTGACTGTGGTGTAATGTATTATTTTATGTATAATATAGTATTAGTTTAAACTTAGAAGTACTATACTTGAACTAGAAAGACTTGGCAGTTATGCTAACAGAGAAGTAAAAAAGCAATGGATTATGGTATAGTATTCATTTTTGAAGAGGTTTCTGTTCCTGTCAATCTGCAAGGTCAGACTGTACTTGTTCACTAGACAGGACTGTTTTTGCACATGTTGTATTTCCTTATATTGAAGGTTAAAGTAGATTTATTAGCCTTGTATTTATCTTCTGTTGCCCTTTTCCTATTTTTTAATGCTTGGTGAGAAATTCCCTCATTGGGGCATATACAGTGCATTCAGAAAGAATTCAGACCCCTTTCCTTTCTATGCACATTATTGTGTTGTAGATTTTAAATGGATACATTTGCCATTTTTTCCCAACAATCCACACTCAATATACCATAATAATAAGGTGAAAACATATTTGCAGAAAGATTTGCAAATTAACTTAAAATCAAAAACTGAAATCTCTCATTCAAGTAAGTATTCAGACCACTGATGCAATACTTTGTAGAAGCCCCTTTTGTAACAGTAACAGCTGTGACAGTAATAACAGCTTATAGGGTAAGTCTCCACGGTTTATCTTGGTAGATCATCTCCAACACCATTAGATTGGATGGGAAATGTCTGTAAACTGCCATCTTCAGGTCTCACTACACAGGTTCTGTGAGATTTAAGTCAGGGACTGGCTGATTCACTCAAGGACAATCAGAGACTTGTCCTGAGGCCACTCCAGTGTTTTCTTGGCTCTATGGGTCATCGTTGTGTTGAAAGATGAACTAACATCCCAGTCTGAGGTCACGTGCCCTCTGGAGCAGGCTTGCTTCTAGGACATCTTTGTATTTGGCTGCATTCATTGTTCCTCACTTCTGACCAGTTTCCCTATCCTGAGAAACTCCCCAATTGCATGTTGCCAGAACCTCCATGCTTCACAGTAGGGATGGTATTAGGTAGGTGATGTGCAGTGCATTGGTCTTCACTAGACAGTGTGCTTGGAGTTCTGCCCAAAGAGTTCAATTTTTGTTTTATCAGACCAGAGAATCTTATTCCTTATGTTCTCAGAGGCATTTGGCAAACTTTACATGGGTTGTCATATGTGCCTGATTGATGGAGTGTTGTTGAAATGGTCATCATTCCAACAAGTTCTCCCATCTCAGCAAAAGACTTTTGAAGCTCTGTTAGAGTGACCATTGAGTTCTTGGTTACCTCCCTGACCAAGGCCATTCATGCCAAGTTATTCAGTTTGGCAGGACGAAAAAAAACTCTAGAAAGGATCCTGGTAGTTCCAAACTTATTCCATTTCGCAACTTGTAAACTCAGAGCTTTAGAAATGATTTTATACCCCTGCCCTGATTTATGCCTCTCTACAGTTTTATCTCGGATGTTCCTTTAGACTCCATGGCTTGTTTTTGTCCTGACACGCAGTGTGAATTGTGGGACCTTATATGCATAGGGGTGTGCCTTTCTAAACGATCTCCAACCAATTCAATAGGCCATGGGTGGCCTCTAATCAAGTTCTAGACACTTCTCAAAGATAATTAAAGCAAACAGGATGCACCTGACCACAATTTAGAGTGCCAATTTTTTAATAAATTTACAAACCTTTCCAAAACTATGTTTTCACTTTGTCATTATGGGATATTGAGTGTTGATTGATGGACATGTATCCAATTAACATGAAATCTACTGCACTATAAAATGTGCATAAAGGGGTCTGAATATTTTCTGAATCCACTTGTATTCACTGTTAGTGACTTATGTTCTCCACATACATTTAAAATAAACAGTGAATTGTCTAACTGCTAATCTTCTCATGTTTATTCTATGATACAATCATGATGCCAAGAAAGCAGAATAGAAAAGGTGCATATTCACAAGTTTTAAAGGACTTGAGCTCAGCTAGCAGTGAGTCAGTAGCCGGACTGGAAATAGAAACCAGTCATCCATCAGCTGTTCTTCACGAGCAGGCTGACTTCCCAGCTGGTACGTGACGCTGTGAATAGAGAATATGCCAAACAGTATGTCTTTGGACGCAAATTCACAAGGCACTGCTGCATGGAATTGAACTCAGGACCCCAGGGCTGGGAGGCAGCATCACGCTGTGCCAACTGGAAAGTTTTCTTTTTTCTTGAACTGCTCAACAACACAGCTGTTTGTGCTTATATAACAAGAAAGAAAAAAGGCCACGTGGCTCCTTTTAAGAAAAGAATTCATTAAACTTTAATTGAAGTACCTCTGTATTATATTTAAAATCGATCTAGAACTGTGTCCAAGTACTCTTCGGCTAAAGCCTATACATTTTTCTAGGCAATCCATATTTATAACTCAATACATGAGAAAATGTCTTGTTCAATTTTTAACGCTTAAAATAAAAATCTCTAATGGGTTGACTTTGCCATCTGTCACTCAGTTTATCAGTCTGTCTGTCGAGAAGCAAAGAAGTGACATTGGATCATTTGAAGGAAATGCTCTACTTATTTCTCATTCATTAATAAGAAAAGCCGCAAGTTTGCCTGATTTAGCAGCAGCAGCTGAGCTACCATGAATGCAACCAGGTCACCCACAATAGTACAGCCCTCGGAGTACATGCCTGTTTCCCCAACGCTATGTACACATTCCTTTGTGAACTTCAGTGCCTACAAACAACCAGTCATTATTATTACATATATAGTAGATGCTTTAATTCAAAGAGACTTATAAGATAAGAGTGCATTAAACTTGACCATGTACATTATATATAGTTTGAGCATAAAATGTTAAGAGTCTTGCTCGGAGTTACACAGTTAGTCAAAGGAGTCAGAAGCTTTGTGGTCTAAAAGTACAATGTGTTGTCCAGAGTTAGCTCAGAAGCAGTTCAGATGGATGCCAGCCCCACAATACTGTAATGGGCAAAGCAGGGTAATATTACAAATAGATAGATAATACTTCATTTGTGCCAAGGGAGAAATATGGCTTTTGACAGAAGCTCAATAAAAGGTTTCTGGTAGGCTAAGGATAAAAGGAGCAGTCCCAGTGAGACATTATGTAGGCGCACTACTGTTGGTATAAAGGAGCCGCGATAGCGTTTCTTGACACACTTCTGCTGAATGATTCATTGACTTAATGTCCTCAGGTGTTAGTATGTCATACAGAGAAGATGTGTAGCCTTGCTCATGATGGCACTCAGTTTTGCCTTCATTCTCTCCTCATCTACTACCTACAGGGGATTGAGAATGCATCCCAAAACTGAGCCCACCCTTTTAATTAGCTTGTTGATTTAGCAGGCCTTTCATGAAGTGATGTTACTAGCCCATGTGTGTGAGTGTAGCCTGCATTGTAATAAGCCCTGTTTAAAAAAATAAATACAATAATTTGAATTAAATAAAATACTGTTGTGGCAAGTGCTGATTTTAATATTGGTTAGGTACAGTAAGTGTGCTCTCTGTCCCTTTATTGGAGAAAGCAGGTTAGTAAAATAAGTAAATTATACAATCTGCATTGAAAGTTCTATATTGATTTAAATGTAAAATAAAAATTCCAAAAACCTTTTCATTGCCTTGAAATTCTTTTCTTATTTGCTTGTTATGTTTGCACTTTCATATAGAGCTGAGATTCTGTCATGGGCATTGAGTATGGCTGTTTCTTCTCCTTTGTAATGAGAAGTCAAGCTAAATGACACCTTTTATTGGCTAACTAAAAAGATTACAATATGCAAGCTTTCGAGTTAACTCAGGCCTCTTCTTCATGAAAGATTCTTCAGGGCCTGAGTTGCCTCAAAAGCCTGCATATCGTAATCTTTTTAGTTAGCCAATAAAAGGTGTCATTTTGCTTGACTTCTCATTATGTCCATAATGGCTAACACGGTACAACACCCTAGTACTCTTCTCCCATGTGAAAGGCATATGGCAATGCTCTGGAGAGAGGCTAAAGTATTTGGAGTGCTGAGGCCACATTTCAGAGCACTACACATAAGGCTTAGAAAAACTGAAAAGATTGGCAAATATGAAATGGACAAATTCATCTTGAAAAAGGCAATGCGTGACATTAGTTAAAACGTAATCGGCTTACTGATAAAAAAGAGAGAGTTCAGCTAACTGTAAATGTTTATGTGATCAAACAGATATGCCTTCAATTATAATTATTGCATATATGTAAGTAAAAATTTGGACTATGAATTTATTGGTTTACTAATTAGGATTAATGTTAATATATTACAGTAATTGAATACATTTTCACCATTTCTCTGCTTATGTGTGAGCATTCCTATCTGCTAATGAGATACTGACTGGCTGCACAACATTTGAGTGATAAGACTGAAATGCGTTATATGCCATTTTGTTTTCATATTGCAGGAGAGTAATGTGTTAGAGAGCGAGAGGCTAATGTGTTACTCTGGTGTTGGCTGTGTGAGATCTCATGTGCCTGTGGCTGTGTGCAATGCATTAAGATGGCACAAGTTCAGGGGAATTTAAAGAGATTACAGTTGTGTTCAGATGTATGAAAAGGAGACACTCCTTTCCAGGGTAGGCACAGAAGCAAAGTGGCCATACAGTCAAATGCAGCCAATTTTATGAAATGATATGTATCTTTCTTGTTTTTTTTTTCATTTCCTTTAGTGGGAGTTTGTGGGGATTGTCTAATTCTTCACTTCTTGACTACTTTGTGATCTGGTGAACATTAAATAAAGTAACTTAAAAGCACTGGCTTAACAAGGAAAAAGACACATGTGGGAAGGTTCAACAGTTTTATTCTCACTATGTAATCATTTAGTTTAGTTTACGTATCACAGTTTGCTTTGCCTTCCCCAGCCAAAAACATATGGAGCACAGGGAAGACTACCTGATGAGTGGATTAATAAAGCTAGAGGCATCTGTCTATCTTACACCCCTCAGGAGGAAAGCATAAGGTGTCCATAACAGAGCTTGCAAAGGCTGCCATTGTCAAAGTGAATGTAATCTCAAAGTAGTAGGACAAGACAATCCACAAAGGACTATTCTTTCTTCCTATGCTTCTCTGAACAATGATGTATGAGGAAACAGTAGAGGAAGCAATCGAACCTTAAGGAGTAATGGATGATACAGAAACACTTCCCCAATAGATAGATAGATAGATAGATAGATAGATAGATAGATAGATAGATAGATAGATAGATAGATAGATAGATAGATAGATAGATAGATAGATAGATAGATAGATAGATAGATAGATAGATCTGTATTTGTCCCCAGGGGGAATTTTGGCTTTTTACAGAAGCTCTTTAAATAAATAAATACATACATATATGCACACAAACAAACTATGGTCTGGAATGACTAAAAAGGAAGAAAATGTAAAAAGAAAGAAAATAAAAATTCTGACTAGAAGTCACTATTCATATTAATTTTACACTATGCCCTAAACCAGGGGTCCTCAGCTCCGGTTCTGGAGAGCCCTAGTGGCTGCAGGTTTTCATTCGAACCCTTTTCTTAATTAGTGACCTGTTTTTGCTGCTAATTAACTTCTTTTGAATTAATTTTAATTGACTTGTTCTTAGAAGATTCAGACCCCTTAATTGTTTCTTTTTCCTTAATTAGCAACCAAACACTAATGAGGTACAAAATGAGCCAAAACACGACCAACAAATTGTCCATCATACAATATCAGAAAATAAAGAAAGATGAAGATCTCAAGAATGTTGATGTGCTCTGGTCCCCAAAACATTTTAACAGAGGTCTTAGAAAACAGAAAATCAGCAATTTCAGAAATGTTTGCTATTGCACAACGAGAGCTGCAACAAGCCACAGAATTAAAGAACGGCTTTAATTAACAACAAGACTCTGCGCCTAATTAAGTTGGTCTTAGTTGGTCTTCTGTTGGCTTACTAAATCTACATTTCATTTCCCTTTGGCTACCATTTAAAGAAAGAAATGAAGCAATTCAGAGAAACTATCAATTAAAATTAATTCAAAAGAAGTTAATTAGCAGAAGAAACAGGTCACTAATTAAGAAAAGGGTTAGAATGAAAACCTGCAGCCACTGTGGCCCTCAAGGAACAGAGTTGGGGACCCCTGCCCTAAACCATTTAAAATGTATATTTTTATGAAAGATTTTTTTATATATATGGAACAGGGATAACAGAAATGTACTGAGGAATATTCGTCCTTTCATAACCTGAATCTGCTTAAACCATTACAGGGTCAAGGGGTTCCATGAAAAATATCATGAATAAGGTAGAAGCCAGGCCTATTGGAACCCTACTCCTTTGCAAAGCATGCTCACTCTCACACCAACACTTACACATAATAGACCAATTTAGAGCTGCTCAATGGACCAATTGTTGGAGAATAACACATTCCAGAAAAATATTATAAGGACTCAAAATGAATTTATAAACTCCACAGAAAGTGCTAAATATGGTACCAATATGCCACCCTGAGTGCTATTCAGCTGTTCATTTTCTGAATTGAGCAGTTCTGGTGCTTCTCCTGACACCAAAGGTCTAATTGTTTCTCGTTCCTCACTGTGTTGGCTTCATCCAGTCTTTTTCTGCATTCCTATTATGATAAAAGCAGGTTTGGAAAATTAATGGGTTGATGTTTCCATCATTTGTAAGAGAATGACATAGTTCCGTCATGATCAGGCTTGGTTTTTAAATTTTCACTACCATTCCTTGGTTTCTAAAAAGATTTTAAACATTTTCTGGATTTTCAAAACCAAGGAATCAAATGATCACATTTTGTTTTTATTTCAATACATTTTTACTTACTGTATTTTAAAAATTCATTATATTGTCCCATTTTGTTTTTGGATGGGCACCGCCACTTTGAGACACTTCATGTCTATCATTTTCATGGAGTTGCTAAATGAGGTCAACTGAAAGTTTGCAGCAAATGACTTTACCATGTGAAAAATTTAAAAGTAACCACCATGCATTTTCTGGTTATCCAAATTTGTGTGTACTCTTAAAATTTCCAGTGTACTTTTTGTGTTGCAGTGTTCCTGGTTCTTAACATGTTTACTTCTATGTTCTGAATATGATTTAGTTTGATGTTTTGGTTTAAAGGTATACACTTAAGCCTGTTTTCTTGACAACTTTTCTCCAGATAGTCCCTTTTCACTTAGTCATCTCCAGATTCCAATTTCTTTCCTCTCCCTACTGCCTTTTGTTCTGCATTTAGTAGATTTTCCACAACTGGTGTATGACTTGTCTCTAATGATGAGAAATAAACTGCATTTCCTGGAATAATACTATACAAAAAAAGCACTCATAAACTCATTGCACATATGTTTCAGTCATACAAAATGGGCTATTTTTCATTTTATTCTGCCTGCAAAAGGTGTATGCCAGGTATAATGTGACAGGTTCAAGTTTGACTTGGAAAACCGAATGTGAAAACACACAGAGATGACAGTAAGAATGCAGTTTGACATGATATTAAGAATTATCAGGCCTTTCTAGAAGGGACTCATAACCTTAACAGATATGATGTTTGTCTGCATTTACACCTACTCTGTATACAAATGTGAAACTGAGATATAAATAACTCCACCTGGAGGTATAAATAATTACACTTGTATTCCAGATGGCAGAGAAGTATGTTCATTGCTCCTTGAAGGGGCAGTTTAAATTACATTTATAATAGCAAGTGTATCATGGTATCTCCCATGAGAAATAAATCTCAATACCAAGGGGGTCTATCCCTAGAAAATCTCACATTCAACTGGTAACATGAAAAATCTCTAAGCTGTGAATCTTTTCTAATTTGAATGTATTGCTGGCATGTTGATTTTTCATTCAGAACCAAGCATTGCCAACATATTTCAGTAATAAATGCTGCTGTTTAACAGAGCAGGTCCTGCTACTCCAGAAAAATATAGAGGGATCCAGGGACGGAGGATCAGAATGCAACACTGCAATGTGGATTGGCAGTCTTGACCCCTCTTGATAAAGAATGTGCAAATTTAAAACGTTTTCTCTGATACAGCTGATATACTGCTACTGGTAGTTTGTATACTCATTTGAAATTGGGCATTCACACGTAGCTGGGCTTATGCACCACCAAGGCAGCTGATAGCTTTCAGAGGTTTGAGATTCAATACATTCCCTCAAGTAGACATAATATTTTGTTAACTGGAATCAATGATGTTTAGTCACTCTGCAGAAAAAAACAGCAATGCCTCCTCTTCTGGGGATGTCTACTGTGCCATTTCAGCCACACCATCTTGATGCCACTAAAGTGAATGCACACCAGACTAGACAGTAAGGATTCTCTGAGGTTTAACTCTAAAGGTCTCTGTGGGTTTTTATATTCCTCATGAGGAATGAAGCCTATAAGTTGGCAGATACTTTTGATGGAGATAATTAGGCAAGGACTTAGAAGACGCAATAAAAGGACTAGCTATAATTTACAGACTGGTTACACTAGACTTTGATGGGTAAAGAAGACAACAACCAAATCTAAGCATAGATAGATAGATAGATAGATAGATAGATAGATAGATAGATAGATAGATAGATAGATAGATAGATAGATAGATAGATAGATAGATAGATAGATAGAATAGACCTAATTACAGTAAAGCTCTTAACAGATGTTGGATATAGTAACATACTGTATAATTACATGCATTATAAAATATAATTAAAGGCCTAGTGTAACATACACTGTGGTCTAGCAGCTAAGTCATTTATTTGACTGTGAACCAAAGGGCTGCAGGCTCAGTTTAGAAAAACAAAATGTATGTCACTGAACTTGCCAGAAGAACATCTCAAAAATTGTTCTGAGTGTATTCTGGATAACCTCTTAGCAGAATATACTATATAGTGCTCAAAAAATTATAGAAATACTTTTTAATCCCAGTATAGCATCAAGTCAATGAAACTTCTGGGATATTGATCTGGTCAGTTAAGTAGCAGAGGAGGTTTGTTATTCAGTTTCAGCTGCTTTGGTGTTAATGAAATTAACAACAGGTGCACTAGATGGGCAACAATGAGGCGACCCCCAAAACAGGAATGGCTTAATAGGTGGACGCCACTGACATTTTTCCCTCCTTATCTTTTCTGGCTGTTTTTTCACTAGTTTTGCATTTGGCTACAGTCAGTGTCACTACTGGTAGCATGAGGCGATACCTGGACCCTACAGAGGTTGCACAGGTAGTCCAGCTTCTCCAGGATGGTACATCAATATGTGCCATTGCCAGAAGGTTTGCAGTGTCTCCCAGCACAGTCTCAAGGGCATGGAGGAGATTCCAGGAGACAGGCAGTTACTCTAGGAGAGCTGGACAGGGCCGTAGAAGGTCCTTAACCCATCAGCAGGACTGGTATCTGCTCCTTTGGGCAAGGAGGAACAGGATGAGCACTTCCAGAGCCCTACAAAATGACCTCCAGCAGGCCACTGGTGTGAATGTCTCTGACCAAACAATCTGAAACAGACTTCATGAGGGTGGCCTTAGGGCCTGACATCCTCTAGTGGGCCCAGTGCTCACTGCCCGGCACCGTGGAGCTCGATTGGCATTTGCCATAGAATACCAGAATTGGTAGGTCCACTATTGGCGCCCTGTGATTTTCACAGATGAGAGTAGGTTCACCCAGAGCACATGTGACAGACGTGAAAGAGTCTGGAGAAGGGGGACACACAGACCTCTACAGGCTAGACAATGGCACCTTGACTGCCATTAGGTATCGGAATGAAATCCTTGGACCCATTGTCACCCTATGCTGGTGCAGTGGGTTATGGGTTCCTCCTCGTGCATGAAAATGCCGGCCTCATGTGGTGGGAGTATTCCTGGAGGACAAAGGAATTGATACTATTGACTGGCCCCCACGCCTGACCTAAATCCAATAGAACACCTCTGGGACATTATGTTTCGGTCCATCCGACACCGCCAGGTTGCACCTCAGACTGTCCAGGAGCTCAGTGATGCCCTGGTCCAGATCTGGGAGGAGATCCCCCAGGACTTCATCCGTCGTCTCATTAGGAAAATGCCCCAATGTTGTTAGGCATGCATACAAGCACATGGGGGCCATACAAACAACTGAGTTGCTGCAATGAAATTTTGGCAAAATGGACTAGCCTACCACATCATTTTTTCACTTTGATTTTCGGGGTGTCTTTGAATTCACCCCTCTGTAGGTTGATAATTTTCATTTCCATCAAACAATGTTGCGTCCTTTCGTTCCTAACACCCTCATTACCCAGTCCATATCAGTATAGATATCCAGCATGACTTTTTTCCCATTGAGATCTGATGTGTTTTTAACATGTCCCTTTAATTTTTTTGAGCAGTTTATAAACATATCATATATTTCAAAGTAGTGGCACAGATCACTCATTACATATCCACACACACAAACACAAGTAATTTCATGATATAATAGTAAGAGAACACCGCTAAGACTCTCCCAACATGATGTTCTGTTAAATGTTTAAATGCAAAAAGTCAGGAATGGAGTCAATCAAGACAGAATGAACCATTGTGATGCCCTGTCAAGCACACATACCTAGGAGGCATCTTCAGGTAAGCGATACCACTTCAAGTTGACAAGGGGCACTGTTGCTTACCCATTTAAGAATAATAATTACTTTATTTATATAGCATGTTATCACTTATTTACATTCAACTCAAGGTGCTTTCCACAGAGTAATCAACAAAAACAATAAATATATACCATAGCTATTTGGATATTACCATTGATTAATATTACAATAATTTATTAAAAATGTAAGTATACTAAATAGAAAATCAACCTGGGCATTGTTTAACAATATTTAAACACTAAAGAGAAAAACAAATATTCACTCTTATCAGAAACAGGTTCATATTGTTTTCTAGTTAAAAGCCTTATACATAAAGATGGCAAGAGAACAACCAGATCTATTTTACATATACTGTACAGTACATATAAATATATATTCTTTATATATATTTTCTTCTTCCTTCCACAGTACTGAGGGACATCAGTCTGAAGACATCTGACAACACTTCCTCTTCAGTTCAGTAAACTTCACCCCTTCCGGGGGGGTCCTTCTAAATGTCAGAGACAGCCACTGGAAATATGAGTTCAATTCCGACTCGCTTCTGAGGGAGACAGAGTTTCTTCTCTGAAACCAATAATTCCAGAACCTTTGTTTTACAGTGGATGCCATTGATCTTGCACTTTTGTTTTGTGATATATTTTTTAAAAATTTTTTTGGCGCTCTGTTAAACAGGGTTTATGAGAGTCTTAACCCAACTCATTTTGCTGTTCATTCTCATTTATTACAGTCATGTAGTCTGCTGTGCGGTGACTTGTAGCTGATGCAGCTGTTCCTCCATGCTCTGCTCACTTCCGTAATGTCTGTGGGTTAGGTCATTGTTTTTCAAAATCCTGCATACCACAGAAAATGGGATAGCAACCACGTCCTCTCTCAACCAAGAGTGGGACTGCTTACCTTGCAAGGTGTGTGTGTGGTTGGCATGCCTAAAAACCTAAGTGGACATTTTAGAAACTATCTATCTACAACATATGTGATAAAAGAAACTGATGGGTGTAAGTGATGTGTTTAGCATACATTTTGCAGCTATGCAGTTCCCAGCTGTAGAAGTAACAAAAATCAATCAATCTTTATTTTATATTACCTTAGCTTAGAAACTAAACACCATTAAGAAGCACAATACTCAAATTATTGAGATCCTGTAAGTGGTCCTACAAATACATTATACACAGTGATGGACGTGCTTAGACTCACACTGAAAGTCAGAGGTAGGAGCTGAACCCCCAGCTCTGTGATTTCTAGCCCGGCTTCACAGCTGCTCCCATGGTGCATCATAATGGGACGTATCAAAAGTCCAAGGGGCAGTTCCCTAGATCATCTTTGGAATACTAAAAAAATGTTTTTCTAGATAAAGTGAAAAGCAAAATAACAAATACAGTATGTCAGGGTTGCTCAGTTACAATCCTGGAGGTCCATAATAGCTGTCGGTTTTTGCTTTAACCCATTTATTTACTAATAAAGCAACATATTTTTGCCTTTAGTTTTACTGATCTCGTTTATTATAATTCCAACCCCTTAAATGCCTTAGTTTTAAATCGCTGTATTGAGGAAGCAATGATTTTCTGTTTTCTTCACCAGCCATCAGTAAATAATGAGGTGCAAAAGACAAACGAGCCACCAGCTCTCCAGCTAATGTGGTTCCATTTAAACCTGTGTATATACATCACAAATTATTTGTGTTAATAACATGTTTTAAAATAAATGAGAGAGAAGGGAAGGACCACAAAACATATGGATAAAGTTCTCAGAAAACAAAAACTATACAATTTAAATATTGGAAGAATGAAAGCATTAACAAGCCATATAGTTAAATACCAAGTTTCATTATCGGTTAGGCCTGGCTTCTAATTACTACAACTGGTTGGAATTAAAACCTGCAGCATCAGTGGACCTTCAGGACTGTAACTGAATACTCCCGCAGTATGTGAACAAATTAGTATTTTTGCTAACTTTACATAGAATTATTCATAAAGATAAAATAAGAGCCCAAGAGTATAGAATGCTGGCAACCTCTAGCTGTCAGAAATGTGCAACTTAGGATGAGGACATAAATATTAATCCACTTAGGGGAGCTCAGAGTTAAAGTGATGGTTCTGATGTCAAGACTCCTGACACACATTATACATGTAGGATTCTGGTTAGCAATGAACCTTTGTCTGTCAAAGACTTCTGCATTACAGTATTTGTCCCTAAGGCTTGTTGTCGCTTTCTAGGGGTAGCTCTGGGGTATGTGTACCACTTTGTTTTTTCTCTAACTTCCTAATTTTCCTTCTTTCCTCATTCGACTTTCTTCTGCACTGACTGCACTTCATTTCCAATTCTGTGATGTAGAGGTGGGAGGAAAAAATTTTGACGCATTAGCCACTTTCACCACATATGCAGCAGAATGACCTCTAGTATTGAAAACAGTTAATTGTCAGCTTTGTTCTGCACACCCTTCAGGTCTTGTGAGCCCCCCAGGGTTGCAAACTCCTGATTTGGAGGAATACTATAAGACATGTTTAGTTATTTACATAGTCATCAGCTTAATTACCAATTGCGTTTCTTTTGGCTTCTTTTATGAGACTCTTTTGAACATTAAAAGGCAAGTGGCACAGCTCTGAAACCTAGATTACTTTATGTATGCAGTGCAAATCAAATCCCTATGGTCGTTCTGTGAAATAATGAATATTTCATAAAGGATGCAGGCCTGTGGCAACCATTTACATTCTGGATGTGTGTGTACTAAACAAACCAGGAATAATCAGGCTTCGTTTTTGAAAGTACTTATGGATAATCTTAAGATTTTTTTTTTAATCAAACTTGAGCGAAGACTGAATAGTTCTTAGTGTGGTGGATAGATTTTCCTCCTTCTTTCTTGGAAAATTAGGGATGTATCCAGTAAGCCATTTTTCATCGTATTGTATATTTACTATATTGATATGGCATTTACAAGTAAGAGCTTACTAGCAAATTATCATAACCCAATTCTTAATAAGGTTTCACCTCATTTTACTTGCTTGCTTTTTAATTTATGATATGCAGTCCAATCATGGTGGCATCTTGATCTTCTGTAAAATAATGTAGTCTCTTTTTCTGGTTAAAAAAACTAAACAACCGAAAGTTCAAGTAAATCAGAGACTATATGCACAAAGGATCCTAGAATGCAAACCTGCTCCTTTGATCACAAATATTCTCCGAGTAATTTCACTTTCTTCCCACTTGCAGGAAAGCAAAAACCTCTTTCAAGTTACCTATAAGTTGGACGCTTTGTCATTGGCACTGGCTGGCTAAGATGAGGTTGTGAACTATTTATAAATTATTTAAGAAGAACATGCTAAGCAAAATTTAAACTCTTCTGTAAAGTTAAGCTAAAAATGGGTAAAATGGGTACTCTGTACTGAAATTAATTATTACATTACAAAGTTCTCCTCAAGTATGACGTAATAATGATCATTCATGCCTATTAGTGTTTCCCAAGATTCAAGCCACATCGTTTCTTATGCTGTGTTTCATGTAGTAAGAAATCTGGGTCTTATGACCCTACATGGCAGTAACCAAAGGTTTCATATTGTTCTGTAGTGTATTGTGGTTAATGCAAAAAACTTGGGCCTGGATAACTAGCTGATGGAATACTAAATGCTCTGATTACTGTTTTGATGATCTTTTTTGCATTACCAGCCAATCTCAGCTAGATATTCTGTACTTTTCCATTTACTTATGAGAATTCAGACATTGTATGGATACTGGTTTTTTTGTAGCTTCTACACTCTTGAGACTGAATCACAGCTCAGTCACTGAAGAGCTGCAATTCAAACCCACGTTTTCAGGTTTACATGTTCCCCTCTGTGTCAACGTGGGTTTTTCTCTGTACTCACATTTTCCTCCCACATAACAAAATTATACAGGTTTGGTTAATTGGGGACTTTGAACAAGCCCAGTATGAATTGGTATGGCTATTTGTGTGTGAGTAGATTTGTGCCAAACAATTCTGCAAAACTGAATTTGCAGCCAAACTTTTCTTTACAAAAGGTTCTTCATGGCAAGTGAAGTTTGTGCTATAAGCATAAATATCTTCATCTCAATTTTTTTTCCTCTATGTGCTAAAGTATGTCAAAATTTGCTCTGGTGCAGAGAGTGTAAAGAGGAGTTCTAGGAAAAATGCTTCTCCACTGCTTAAATTCATTAGTATGGGTATGTGGTGTCTAAGAAAACCTTTGGAAAGGTCCTTCTTTGGATCAGCTATTGTGAATGCAGATGATGTTACCTCTGACACCAAATGAGTAATGCAAGGCGGGATCAGCAGCAGGAAGGTTCAGGCAGTCAGCATATGGCAGATGAGAGTACATGGAGCCGCATAGAAGGAGCCGTGGAAGATCGTGTGGTGTAGGAGGACAGTGGTGGGATGAAGGAAACAGCAGTCTTCGTTACAGAATAATACTTAGGGAGTAATAGTCCTTGCTTCTACCCCGATAAACGTTAAAAAACTAATTTTAGTGAGTTTCAAAATTGCTAAATCACAAGGAAAATGAATTTTAGAGGCAAATTCACAAAACTATATGTAAAATGAAACTCTACTTTTTAATTGATTATTATGTATGAGTTTGACAGTGATGTACTGGCACCCTGTCCATGGATAGATAGAACTAAGTATACTGTATGTGTGTTTCTTCCTGTGTACATATTGTATTAAATCATCACTCTCTGCATTGATTTTTGTGTGTGGCTGCTTCTTGCCAACATTCTTCCAATAAGAAGTGGGCTATATAGATATACTGTAGATAGAACAGGCTAGTTCAAATTATTACGCTTAACTCATATACATTCAGGTGGTCCAAAAAAAACCTAAGAGATTCAAGTTCTCTACAGGGATAGTTTTAGTTTTTTTTTCATATTTTTAATAAAACAAAATTTTAATGAAAATATACAACATTTAAAGGTCATTCCATTTGGTAGTTTTCATGTCACCTGAGCTGAATAGCAGAAAACGGTTCCGCAATTGTAGGTCTATGGCATTATCACTGTCTGTGATCAAGTTTGAAAATGCTTGCAATGGTTTGCGACAAATAAAAGAATAAACTGTTTCTGTCCCTTGTCCTTTGTCAGCCTGTCATTATACTTTTTATTCAGACTTATTCATCTTTCAGCTACGTTGTTCACTACTGTCGTATGTTCACAACAGTCATTGAAGACTGGTTCATCTGTTCACTGTTCTGGTGGTTTCTTCAGAAACGACTGAGACATTTAAGAAGGTGGTTGTTCTTTCTGTCAGCAGATCTTCCAACTTCAGCTGTTCGGATTCATTTGTCAGTTTAAGAGGTTGAGGAATGTCTGGTAATTGTGGCCACTACAGGCTTTGCATCATCTTTTTTTTTTTTGTTTCTGCTGTGGCAATGCCATCAGAAAAGGCTAAAATAGAAACTCCTACTTACTACTAGAATGTTCTCGAAACTTCTACTTACTGCCAAAATCAGATTGAAATTTCATAGGTAATCAAGCTATCCCTAATGGACAGAAATACAGTGCATCCGGAAAGTATTCACTGCGCATCACTTTTTCCACATTTTGTTATGTTACAGCCTTTTTCCAAAATGGATTAAATTCATTTTTTTCCTCAGAATTCTACACACAACACCCCATAATGACAACGTGAAAAAAGTTTTTTTGCAAATTTATTAAAAATGAAAAAATTGAGAAAGCACATGTATGTAAGTATTCACAGCCTTTGCCATGAAGCTCAAAATTGAGCTCAGGTGCATCCTGTTTCCCCTGATCATCCTTGAGATGTTTCTGCAGCTTAATTGGAGTCCACCTGTGGTAAATTCAGTTGATTGGACATGATTTGGAAAGACACACACCTGTCTATATAAGGTCCCACAGTTGACAGTTCATGTCAGAGCATAAACCAAGCATGAAGTCAAAGGACTTGTCTGTAGACCTCCGAGACAGGATTGTCTCGAGGCACAAATCTGGGGAAGGTTACAGAAAAATTTCCGGTGCTTTGAAGGTCCCAATGAGCACAGTGGCCTCCATCATCCGTAAGTGGAAGAAGTTCGAAACCACCAGGACTCTTCCTAGAGCTGGCCGGCCATCTAAACTGAGCGATCGGGGGAGAAGGGCCTTAGTCAGGGAGGTGACCAAGAACCTGATGGTCACTCTGTCAGAGCTCCAGAGGTCCTCTGTGGAGAGAGGAGAACCTTCCAAAAGGACAACCATCTCTGCAGGAATCCACCAATCAGGCCTGTATGGTAGAGTGGCCAGACAGAAGCCACTCCTTAGTAAAAGGCACATTGCAGCCCACCTGGAGTTTGCCAAAAGGCACCTGAAGGACTCTCAGACCATGAGAAAGAAAATTCTCTGGTCTGATGAGACAAAGATTGAACTCTTTGGTGTGAATGCCAGGCGTCACGTTTGGAGGAAACCAGGCACCACTCATCACCAGGCCAATACCATCCCTACGGTGAAGCATGGTGGTGGCAGCATCATGCTGTGGGGATGTTTCTCAGCGGCAGTGACTGGGAGACTAGTCAGGAAAAAGGGAAAGATGACTGCAGCAATGTACAGAGACATCCTGGATGAAAACCTGCTCCAGAGTGCTCTTGACCTCAGACTGGGGCGACGGTTCGTCTTTCAGCAGGACAACGACCCTAAGCACACAGCCAAGATATCAAAGGAGTGGCTCCAGGACAACTCTGTGAATGTCCTTGAGTAGCCCAGCCAAGAGCCCAGACTTGAATCCGATTGAACATCTCTGGAGAGATCTTAAAATGGCTGTGCACCGACGCTTCCCATCCAACCTGATGGAGCTTGAGAGGTGCTGCAAAGAGGAATGGGCGAAACTGGCCAAGGATAGGTGTGCCAAGCTTGTGGCATCATATTCAAAAAGACTTGAGGCTGTAATTGCTGCCAAAGGTGCATCGACAAAGTATTGAGCAAAGGCTGTGAATACTTATGTACATGAGATTTCTCAGTTTTTTTATTTTTAATAAATTTGCAAAAACCTCAAGTAAACTTTTTTCACGTTGTCATTATGGGGTGTTGTGTGTAGAATTCTGAGGAAAAAAATGAATTTAATCCATTTTGGAATAAGGCTGTAACATAACAAAATGTGGAAAAAGTGATGCGCTGTGAATACTTTCCGGATGCACTGTAAGCTTTCTCTTATGGAGAAATTATTCTACAAACATCATTTCTTTGCATTGGTTTGTGGCCCACCATAATACACATATTAATATGTGCAAAGGAATAACTGGAGAAGGATACCTGTTGACTTGCTTTTTGTGAAGAATTAGCAATTTTTTAGAATTCTCAATATTTTACAAGAAAAGTGAATTATATCAATTATACCAGATAATTTTTTCATTGTGTGAACAATGCTATTCTTGAAAAAAACTTGTTTTAAAATATACAAAGAAAAATGGAAACACATCAGTTCAACAAAGTGCTTAAATCTTATAGTACTCATCTAACAAAAGTGATAGCCTGTGTCTGCACAGTGTGCAATGTGCATTTTGCTGTAGTCTGGAGGAGGGATACAAGTTTAGTTTAGTTTAACATTTGTAATAAAAGTAATTGTCCTCCCACTATATGGTAATCTTCATCAATACCCTTGCATTCATCCATTTTCACCCCTTGTAATCCAATTTAAAGTCACAGGAGCATAAGTCTGTCCTGACAGTAAAGGGTGTAAGGCAGGAACTAACACTGGTTAGGTGCCAGTCCACACTCATGCACTTTACTCACCTTTAGAATCCAATTAATCTTAACACATATCGTTTGGATATAAGAAGAAAAAGAAAGTTTCTAGTAGTAATTGGCCAGGGATTTGAACCCAATGTCCAGGAGATGGAAGTCAGCATCAGAACTTTATTTAAAAACTTAATCACTTTTTTGTGATTTCAGAGTGTCTTGTTCTAAGATTTGCTCTTCATTTTGACATGAGCTGCGATCAACTGCTTTGCATCTTAAATGGCTACAAGACAACTGCACTTGTAGCTACTAATGAATTGTCTTCAGTAAGATCACAATTCCTATTTCAAGACTAGGTGTACAGCAAGCAGAAATTACTATTAGTGAAGATGAGGTGTAGCAAACTCAGATGCTATGTGCTGTCCAGCCAAGGGCACGTGGGTCAGTTGCACTGGGGCTCATGGGTTGGGCAGCTCACAGTGACAGCATTGGAGTTGTTTAACAAAGCTTTGTTATTAACATATTTGTCTACTTGACTTTAGAATAAAAAGGTTAATGTTGTTATCATTCCCACAACTTCATAAAACGTAATCATGACTATTGACCTTTTATGCTGCTTACATGATTGACATATCTCATTAACGGTGGTCATTTTTTCATTGCATTCAATTTAATTTCATACAAGGAGGGCCTGATTTATTATTTTTTGCACTAGGATCCATCATATCCTAGTTACAGCACAGAGTCCAGCATTAGTACAAAAATTGTAAAGTGAAAAGAGTCTAGCAATGCTAAGTTGCCAGTGTGTAAGTACAGTTAAATATGGCTGTATGTTTGAGTAGAAAACTGTTAATCAAATAAAATATTGCATCTGGGCATCTTGGGGGTATGGTAGTTACCACACTTCACCCATAGCTTCAGAGACTTAAAAGTTGTAATCCTCGGCAGGTTACTGTCTGTGATTATTGTACATTTCACCTGAAGTCTACATGGGTTTTCTGTTTCTTCTGGTTTTCTCCCACAACATTTTCTTACACACTCATTTTGTTGTATACAAGTAATTAAAATATGACAAATATACATCAAGTCAAAAGTCAAAGTGAACTTTATTGTCATCTCAACCATATACAAGTATACAGATAGACAAAATTGTGAAGCTCAGGGTCCACAGTGTAACAGCATGACGTGCAAATAATAAATTAAAAATACAATTAAAATTTAAATTTAAAATTAAAACACAAACAAGACCAGACATTGTGCAAAGACAAGACAAAGAAGTAGCAGGAATATTGACGTGTAGTTAGCAATATGAATATTGATGCAATGTATGGTATTTGCAATCTAGATACATACATATAGTCAATAGATATGTAATATAATAAATAAATAATAGATATACAGTAGATAATACAGAAATTATCAGTGTATGATAATAGTTGTTTAAGACATGTGTAAACAATGACAGGTCAGAATGTTTCACAGCAGAAGAATATCAAGAGTGTCAAAATACTTAAAGGTCAGTATGAGATTTTCAGTTCTTTTCTAAATGCACACTCGTCTTTGCAGGACAGTGGCTTGCATGTATAAAAGTTCTGTTTTTAGAGGTGGTTGAAGCAGTGTGGAAGATCCCAGGGGGCAGCCTGGTGTTAAGGAATCTAACAACTTGGGGGTAAAAACTATCCTGCAGCCTGGCAGATCTGGCTTTGATGCTATAGTATCTTCTCTTGGACAGCAGAAGTGTGAAAAGTCCATGTGAGGGGTGAAAAGGGTCCTGCACAATGCTGCAGACCTTGAGGACACTGCGTTTGTAAAATATGTCCTGTAGTGAAGGGAGAGGCACCCCAATAATGTTCTCTGCTATCTTCACTATCCTTTGCAGGTGCTTGCGGTCGGATATGTTGTAGTTGCCATGCCAGACAGTGATGCAGCTGGTCAGAACACTGTCAATGATGCTTCTGTAAAACATGGTGAGGATGGAAGGGGGAAGACTTGCTCGCTTCAGCCGCCTCAGGAAGTATAGTTTCTGCTGGGATTTCTTGATTAGTGATGAGGTGTTATGTGTCCACGTAAGTTCCTCAGTTATGTGCACACCGAGGAACTTGGTACTCCTAACAGTCTCCAGATCTAAATCGTTGATGCTGAGCGGGATTTG
Source organism: Erpetoichthys calabaricus (assembly GCF_900747795.2). Lineage (NCBI taxonomy): Eukaryota > Metazoa > Chordata > Cladistia > Polypteriformes > Polypteridae > Erpetoichthys > Erpetoichthys calabaricus. The sequence continues at coordinate 18,014,501 of NC_041404.2, forward strand.
GGCAGGATGTGATTTTCTGAAGTCCATGATTATCTCTTTTGTCTTGTCGACATTGAAAGATTGTTGTCTTCACACCATGCAGACAGCCGTTCCACCTCATCTCTGTATGCTGTTTCATCATCCCTGCTTATCAGTCCCAGCACCGTCGTTATCATCCGCAAACTTGATGATGTGGTTGGTGTTGTGCATGACTGTGCAGTCGTGAATCAGCAGGGTAGAACAGCAGTGGACTAAGCACGCAGCCCTATGGAAGTCCAGTGCTCAGTTTGATGATGCTGGAAGTGTTGCAGCCCATCCAAACTGACTGGGGCCTCTCTGTCAAGAAGTCCAGGATCTAATTGCAGAGGGTGGTGTTCAGGTCCAACCTGCTCAGTTTTACAACTTTACAGCTTTTGAGGGATGATTGTGTTGAAGGCAGATCTAAAGTCTATGAATAGCATCCTGACATATGTGTCCTTTTTATCCAGATGTGTCAGGGAGATGTGAAGGGCAGAGCATATGGCATCCTCAGTTGACTTGTTTCAGCGGTATGCACACTGAAGAGGGTCAAGGGAGGCAGGGAGATTCGTTTTTATGTGTGACATAACTAACCTTTTGAAGCACTTCATTATGCTTGGCGTGAGTGCAACTGGTCTTTAGTCATTCAAGCATATCACTGATGACTTCTTTGGCACTGGTATGATGGCGATCGACTTGAAGCATGCTGGGACTGACGACTGGCACATTCTTTGAGCACACGACGAGGTATGTTGTCAGGCCCTGCAGCCTTGCATGGGTTGACTCTGGATAGAGTCCTCTTCACGTCAGTTATGGAGAGACAGAGTACCTGGTCAGTGGAGTTAGGTGTTGCTTTTCTCGCAGGCTCTTTGTTCTGCGCCTCAAACCGTGCAAAGAAGTTGTTCAGCTCATCCGGAAGGGAGGCATCACCATCGCTGCTGTGTGGGTTGGGCTTGTAGTTTGTATATATAGACAGCCTCTAAGAGAGTGGCAGCATGTTGCATGTTGGTCAGACACACATGTAATAATTACACGGCACTCTATAAACTTGAAAAAAATCTAATTATTACTGCTACTACTACAGTACATCTTAAAGAGGTTTGGTTTCCTTGGTCACTGCCATTTGACCTGGTGTGAGGAAGTGTGATTGTGTTATTGAATATATCCTTTGTAGTGGATAGCCGGCAGCTCATCCTGGCTGGGACGCCTCTGAGATGGGAGGATGGGGGAAGGCAGCTTTTCCAGGACATTGCCTCCCCGAAAAGGATTGCAGCTTCCCTGGAGTGTAACAGTGCCCCAGATTCCCACAGGGCATCCTGGGACTTGGAGTGTGGCTCCTCAACCCTGTTGGGTACCGTGGGTGCCGCCAGGAGGAGCTGTGAGAGGACCGGAGGAGCCATGCCTCATCCATAGCCCGGAAGTACTCCTAAGTCATGAGGATGGGAGCCCTGAAGTACTTCTGGGCTGAAGGAAAAAGCCAATTCTCCATCTGACCCGGAAGTGTAAGCAAGTCGTGTGGGTGGAAGTACAGAAGCACTTCCAGGTCAAGGACTATATAAAGGACTGTTGGAGACCCAGCAAGCGAGCCGGAGTTGGGAGGTAGTAGGACAGAGCTTGCTGGGAGGTGTGGAGGAGAATTTAGGAATCAATATAACTTTACTGTCGTGTTTATTGTGGCTGTGGTGCTTTGGTGGCACTATTACAGAAGAAGAAAAAAGATTAAAAATCTTCTTAGTGCTTTCAGCCTTTGTCCAGAGCGTGCATCTGTTGGGGAAAAGGTGGGCAATAGTGCCACCAAGCGTCCATTCTATTACCCCTTACTATAATGAATAGGTCAGGTTCATGTAATGAATGGATGAATGCTTTTATCATCTTCAACACTGCATTTTCTACAGTTAGCAATTACGTCTAACATTCGTCAGAACACATTTTCGTATAGGTTTTGCTCATGTTTTATTCACAATAAAATTTAAATACCTGTATTGATAGACTGACTGCTTATACAATCATTCTCTTACTCTAACACTAGCTTGGTTACCTTTTTTTGCATATATCCCTGCCACCTCATACAGAGTTTTCTATCAAAAGTAATAAATTCCTTAGCACCTCTACGTGCTTTAAAGAAATAAATCATAAATTCTTCTCTTTAAGCCAACCATCTCTGCATCTCTAGCCTTTCTAGCAGGGCATGCCCCTGGGGGCTCTTGTCACAACACCAGTAGGAGAGGGAAAAAAAATCACCTCTATGTGAATTTCTTTGATATACACTCAAGAGAGCCTGTAAAAAATGAAAACACCTCAGTTTAAAAAAATATTACACAATATGAAAGACTGAATTATTTCTTACTGCCTATGCGACATGCTCCAATAAGAATTCTCATTCAAAGTAAGTGCACAGCACAACAAGTTTAAAGCACAGGGCAGTAAACAACTGTAAAATGGATGACTTCCAGTTGGGTATATGCAGTTTATTTTAGTCACTTTTCCTCTCTTTACATCTAGATGATCATCCCAAGTTAATGAGTGAACCCAAACTAAAAATACAAGTGTGGGAACTGGAAATGGCAGCAAAGCAGGCAAGTGATAAGACTGCAATCTTAAAAATTAAAGCTGAGCATTATAAAAGTAAATATTTGAGTGTTAGTGTACATATGCATACATACATCCATCCATCCATCCATCCATTGTCTCCCGCTTATCCGAGGTCGGGTCGCGGGGGCAGCAGCTTGATCAGAGATGCCCAGACTTCCCTCTCCCCGGCCACTTCTTCTAGCTCTTCCGGGAGAATCCCAAGGCGTTCCCAGGCCAGTCGAGAGACATAGTCCCTCCAGCGTGTCCTGGGTCTTCCCCGGGCCCTCCTCCCGGTTGGACGTGCCCGGAACACCTCACCAGGGAGGCGTCCAGGAGGCATCCTGATCAGATGCCCGAGCCACCTCATCTGACTCCTCTCGATGCGGAGGAGCAGCGGCTCTACTCTGAGCCCCTCCCGGATGACTGAGCTTCTCACCCTATCTTTAAGGGAAAGCCCAGACACCCTGCGGAGGAAACTCATTTCAGCCGCTTGTATTCGCGATCTCGTTCTTTCGGTCACTACCCATAGCTCATGACCATAGGTGAGGGTAGGAACATAGATCGACTGGTAAATTGAGAGCTTCGCCTTGCGGCTCAGCTCCTTTTTCACCACGACAGACCGATGCAATGCCCGCATTACTGCGGATGCCGCACCGATCCGCCTGTCGATCTCACGCTCCATTCTTCCCTCACTCGTGAACAAGACCCCGAGATACTTGAACTCCTCCACTTGGGGCAGGATCTCGCTACCAACCCTGAGAGGGCACTCCACCCTTTTCCGGCTGAGGACCATGGTCTCGGATTTGGAGGTGCTGATTCTCATCCCAGCCGCTTCACACTCGGCTGCGAACCGATCCAGAGAGAGCTGAAGATCACGGCCTGATGAAGCAAACAGGACAACATCATCTGCAAAAAGCAGTGACCCAATCCTGAGCCCACCAAACCGGACCCCCTCAACACCCTGGCTGCGCCTAGAAATTCTGTCCATAAAAGTTATGAACAGAATCGGTGACAAAGGGCAGCCCTGGTGGAGTCCAACTCTCACTGGAAACGGGTTCGACTTACTGCCGGCAATGCGGACCAAGCTCTGGCACCGATCGTACAGGGACTGAACAGCCCTTATCAGGGGGGCCGGGTACCCCATACTCTCGGAGTACCCCCCACAGGATTCCCCGAGGGACACGGTCGAATGCCTTTTCTAAGTCCACAAAACACATGTAGACTGGTTGGGCAAACTCCCATGCACCCTCCAGGACCCTGCTAAGGGTATAGAGCTGGTCCACTGTTCCACGACCAGGACGAAAACCACACTGTTCCTCCTGAATCCCGAGGCTCGACTATCCGACGGACCCTCCTCTCCAGGACCCCTGAATAGACTTTTCCAGGGAGGCTGAGGAGTGTGATCCCTCTGTAGTTGGAACACACCCTCCGATCCCCCTTCTTAAAGAGGGGGACCACCACCCCGGTCTGCCAATCCAGAGGCACTGTCCCTGATGTCCATGCGATGTTGCAGAGGCGTGTCAGCCAAGACAGTCCTACAACATCCAGAGCCTTGAGGAACTCCGGGTGTATCTCATCCACCCCTGGGGCCCTGCCACCAAGGAGTTTTTTGACCACCTCGGTGACCTCAGTCCCAGAGATGGGGGAGCCCACCTCTGAGTCCCCAGGCTCTGCTTCCTCATTGGAAGGCATGTTAATGGGATTGAGGAGGTCTTCGAAGTATTCCCCCCACCGACCCACAACGTCATGAGTCGAGGTCAGCAGCGCACCATCCCCACCATATACAGTGTTGACACTGCACTGCTTCCCCTTCCTGAGACGCCGGATGGTGGACCAGAATCTCCTCGAAGCCGTCCGACAGTCATTCTCCATGGCCTCCCCAAACTCCTCCCACGCCCGAGTTTTTGCCTCAGCAACCACCAAAGCCGCATTCCGCTTGGCCTGCCGGTACCTATCAGCTGCCTCCGGGGTCCCACAGGACAAAAGGGTCCTGTAGGACTCCTTCTTCAGCTTGACGGCATCCTTCACCGCCGGTGTCCACCAGCGGGTTCGGGGATTGCCGCCACGACAGGCACCGACCACCTTACGGCCACAGCTCCGGTCAGCTGCCTCAACAATAGAGGCACGGAACATGGCCCATTCGGACTCAATGTCCCCCACCTCCCTCGGGATGTGGTCGAAGTTCTGCCGGAGGTGGGAGTTGAAGCTACTTCTGACAGGGGGCTCTGCCAGACGTTCCCAGCAGACCCTCACAACACGTTTGGGCCTACCACGCCTGACCGGCATCCTCCCCCACCATCGAAGCCAACTCACCACCAGGTGGTGATCAGTTGACAGCTCCGCCCCTCTCTTCACCCGAGTGTCCAAGACATGTGGCCGCAAGTCTGACGACACGACCACAAAGTCGATCATCGAACTGAGGCCTAGGGTGTCCTGGTGCCAAGTGCACATATGAACACCCCTATGCTTGAACATGGTGTTCGTTATGGACAATCCGTGACGAGCACAGAAGTCCAATAACAAAACACCGCTCGGGTTCAGATCAGGGGGGGCATTCCTCCCAATCACGCCCTTCCAGGTCTCACTGTCATTGCCCACGTGAGCATTGAAGTCTCCCAGCAGAACGAGGGAGTCCCCAGAAGGTATGCCCTCTAGCACCCCCTCCAGGGACTCCAAAAAGGGTGGGTACTCCGAACTGCTGTTCGGTGCATACGCACAAACAACAGTTAGGACCCGTCCCCCCACCCGAAGGCGAAGGGAGGCTACCCTCTCGTCCACCGGGGTAAACCCCAATGTACAGGCTCCAAGTTGGGGGGCAATAAGTATACCCACACCTGCTCGGCGCCTCTCACCGGGGGCGACTCCAGAGTGGTAGAGAGTCCAGCCCCTCTCAAGGAGATTGGTTCCAGAGTCCAAGCTGTGCGTCAAGGTGAGTCCGACTATATCTAGCCGGAACCTCTCAACTTCGCGCACTAGCTCAGGCTCCTTCCCCTTCAGAGAGGTGACATTCCACGTCCCAAGAGCCAGCTTCTGTAGCCGAGGATCGGACCGCCAAGGTCCCCGCCTTCGGCCACCACCCAACTCACACTGCACCCGACCTCCTTGGCCCCTCCCATAGGTGGTGAGCCCATGGGAAGGGGGACCCACGTTGCCTCTTCGGGCTGTGCCCGGCCGAGCCCCATGGGTGCAGGCCCGGCCACCAGGCGCTCGCCATCGAGCCCCACCTCCAGGCCTGGCTCCAGAGTGGGGCCCCGGTGACCCGCGTCCGGGCAAGGGAAAACGCCGTCCAAAATTGTTTTTCTTCATAGGAGGTTTGTTTAACCGCTCTTTGTCTCATCCCTCACCTATATAAATACATGAAAAAAATGAATGAGAGATGCTATCTTTTCCATCTTTTCACTTCAAATGGATACTCAAAAACATTCATTAATCGGAGCTTACACAGAAGACGCCAAAAAACTCAGCAAACAATCGACTTGAATCAGAACCCCCACCCCACCTGGCACTCACTCCCTTATCACCACAAGGTGTCAGAAGGTGCAGCACGCATCCTGGCCAAGTTAGTCATCAGAATAGCACACAAAACCACGAACAATTTGCGCACGGTCCTCTTTAATGCTAAAAACAAGAAATCGACACCAGAAACACGAAACGCAGTTTATAGACATATATATATATATATATATAGACATATAGACAGTTTATGGACAGTTTAACATCTGTGGCGGAGCGAAGGGCGCTCAGCAGGCTCCTATCAATTATGGAGAATCTACTGCATCCACTTAATAGTATCATCTCCAGACAGAAAAGCAGCTTCAGCGACAGACTGCTGTCACTGTCCTGCTCCACTGACAGATTGAGGAGATCGTTCCTCCCCCAAACTATGCGACTCTTTAATTCCATCCGGGGGGGGAAACGTTAACATTTAACATTATACATAGTTATTGTCTGTTTTTCACCTGCATTATTATCATTCTTTAATTTAATATTATTTATTGTATCAGTATGCTGCTGCTGAAGAATGTAAATTTCCCATTGGGATTAATAAAGTATCTATCTATCTATCTATCTATCTATCTATCTATCTATAGCATTCCATGCAGTTCTTGCTCAGTGGTATACATAGGACAAACTTCAAAAAGAATCACAATACGTATACAGGAACATCGCAAGGCCGTCAGAAGAAAGGACTCACTTTCATTGATCTATACGCATACTAAATCAACAGGACATACATTTAACTGGGACAATGTACAAGTAAAATTTAAGGCCAGTACTAAAAGAGGCAGAGAGCTGGCCGAATCTTGGCTATCAAATGAGAACGCCATCAACAGACACTTGGACATAAATCCAGCATATGCAAACTTAAGAAGAACATATTCATAATAAACAAGACTTTACACCCAATAACCCCCCCCACCCCGATCACACTGACTTAGCCACCTTCCCCACCCACACACCCCCCCTCACGTAATTTTTTGCTATATATTTCCTTTGATTTTTGTAAGTCTAAGCATTATCCTCTGATGAAGACCCCTGGCAGGGGTTGAAAGCTCAGAAATAAAAACTACTTTATGATACGTGATTCATTGTTTTCCCTTTGTGGAAAATCCAGCTGCAAATATGCAAACCGTATCACAGACCTTCTCTTCTATATTATATATATACATATATATATATTGTGGACGCTACGGGTCGCTGTTGCCCTGTGAAAATCCACAGACAGACGCCCAGGACACACATTTAAAAGCACCAAGAAGAATTTCTAATTATTTTCTTCAAATAAAATGCACAAAGCACCACACACTCCACAATTCTCCAATACTCAATAATTAATAACAATAATCAATAACAATAATACAATCCTCCACTCCCAGTAGCTCTGTTACACACCCTCCCAACTCCGGCTCTTCTTGCTGGGTCTTTACCAGTCCTTTAAATAGTCCATGACCCGGAAGTGTTCCTTCTCTTCTTCCTGGTCAAACACCACATCATCCGTCTTCGAGTAGCTCGGAAGTACTGTTGGCTTCCATCCTCGTGACTCCGAAGTACTTCTGGGTTATAAGAAAAGTAGGAGTCCCCAGATTCTTTATGAGCTCCCCCTGGTGGCACCCACAGCATCCAACAGGGCTGAGGAAACGGACTCCATCTCCCAGTATGCCCTGTGGGAAACCAGGGGTACAGCTACCGTCCAGGGGCCTCATGTATAAACGGTGCGTACGCACAGAAATGTTGCGTACGAACCTTTCCACGCTCAAATCGCGATGTATAAAACCTAAACTTGGCGTAAAGCCACGCACATTTCCACGGTAACTCATTCCTTGGCGTACGCAATTTATCTGCCCGGTTTTGCAGACTGGTGGCACCCAGTGTCAAAGCAGTGCTACTGTTCCTGTGTGATCACCCTTTCTTTCTTAAATCCACATTCCTGGCGCGGCTTTATAAATACACTGAAATTAACTGCATATTGTTTATTAGTGTAATGCATCTGATTGTAATTAACCTGTAGCAATATAATGGTCCAGGGAATAGCCATAGTATTCCAAATACCATAACTGCTTTAGCGTTGTAACTCTCACTGCATCTTCTTTCAGCTGATCCCGTTAAGGGTTGCCACGGCAGATCATCTTTTTCCACATTACTCTCACTGCACCACTTGGAGTATTTATATCACTGTATCTGAGTGGGAAATCACAGCAGCAGCTGATTGGAAAGAGAATTATCGGTACACAGCATGAAGCAGATGCTGCCTGAGCCACAGCAAACGCTTTAGTCCCTGTACGGACTTCGCGGTTTAGAAACAGTTTCATCCCAAGAACTCTAAAGGCACTAAATCAGTCCATCAAGTGCTCCTTGTAGAACTGTTTGTACTTATAAGTACAATTACCCCACTGTAAACTTGCACTACAGTTATAATATTGCACAACCTGCGCCACTTTATAAAGCGCGTATTTACATGTGATGACGGTATTCATTTCTAAGACGAAATGCAGCAAAGCATGTTGATTATATTATACAGATAAAACTTTAACTTCATTTAAATAATCTGTATTGTTAATAATTAAACATGTGAGGACACGGTGCCGCAGCGCTAGCTAGTTCAGTAATTGTTCCTGCCTTGCGTTGTATTCTTGCTGGTGCTGACGCGACACTGGAAAGATAGACGGATATAATAATTAAACACATACTACTAAGATATTTCAATGTTTCTTAAAAGTTTTGAAGAATCGAAGTTCTAAGCTTACAGATGGCTTCACGTCTATTACATAGCTTATTGTGTGGCGATTGAGTTTTTGGAGAAAGAAAAGTAAGGACAGGAATTGGAGGTTAGTACGTTTGAAAGAGACAGTACTGCTGTGATAAATTATTTCATTGAAGGTTGCGCATGGCGCAGCAAGCCTCTTGCGTGAGACATGAACAAGCACTGCGCCACAGTGTTCCCATGTTTAATAACATGCTTTCATTCCTATCATCATGAAAAAGATATCACGTATACATCTCAGTATTTTAATTATTCAGAGAGCTGTAATATCACGAATGTAATGGATTATGTGTCCTGTCGGAGAAAGAGAAAGCCCGTTTAAAAAGCAGGTAGTGATTCATACACATAGAGCACATAGAAGATCAAATACAGAACAAAGCATTTAACATGCCACTTTAGTTACAATGGGATTTGAGAAACTAGTAAATTAAACGATTTTAAGATGAAGTTTATGATGTTCTACTTTAATGGCAAAATAAACTACGTGATTAAAGTGGAAATTTCGAGATTAAAGTTGACATTTCGTGCTTTTTTCCCCACTGTATGCCTTTTTTTTGTCTGTACCCTAATAAGCTTTCATATGACACTCAGACGGTGGGCTACGACTCGCTTTTTCACGGCGACTTTGATATGTGATTTCTTTTTTATTTCGGGCACTGTGAGACTTTGTGAAGTTGAGCCTTCGAGTTTCTCCGACACTCTGTCATTCGATCAGCTTCCTTTTGTTGATTATACCACTGTTTAAACCAACAAATAGTACGTTTTTCCTTTGCCTCCACTTGGTATTCGCTGAAATTCTTATATTTTCTCCCGTGCTTTTCCCATTGTCTTTTCACAGAAGGCTATTTACTGTATATTGATTTGCATATTCAAAGAGGCGTAATTCTGGGAGGAGTTGGGGCGGGACAGAAGGCGCGTGCACGTGCGTTACTTTTCACGCAAATCGGGATTTATGTAGTGGAAGAACGTGAAAGTATGTGTGCGCACAGATTCCTGCATCTGGATTTTTCTGTGCGTACGCACAATCCCGCTTTTGTGCTTACGCCATGTTATAGTGTGAGTTCTACGCACGGCGTTATACATGAGGCCCCAGGGGAGCTGCCATCTAGCGTCCCGGTGGAGGCAGTGTCCTGAAAAGGCTGCCTTCCTCCATTCTTCTTGTTCAGGGACATCCTGGCCAGATTGAGTGCCAGCCATCTGTCACAATATACATACAGTCGATTTCGCTTAATTGGGCCACTGGTTAATTGGGGCAGCCGCTTATTTGGGCCAAATCTCAAGGAATGAAAACCAAAATAATAAACTAATACATAATTTAAACGCTTAATTAAGACAACATTACGCTTAATTGGGACAGTAGCAGACGCGTGCTGCAAGTCAGTCATCTATCGTCGCCCATCGAAGAAGCACTGGTAAGTTTAGATAGTACAATCTTAGAGTGGAGTAGCACATGTCTGCTTAATAGTCTACCATCACCACTACCGAACCGTATTCAGTTACCCCTACACCACCTCGCGTGTACATATAACGTATAAGTAAACTTTTTTTTGTCAATTTTATTTATAAAATTATAACCCTTGCCAAGATGCCAAGAAATTATTTTACACTTTCAAGTAAAATTGCTTTGCTGGATAAAATTAAAAGCCAGCCATTTAATACAAGCCATCGTAGGCTCGCTGAGATAACTGGTGTACCAAAATATACCATAGTGCGTCTCTTACAACAAGAAAATCAACTGCGTGAGAAATGGGCATTACAGAAAAGACAAACTGCAAAGGACAAAGTACAAACTTACAAAAACAAAAGAGAGACTACACTTGATGCATTTTTGCAGCATTAAATTGTATGTACATACCTAATTATTTTACTTTAGAATTTATTATTATTCTTTCTTCACAGCTTATATTATTTTCTTATAATTTATATTTGGGTTCAATAATTTTATTAAAATATTGAAAGAAAATTATTTATTGATTAATTTTATGTGGAATTCGCTTAATTGGGGCAGCCGCCTAATTGGGACAAAATGTCCTAGTTCTAATGTGTCCCAATTAAGAGGAATCGACTGTATATATATATATATATATATATATAGAGAGAGAGAGAGAGAGAGAGAGAGAGAGAGAGAGAGAGAGAGAGAGAGAGAAAGAGAGAGAAAGAGAGAGAGAGAGAGAGAGAGAGAGAGAGAGAGAGAGAGTAGATTTCTGTCTGTCAATTTTACTCTCTTGGGCACATTCAGTGTTAATGTTTGTGATGTGCAATTATTGGAATGTATTTTTTAATGCATATAATAACAAAACACATTGCGTTTTTCATTGTAACAGATGGCGCATTGCAAACATTAGCACTGATGAGAACCCTACACTTAATGCAGTATAACTAAAACAACAGACAAATTAACAATAAAACTTAATAAAGGAAAATTTAAATATAAAACATTCTAGATATGAAAAAGCATGATGAAAACAGTACTTATCTCATTAGAGTCCAATAAACATTCAGGTGATTTACTTTCATTACTGCAGAAAAATAAGGGCAAGAAAAAATAGTGTAAATAAACAACAAATTTCGTATACTGCTACAAAAAAGGCACGATGGTCTCCCAGAACCCATCTTTGAGACCCCCCGGTGTCATTTCCTCAGCTATTTCCCTTAATGTAATGTGTGCTATTATCAACCTTTTTCGTTGCCTTAATTTTGTTCTGTTTAAAATTTCTTTTATTAGATTATAGTGCTAGTTATATACACCATCTGTTGGAATTAAAAATGTAGTGCATTTTATGAGTACTCAGTACAAATCCTTTCAAATGGGTGGATCATGAATCTCTTGCAAATATTGTGGTCTGCAGTTACACTCAGATGATACTTCTGCATTCTGGTTGAAACACTAATAGTTCACAATTTATTGTGGACTGGGCCAGCTAGAATTCAATATTAGAAAATAGGGCATTTGATGGATAAGAGGAAACCATTCAGTCCACCATGCGGAATGGTTTGATTGGCTAAAGGCCAAGGTTGTCAAGTTGTTTGTCTCTGCTATGTGTCTCAGCAGTTTGTTCCAGATTTCAAAATCCCTTTGTGTGAAGAGGTGCTTTCTGTTGTTTAATTTAAAATAACTTCACTTTAACTTCAACCAGCATTCTTGACTACACGATTTGACATTTAATTGAAAGAATAGTGCCGGATAAGTTATACTGATGTCTTTAAAAATGGTAAAGTTCTGGATGAGGTCCTCAATCAGGTTTGTCTACTCACGACTAATTTAGTCCCAGGATACACTTGGTTGCTTTTCCACTTATGTTAGTATGTGTTTCGTAGTGTGGTGACCAGAGTAGCACACTACACTCTAGATGTGGTCTTACTAGCATATTATGCAGTTTGAACATAACATTCATTTAATTATATTCAAAAGACTTTACAATATAACTTAACATGTTATTTGCCTTTTGAATTGGTTCTGCATATTGCCTAGACAATGAGAGTATTGTATTAACACAGTGGCCTAAATCCTTTTCAGAGGCTGCTTCCTGTAGGTTGCTGTCACACATCTTTTATTTCTAACTACGCTTTATTTTTGTAGTTGTGTACTTCAAACTACATTATCCAAGTGTTCTATCATTATTGAAGACAGTTTGGGTCTTTTTGAATTTTTTTGTTGTTGTTCCAGAATTTGCTATCCCTCCAGTATTGGTGTAACTGGGTCCACGCATGATCTCACACTGTTTGGAACATTCCCCTCTTTGAAGTCCTTATCTCAGGAAAATAAGTCATCTTCAAACTCCATTTGAAGTTATCTCTGATGTCAGCGGCTTCAAATTTCAGAATTAATCTTTGGTCAGCATTATAGGCTTTTTGAAAGTCAAAGTAAATTATGCTCCATATTTTACTTTTACTATACTACTACACTTGCCTGATATTGGTTTGGAAACATATTCTGCTCATGGTTACTATTATTTAGTATATTATTTTTAAGTAGTATTTTATTTTGTTATAGTTTCCATAATTTTGTACAGATTAAAGTAAGTCCTTTAACAACAACAACAACATTAATTTATATAGCACATTTTCATACAAATGATGTAGCTCAAAGTGCTTTACAGGATGAAGACAGATAAAAAAGACAAAATATATAAGAAATAAAATTAGGCAATACTAATTAACATAGAATAAAAGTAAGGTCCGATGGCCAGGGAGGACAGAAATAACAAAAAAAAACTCCTGACAGCTGGAGAAAAAATAAAATCTGCAGGGGTTCCAAGGCCACGAGACCGCCCAGCCCCCTGTAGGCATTCTACCTAACATAAATGACCTCAATCAGTCCTCAATACGCAGAGTTCCATTTTGTGTCCCTGCTTGTCCACTGTGGAGTGGTGGCTCTGAGGCTAGGGATCTGCACTGGTAATTGGAAGGTTGCCGGTTCAAATTCCGTAAACGCCAAAAGTGACTGTACTCCGATGGGCCCTTGAGCAAAGCCCTTAACCTGCAATTGCTCCATTCTGGGTATGATGTTAATCTGCATGTAGGCCCTCCAACCTGCAGGGAAAAACCTGGGGGTTGGTGGCAGAATTGGCACTCCAGCCGCCATAACAAACCTCACACTGGTCCATTCCACCTGAACTAGTGTGGTGCTGAGGTGTCACCCATTGCATGGCTACACTCAGGTTGTAATCTGGGATCCTAAGTTGGTTTGTCAATGTACTGTATCAGTGCCTGCTCCTAACCTCTTGTCAACTGCAGTAATATTTGCAACTTTCTAGTCATCTGTGACTTTCTCCCATCTAACCAAATGGTATATATTTAGTGTTACAAATTCCAAGACTTCCAAAAGCAAATTTACCAAATTAGAAAGGAAAGCTAAGCACTATGTTTTAATCTTTGCTGATAATGGGTTACTATCTGGCAAGCTACTCCTATCTAATTCTAAGGTCTGTGTGTTGAGTCCCTCAGCATAATCGGATTGGTCAGTTTGGTTTTGGTGGTGCAACAAAACAGGAAGTACGAGTGTGAGATGGAGAAGGTGTATGAGGCATGCTGAGAAGCAGACATTACAGGCACAAGCTCAAGATCACTGGTAAACACACCTTCACACACGCAATTACAAAGAAATAACAGGCAAGAGATAACAATTATTTTTTTTAAATGTACTTTTGCCTATCTTCAACTGGTACTGTGGCTAGTATGATTTAAAGTTTCTGACACATGTACAGAAAGAAACACTTTCCAGCAATTTTCAAATATTTAGGTTGCTACGCTTATTTTAAAAGCAGATTGGTGAGCTCTTTTAAGATAATATCCATTCCTGGCATAAAATTGTTTAACCTGCAGTACCTCTGAGCTCTGCTCCACACTGAAGAACCTATACAGTACCTTGGGAATTTCACCACTACTATTCACTGAAACCGCTTTACATAATTTTCAGCATGGCAGGTGCTCCAAAAAAATAAGGATTGTTGGTTGATTGAAATGCATCAAAAAGAGAAAGGCAATTCTGCCCCCATTTCCATTTTTGAGGGCCCAAGCATGCACTATAGCTTGTGCTGTCCAGGGTTTTCTATATCTAGTTCCTAAGTGAAACAAAGTCTTTGGATTTGATTCTAGTATGGCTGCTAATTTTGCATAAATTGCTGTAAAACTGAGACAGTACATAGTGTTGTTGTCTTACAGCTCCAGATCCCAAATATAAGCATGTTAACTGGTGACACTTAACTGGACTGCTAGAATACGTTTAACTTTATGTTAGTATACACAACAAGGGTCTGGTGTCCCACCAATGGCTGCTTTCTGTCTTTTGTGTTTTGCCACCAGGCTCCACACAATGAAAAAAATAATCATTCATAAAATAAATGGATAGATAGTCGTATACTGCATATAATTGTTTTCTTTCAACATAAACTACTACAAAGGTAAGTGCATCTGTCCACCCATTTCATTTTCAGAGTCTACTTTGTCCATTACAAAGTCCACTTCTCTAACGGCTACACAATATGGGGTAGAATCTTTACACACACCTACTAAGGCCTACTCCCTAAACCAGCAGACTAACCAGAGAATCGAGAATTATTTAATTACAAGAAGGTATATTTGTTTGAGGCTGTATCTGGGGAAGCAAAGTTGCATTTTTCTGTCCTTTCTACATTTTTTAACTCATTAAATGCTATTTAATTCAAATTAACTTATTCATACATCAATACATTCATTCATTTTCTGAATCCAATTAAAGTTCAACTTCAGTCCATCAACACTGGGCCCAAGTCAGAAATTTATTTTGAACAAGATGCCAGCCTGCCATAAGTCACACTTCCTGTATACCCACAAGAAGTCAATTTAAAGTTGTCAACCAATAACATGCACTTTGTTGAAAGGTGGATTAAAAACCTGGGGTGCTCAGAGACAAATCCACACGGACAACGGGAGGATGTGTAGACCCCAAGGTCTACAAGTCAAAGTTCTCAAGCCAGTCTCCTGGAGCTGAGAGACAACAGCGCTAAGCACTGCACCACCACACTGCCTATTATTAAATATCCATCCATCCATCCATCCATCCATTATTAAATATGATTAAATAAAAAAAAATTGATATGGAAGTTATTTTATAACTTAATGTTTTGGAAAAGTGAGGTGATATCCTATCAGTACAGCATGGAAACTTTAAACTGTCCAGGAAAGGATCTGATATCACATGTGGATTCAGCATGAATATCAAAGTTCATAAATTTAATTTGTTGTTTTTTTTGCTGAACTTTAATTTAAATCTATCAATATAAATAAAACAGCACACACCGAATATGCCACAATAGTATAAACTAAAACAGGACTACTTGCAGCATGTAAAATAATAAAGAAGAAGTTGTTCTCTTGGGCAGACTCCTCTCAATGACATCCCGTCCATTATGTCCTGAAATCCTGACTTCTGTGCACTAATTAAAGCTGTTTGAGTTTGTCAGACTTCATGAACTCACTAAAAGCAAAAATGCAAGATGCAGTGTTCAAGAGATCTTGTTATTAGAGATGTTCTTTTAGCTTTACTTTGTGTATATTTTAAGGCAGCAATTACAGAGAAAATGCCTTAATAACTCATTTTCCTTGACTGGACCAAGACATTTTATATATTTTTCAAATTCTTCCTTTCCGATTCACCGAGCCATTAAGAGACTCTGCAGAGCTGGTTATTTCAGTGTGAAGACATATCAGAAAAATATATATATTTGACACCATAATAATTGCACAGTCTCATCCTTTTAAAGTTAAATTTTTTTTGTCACTTTCGTAAGATTTTTCTGTCATCCTAATGAGCCATCCACATATCAAACTACACTATTCTTTTCTCTTGGGATGTCTCATAACTGTAGGCTATACATGAAGAAAATTTTCACAAAAGAAGAGAATATGAAAAATTGATTTCTAGGAAAATGAAGCAATTGTGTGCACTCACCTTATGGAGAGAAAATTCAAAATGACCTGATGCAAACACATGTTTTCGTGTATAGGTCACTGCTGCCTCACTGCTCCAGAGGTATAGGATCAAACCCTACCTTGGCTGTCTGCGTGAGGTTTTCACTCTCTCATTACATCAACGTTGGTTTTCCTGCAGGTACCCCATTTTAACCCCAACATCTAAAGATGTGTGTATCAGGTTAATGAGCAACTCAAAACTGAGCCCATGTCAGAGAGTGTATCTGTGCAAGTGGGCTCTGCCAGGGTTTAATACTGAGTTGTACCCTGTGCTGCCAGAATGGAATCAGGCCCCCATGACAACAGCCTGGATTAAGTTGAATAAAAAATTAAATGGATGGTTCGGTTTAATTAGATGTGACACCCCCCTTTTTTAGAAGAGAATAAAAAAAGTACATTTTATTTGATACAGTCCGAGTATAATGTCCCTTGATTTATATTCAACAATTTTTATGATATAACCTAATTTTTATTTGCCTTTTTTATTGCTTCTGCACATTGCCTAGATGAGAAGAATCTCATGTCAGTGTAAACCCCTAAATCTTTTTCAGAACTTGTTTATTGTAAGGCATTCCCTCTCATCTTATATGTTGTGGAGCTTGGCCCGGACATGTTCAAATCACCCAACACACGTGTATTAGCCATACTACTATTTACATAAGTGCACACGCAAACCCCAAAATCCCCAAAAGTCTTGGCCAACAGTCCAATGCCTCACTTTCTTCAGGCCGCCTCCTTGCCTCTCCAAGACCTTGACTTTCTCCTCACCCAACTCCAGCCCCCAAACAGAGGGAGGCGGCCCCTTTTATAATCACCCAGATGTGCTCCAGGTGCCTCCCGACAATCTTCCGCCGGCACTCCCCAGTGTCCCCGATCCTCTTCCCCCCAGCACTTCCGGGTGTGGTGGAAGTGCTGACGTCCAGGGCTCTTTAGGCATTGGGGCGGTGGTGACCACGGGCCCCTAGAGGGTTGAGCTTGACCCACATGGTCTGGGGGAGGCATATGCCCTCCTCTGGTCCTCCGGTGCGTCCTAGCCAGGTTGCCCCCCCCCCCCCCTCAACCACCTGTGACAATGTTTAATTAATATTCCAGCTTTGGCACTTTTTACACACTTAACTGCATTTTTTCAAGTGTTCCCCAAGCAGAAGCACCAACAAGGAAAAAATGGAAGACCTTGTCCTGGTCCTTGGACTTGTGGAGGGCCTAGGATTGTCTGTGTAGAACTTCATTGGTTGTGCATCAGTAACAATGTTGGTAAGTAGCTGTGGCAACAACTGTATGGGGAATGCATAACGGCTTGAACCAAGTGGGCAATTATTCAATATCCACCACAGGCATGGATAGAGTTTAATGAATGGTAGGAGGGGGACATTCGACCCCCCCCACCCCAAATGGATGGTCTATGTTACAAAATATAAATCTCAAATAAAGACCATATTTTTGTCCAAACTTTTTTTTAGGCCACAGATAAAGTAAATAAGTTAACATATACAATAATTAGCAAGCAAGTACATTTAATTTACAAAGCACATTAAAATGTATTAACCAAAGTGTTGAACATATAAAAAAATAAATGCAAAAAAAGGACAACAAAGTTTTAAACCACATCATCTTTAGCACAGACACATTAAGACATAAAATAAAAGCCAAATATAAAAACATGCATCTAGAAAGTCTCAAAAGCTAATGAAAAAAGGTGTGCTTTGAGTCCATATTAAAAACAGTAGGAGCAGCTCTAACATTGAGGAGGAGGCTGTTCCACAATCTCAGGAGAGCAATTACTATGAAGGCATGAGCTCTATTAAGTTTTATTTAACACTGTTAGCAATAGCTGACAACGCAATCTTAATGACCTGGTGGAGGAGATGGGGCAAAGCAAGTCAAAAAAATTAGTTGGGGCCAAGCTAATAAAATCTTTAAAAACAACACATAGTACTTTAAAATTAATCCGAAACTGAACTGGGAGCCAATGAAGGAAAGCTAAAACTGAAGTATTTTCTTAGTGCCAGTTAATAATCTCACTGCAGCATTCTGTACAAACTGTAGATGAAGAAAATACAATTGACTAATATGCATATACAGAGAACTACAAGAGTCTAAACAGGAACATATCATTGATGGATCACTTTCTCTAATTTAACCTACAATATTGGCTTCACCTTAGAGCAGCGGTTCTCAAACTGTGGGGTGTGCAAAAAAGGGGGCGTGAATGTTGCCATATGTCGCATAATTTCGCTATTCATAGGGAATTTTTAAACTTGTAGCGGTGTATCGGTAGCAAAAAATATAGGAATACATTTTATTAGGGTTTCAAAAAAACATTAGGGGACGCGATTAAAACTGTTATGAAAACTCGGGTCGCAAATACTTAAGATGTAGTATCGGATCCTGAAGGGAGATATGTGATGGTCATGGGCAACTTATTTAACTGTAAAATGATTTTGATAAATGTTTATGCACTCAATGTCGATGATAAGGAATTCATGCAAAATCTATTTGCATCCATTCCCAATGTGAACACTCATAAAATTATAATGGCTGGGGACTTTAATTGTGTTTTAAATCCACTCTTAGATAGGACTCCTGCCACAGGGGGGACGACATTACTAGAATAGATGAAGAACAAGCCAGGCGTCTAAGTGAGGCTCGTCATAGGAAAAGGCAGGCTCTGCATACAGAACTCAACATCTTGACAACTAAAGAAACTGAACAACTTATTTATAAATCAAGACATCATTACTATGAACATGGAAAGAAAGCTAATAAGCTTTCAGCTCAACAAATTCACAAGCAAGAAGTTCGCAATGCAATCCCAGTAATCACCAACAGGAATGGAGATGAAATCATTGACCATAAAAATATAATGCACACATTTAGAGACTACTATAAAACCTTATATTCTACTGAGTTTAAAGAAGACAACACACAATCTAATGCATTTCTGGATACATTACAGATACCACAAATAGATACTTTTAGTGCTGAGGAACTGGATAAACCTCTGACCCTATCAGAATTACAAGATGCTATAAAGTCACTTCAAGGCGGGAAATCAGCAGGCCCTGATGGCTACCCTGTAGAATTTTATAAGAAATTCTCCACTCAGCTAGCTCCCCTCTAATTGGCAACATTTAATAATAATAATTATTATTTGCATTTATATAGCGCTTTTCTCACTACTCAAAGCGCTCAGCAATTGCAGGTTAAGGGCCTTGCTGAAGGGCCCAACAGAGCAGAGTCCCTTTTGGCATTTGCAGGATTCGAACCGGCAACCTTCCGATTGTCAGCGCATATCCCTAGCCCTAGATAGAGACAATCAAATTCTACCTCAAACTTTTCGTCAAGCATTAATCACCGTCTTTCCTAAACAAAATAAGGACTTGTTACAATGTGCATCATACAGACCAATTTCACTTCTGAATAATGATGTTAAGATACTCTCAAAAATTATAGCTAGAAGGATGGAGAAAGTTCTGCCTTCGGTTCTATCACAGGATCAAACTGGATTTATTAAAGGCCGACACTTATCTTCCAATCTTCGACGCCTGTTTAATGTAATATATTCACCAGCAAAGTCAAACACCCCAGAAATATTATTATCATTGGATGCAGAAAAAGCATTTGATATGATTGAATGGAACTACCTTTTCACTGCATTGGAGAAATTTGGGTTTGGCCCGAATATTTGTGCATGGATCAAACTACTGTACACCAGTCCAGAAGCTTCAGTTTGTATTAACAACATTTGCTCAGACTACTTTAAACTAGAACGTGGCACCAGACAAGGATGCCCCTTGTCAGCACTGCTGTTTGCAATCACCATTGAACCACTGGCGGTCCATTGTCGAAATACTTATCAGATAAAGGGGATTATCAGAGAAGGACTGGAACAGAAAATTTCTCTATATGCAGATGATATGGTTTTATATGGGCGGCACGGTGGCGCGGTGGGTAGCGCTGCTGCCTCGCAGTTGGGTGATCTGGGGACCTGGGTTCGCTTCCTGGGTCCTCCCTGCGTGGAGTTTGCATGTTCTCCCCGTGTCTGCGTGGGTTTCCTCCGGGCGCTCCGGTTTCCTCCCACAGTCCAAAGACATGCAGGTTAGGTGGATTGGCGATTCTAAATTGGCCCTAGTGTGTGCTTGGTGTGTGGGTGTGTTTGTGTGTGTCCTGCGGTGGGTTGGCACTCTGCCCAGGATTGTTTCCTGCCTTGTGCCCTGTGTTGGCTGGGATTGGCTCCAGCAGACCCCCGTGACCCTGTGTTCGGATTCAGCGGGTTGGAAAATGGATGGATGGATGGATGGTTTTATATATATCAGACCCAGAAAACACTGTGCCTGCAGTTTTAACAGCACTTACCGAATTTCAAAAGATCTCTGATCTCAGAATTAATATGAATAAAAGTATACTCTTTCCAGTGAATTCACAAGCATATAATATTAGATTGGACACCTTACCTTTTACCATAGCAGATCAGTTTAAATACCTAGGGGTAAATATCACTAGTAAACATAAAGCTCTTTATCAACAAAATTTCACCATCTGTATGGAAAAAATTAAGCAAGACTTGCATAGATGGTCAACCCTTCATCTCACTCTAGCCGGAAGAATTAACGTTGTTAAGATGAATATCCTTCCTTAGCTTCTTTTTTTATTTCAAAACATTCCAATATATATCAATAAATATTTTTTAAGCAATTAGATTCAACCATAACCTCATTTATTTGGAACTCAAAACATTCACGTATCCGAAGAGTGACCCTACAAAGACCTCAGGCAGAAGGTGGCACGGCTTTACCTAATTTTCAGTTTTATTACTGGACAGCAAACATACAAGCCATAAAAACCTGGACACAAATAAATGAACATACACAGGCTTGGTCCGCAATAAAAGTAAAATCCTGTAGTACTTCTTTATATTCCCTGCTCTGCGCTCCAATAAATGCATGTTATCGCAAATATACTAATAACCCAATTGGGCTTCATTCACTCAGAACATGGAACCGATTTAGAAAGCAACTTAAGATGGAAAATCTTTTATCTGTGGCACCTCTGCAGGAGAACCACCTCTTTCAACCCTCGCAAACATATCAAGTTTTTAATATCTGGAAAAGATTTGGGATTATATTGCTCAGAGATCTTTATATAGAGAATAGCTTTGCATCCTTTGAACAATTACATTTCAAATTTAACCTTCCAGCTACACATTTCTTTCACTATCTTCAAATTAGAAACTTTGTTAAATAGAACCTGCCTGATTATCCTCATCTCATACCCTCCACCAGGCTGGAAAAAATACTGCTCAATTTCGAGGACTTAGACACCATTTCTGCAATATATAAAATTTTATTAGAGTCCCTTCCTTTCAAAGATCCAAGAGGACAATGGGAAAAAGATCTCTTAATCAATATATCAGAAAAGGAGTGGAAGGTAGTAATGCAGAGAATTCACACGAGCTCCATATGCGCAAAGCATAGAATTATTCAACTCAAAATTATATATCGAGCTCATCTGTCTCGCTTAAAACTGTCTAAAATGTTTCCAGGGCAAGATCCAACCTGCGAATGCTGCAGCCAAGCTCCTGCCTCACTGGGTCACATGTTTTGGGCATGCACCAAATTAACATCATTTTGGACCAAATTTTTAAGTGCCTTTCAGACAGCCTTAGTGTCACAATCCCTCCTAACCCACTAACAGCTGTGTTTGGTGTTCTTCCAGATGGATTTGAAGTGGAGAAGGACAAACAAACTGTGATTGCATTCACTACACTTTTGGCATGCAGACTTATTTTGTTAAATTGGAAGAATCCTAACTCTCGTCTAATAATTAAGTGGGAAACCGATGTTTTATATTATTTGAAATTGGAAAAAATCAAATTCTCAGTTAAAGGATCTGTACAGAATTGTTTCAAAACCTGGCAGGATCTAATCTATAATAATAAAAGGCAAAGCCCTCACTGACTCACTCACTCACTGACTGACTGACTCACTCATCACTAATTCTCCAACTTCCCGTGTAGGTGGAAGGCTGAAATTTGGCAGGCTCATTCCTTACAGCTTACTTACAAAAGTTAGGCAGGTTTCATTTCGAAATTCAAAGCGTAATGGTCATTACTGGAACATATTTTTTGTCCATACACTGTAATGGAGGAGGCGGAGTCACGTATCGCGTCACCATGCCTCCTACGTAATCACGTGAACTAAAAACAAGGAAGACATTTACAGCACGAGTCACACGCGGGAACGAAGGTAAATGACGTTAATTTTTGACTGTCTTTTAATACTGTGTGAGCATACATATTAACACATGTGCAATTAAACGTGTGCATTTACGGGGTGATTTCTGAGGCTTAAAAGCTCACCTTTTATCAAACGCGGGAAGAAAGGTAACTGACGTTGTTCACTGTCTTTTAATACTGTGTAACCATACATATTAACACATGTCCAATTAAACGTGTGCATTTACGGGCTGATTTCTCAGGCTTAAAAGCTCGCCTTTTACTAAAAAGGTAAATGCAAAACTATTTTCAATCAGTTTATTGAAACACTCCCGTTAAGGATTGCAATAACATATTCGCGAGATAAAAGAACGAAGTAGGGGGAAATGGAGGAACAGCCGCAAACAGCGAAGAGCAAAAAATTAATTAAACAATTGAGAACGGAGCGAGTTCAGCATACAAGCATGTTCATAAGGGAAACAAAGCACGGTGTAAAACGTAAGTTTAAATTAAGTTTATAGAAACGCTCCCGCTGCGGATTGCAATAACATATTCGCGAGATAAAAGTTTAATGAGAAGACACGAGGTATAAACGAAGCACACGCCGTGGCGCAACGTTAGGGGCAACATTTTCAACCATTCTATGATCTGCTTCTCGCAACTGAAAGACGGCACATGGCGGATGTTAGCCGACTTGCTGACCGCAACGTTAGGGGCTTCAACTATGGCGCTGACGCAACATCTCAGTGCCAACACTTTGCAGACTGTACTTAAAAGACACGCCCTCCTCACTGGACAGTTAAAAACACCAATCAAACTAACGATGACATCAAGTATTACCCAATCAAAAGTAGGAAAGGAGGCATCTTCATAAAATGCGTGTGGGATGATTTGCATGAGACGCTGCTTTAAAAAAAAAAATGATAAAAAAAATACAGGATAAATCCCGTCCAGTATTGATTCAAAACGGGACGCGCAATTTAATTCTCAAACGCGGCACGATTCCGTATTTTAAAGGACGGGTGGCAACCCTACAGTGCCAGGTAACCACCCATACAATCAGATTGTGATTCAGACTAGGAATGCAATGAATGTAATTAACCCGATCTACATACAAGGCGAAAGTCTTGCAACATTCAAAGATGATGGTTTGGGATAATTAGTACTTATTAAGTACAACATTGAACATAAAAGAGCTTATGAAGCCTTGAACCGAAAAAAGCAAGATCTCAGAGATCGTTAAAAAAAAAAAGGAGGTAATGTCGTTTTACTCGCTGTAGATTTTAGTCAAACATTACCAGTTATTCCACGAGGGGAGACCAGCAGATGAACTCAACGCGTGTTTAAAATCCATGCTTCTCCCACGGTCGGTTATATGTCGCGTGTTCTCGGGTAGGTACACCAAAAAATGTATACATTTAAGCATGTAATGGGCAAAGAAAAAATGAGGTATACCCGAAGGCACTGCAGTAGTACTCAATGTAACTTTACTTCTTAAATGTTAATGTTTTACTGTTTAATAATTTATACGCTTCTTATATATTGTTCAAATTCTTTTATCAAAATACCAGTGACAGCGCAATGCACGGTAACATGGACTGAATACACCATACGCATCTGCCCACGGCCGCCCTGGTGTGCGCAGATAGGAGTTGATTCTAAAATAAAATAAACATAAAAAGAGTAATACATTCATCACCCATAAAGCGGATAGCAGACGTGACGTATTATATGTGTACCACATTTCAAGTCAATACGTGAAACGGTTTGCAAGCTACATGTGATTTAAAATCCTGGACAGACCAACGAAAAGCCACGGTAGCAAATTATAGAAGATTTTACTGTTTAATAATTTATATTTATATGAAATGTGCTTCTTATATATTACTTCATATTCTCATATGATAATGATGTTAATGTTGTTTATATTGATTTCTATGTTATTGTAAGTGCATCTATGTGTGTATATGTATGTATGTATGTATATATATATATATATATATATATATATATATATATATATATATATATAAAAAATATATATAAAAAATATATGTGTATATGTATATATAATATATCTGTATATGTGTGTATATGTGTGTGTATATGTGTATATGTATATATATATATGACAGCAACACTCATAACAATGACAACACAATTACATTGACAATCATGTTACGTTATTTTAAAAATGTTTCCTTTACATTTTCATAACCTCTTTAACACACTATTTCTCCGCTGCGAAGCGCGGGTATTTTGCTAGTCAATAATATTTTAGAATAAGAAGAAATAATTATTTCCGCATTTCTTTTCCTTCTCCATTTATCTTTTTTGCCCTATTAAACTCAATAATTTAGGCATGTTTACAAGCCTTAAGTATTACTCCTTTGGCCATGCTCTCCTTCTCAGGGGTGGGGTTTGATTTGTTTTTCAATCCTATTTTTTGTAAAAATTGATCTATTTGTATGGAATGATTACAATAAAATTAATTTAAAAAATTTAAAAAAATACGTAAAGGTTGAGAAACGCTGCCTTAGAGATTATTCTAAGATGATAAAAGCTACCCTTAATGATCGAGTTGACTTGCTTGTTAAATCTGAGGTATAGATCACAGATCACCGCTAGATTTATAACCCGTGATTTCACTTTTATTGACAAGTGTTCTAGGCCTTCTGAGAGCCTTGCAATACTTTTAGATGGACCAAACAAGATCACCTCCAGTTTACTTTCATTTAGTTTGAGGACGTTATTTGCCAACCAGCCTTTAATCTTCCCCAAGTATTTAAAAACAGGCATTAGTAGAGTTCACTGAAAAATAAAGCTGTGTGTCATTAGTATAAAAGTGAAAGTAAAAATTATACAGTTTGATTAACCGAATGAAAACTAAATCCATCCTGCCATATGCAACTCTCTCTTGCACGTTGCCTATCTTTTAAACAAGCAGAGAAACAAGCTTTATGACTTAATTACAAATTAGTTTACTGTTTCTTATTTATCTTGAGAGATGTCACTTCAGCTTGCCTATTTTGTATCCAGTATTTTCTTCTTTTACATGTCAGATCCTTAATAGTCAGTAGTCAGTCCAAGCAAGTGAAACATCACACATGTATGTCTGCATCCTGTGGCTTATGCCTAAATGTGCTGTCTGTACAGAGAGCAGTGCAGCGGTCTGAGCAAATCTCCATCCACATCACACTGTGATTAAATATTTATTAAACAAAAATGTCTCTTTAACTATGTAAAAAAATATTAAAACACACCAAATATCAAAATATTCCTTAGTGTTATGCGATCTAGTCTTCTAACTTGTTCAAAAAATAAGAATTTACTTATTGTGCCACAATTATAATAAGCAGACAAAATATTTACAAAACGTTTTGTGTCATTTAAATATCATTAATAGTACTGTGCGCTTTTTCATAATTGTGAAGTTTTAAAAATCTTAATGTAAGTGAGATTTAGTTTATATTGTAAATTTATATTACAACTGATGATATTTGACTTGATATAATGATGAAGAAATGTTGCGGTACAGTTGTAACTCTAAAATAAAAAATGAATTTATTTTTCATGTTTCGCCTGGCACCCATCCCTAAATGTCAAAGTCTGCCGATGGCCACAGGATTAAAGTGACCTCCCACCCTCAGCCAGATTTCATTTATTCTGCAGTGGCTGACTGAGCAGTCCCTTTTAAAGATAGCGGTCTGAAATCCATGAGAAATGACTTAGTGATGTGCCAAAAAAGACTAAACAGCCTTGCAATGCTAATCATCGAATGGGAGCTTGGGCATCAAGTGGCATCAATGACTTCGCAGCTGCAAAAGCTTAGAGATGGATTCTGTAGAAATTTGCACAGTAAGATAGGACTTGTTCTTTACTATATTTGCTTTACTTTATGTTAAAAGGATATTATGTTGCATTTGTCTTGCAGCCTTACAAGATACAAGCTGACAGTCCATTGCATTTGAGTTGAAATGTAAAAAAATACACGCTGATAATGTTTTGGATTTGTGTTGCAATCTCATGAAGTACAAAGTAATGCTCTTTTATTAAAGGAATTGTTAAATGCAAATATGTTGTGAGGGTGTGGCTGAGGCTAAGGCTGAGCTATGACCCATTAGTCCAGCTCTGTACTGGACCCTCATATAGATCACCTCCCTTCTTTCCCCAAGTTTTGAAGATTGCCCAGGTTCTTTATTATTGTGCTATTAAATCCATGAACAGTTAATGTGTATATTACTGTCATTTTTTTGTACAGTTATCTAGAATCCTCTAATATCTGCAAACTTGTGGTGAAACTTAACATCACATGAACACTACAGAAATGAAAAGGTTTAGCCATCTTATGATCAAAGAAACTCTCATGATCCAGTTCTCAATTTAGAATTCCTTAGTGTGCCTTTACTCTAGCAAAAATTTCACATAAACAATTAATAATTTTACCCTTGCTTACTTAATTTACCCTTCTCATATTTTCATCCTTTTGTGCAACTTAAATTATAGATTTCTTTTTTTAATCTAACTATTAAAATTGGATTGCAATCTACAGTATGTGGCAAGAATACAAAAATCATTTTAATAATTTTATCCATCTTTTGGCAAATTAGACAATCATATGGTTCACAACTCTTATTTTCCATAGAAAACAATTCAAATACATACAAGTCAGCTGTACACCTCAAAGTCAAATCTTTTAAGGTCAGGGTTTCAGCATGACTTCCATCCTTTGCATGCTAAATACAAGCAAGCTTCATGCCACTTAAAAAGAAACGTATTTGTATAAGCTGCCTTTATTTTGAAAGGTCAAGGCTTGGCTTACAGTCCGCTGGCATTAAGCTAAATTATAGGTAATCAAGCTGCATTAGACAGTGAATTATGAAGCAAGGCCTCTTTCTTCACATTTGTTTTAGCCCATTAGCTCTGCTACTGTAATTGGAAGCTAGTGTCCTACTGAAAGTTGAGTCTTGCTTCCCAATTAACCTGCACTGTTGTTCTATTTGACAATTCTGCTCTCAGGCTTGCCCTTAACTAATAATTCTAACCTGTCATCCACTGCCAAATTTGCAAAGCGTGAGATGTACAGTGACTGATAAATGGTCATCTATTGATCTTTCGAAACTGAAAGTCATGAGAATTCTTTCAAAGACATTAAGGTTTGCCATTGGACTTTCTGCCCAGTGTTGTTAAACAAGCCCATGGCTTGCTACAGATAAATTATGTCCAAGGCCTTGTCTAAAATCAAACACTTATCACATAACCAGACATTTTGTCAATATGACTTGGGTGGTGTAATTAAAATTGTCAATAGACAGTGTAGGCTTGAGGTCTTTCTTAAGTTTGCAGATAATATGGTCATCACCAATTTTTTAAAGTTGTTCTCTCACAAAATAAAATCCAAGATAATTCCATTTAGACAAGAAGAGTTATGGTTCAGTAGCTCAGTGCAATGAATGAAAGAGAATGAGAAGATTCCATTTGTGCTACATGAATAGTAGATGTTAAGTAAGAAGATTCCGTCCAGAACTGGTGCCCAGCACAGGTATGGTTCCTACTTTGAGCCCAGTGCAGTCTGAAAAGACACTGACTCTTTGTGATTCTGTAATTGAATTGAGCAGATGGATTCCATCCTGGTCTAGAGTCCTCTTCAGGTCTGGTCTCCTCTTTCATCTGAGAAGACTCTGGCTTGACTGGTTTTAGTACATGAATGAATACATCCAGTTGACATCAACAAAACAATTGGATTCAAAAGATATGAAGCACCAAATCATTAAGTGAATGACACCAATATACTGCTTTAGTTCAGAAAAAAAAACATTCACCTGCTGAAACATGATAAAGAAAGTATGGAGCCTCTGTGTGTCCACTGCACTGGGTACAGTGATCTTGGAATTACATGAGTTAAAATTACAAGACAGATGGAAAAGGCTTCAGAAACAGCCATATACTGACATAAAAACGTAAAGTTCCACAATAACTCCATCCAATGTCATTTGACTGTTGTCAACAGATGAAGCAAAAATTATCTAGGCCTGTAGTTGTTCTTGTACTGAGAGAGATTATAATGAACAGTAGTGGGAGATGAGACATGGAAGAAACAATAGGCAATGATCATAACTGGAAAAAACAAACTATCAAACATGAAGTGTTAAATGTAAACAAAAATCAAAGTGTTGAAAACCAGAAAAATTATCTGTTCTTAACAAAATAAAAAGAGATCAAAAAGAAGCAATGCACACCACACAGAAATCCTAATATCGGATGCTTAGGAAATAGACTGTGTTTCAGGGTCTTTCACTTTAACTCTTAAAATGGAAACTGCTATGAATTTCACATCAGCCTTAAACACAGCACCTCATACATCAGGTCTGATCTGCCAGGACTAGTAGAATTAAATGAACCCGCTGTAACAATAAATACAAAGTCACATAGGTTATGTACAATTTTAGGCTGTAAGTATTGTATTTTTTTGTTATGAGAAAAATGCATTGTGAAAGTGGCAAACTATAAGACGTAAAATATGATTTTATTGATTTCATTAAAAAAAAAAAATTACCATTGCATGGCACTGCTTGCAGACACTGCATTTTTGTAATAATTCAATATGCTTTTCAAATGCAAAGCTGCTGTCTCCTTTTCATCAGGACAATTACAGCAGCACTTTCCTTGAAATGCATTTCATTCAGCCAGTCCATCTATGCAAGGCCTCTTAATAGTTTGGGAAATTGTGTTGTTGATGTATGAAATAAAAACAATGTGCATGTTATCTATAATGTGCAGAGCTGTAAATTATGGAATCATACCTTTAATAGAATTCTTTTTTATTTTCAAGCAATAAAAAGCTGGATTTCTAGCCTTTACCATGAACACATTCTATAGTAATAGATGGAAGTGAAAACACAGATAGAAAAAGTTTAAAACATCACTTAACCCAAGATTTTAAAACTCAGGGTGATGGAGAGCTAGTCAGTAAACTGGAAACCCCACATAAACGGGACAAATCTGTGATGCCACTCCATTACAGGGCTCGCTAACCATGACACAAATCATAACCAGCAAATTTAAAGTTGCCAGTTTATGATTTTGTGTATTTGTCTCATCAATCATCCTAAGCTGCTCATAGTTATATTTGGGATGCGGGAGGAAAAGCATTACAAACAATGTGCAAACTGTATAACCAAAAGCCTGGACCTTAACCCATCACTCTGGAACTGTAACTTAAAAGTGCTAAAACTTTACAACAATCCAGACGAGAACAAGCCATTCAGCTCAAAGCTCGCTAGTCCTATCAACTTAATTCTTCTAAAATAACATCCAGTCTAGTTTTGAAAGTCCCTAAAGTCTTATTGTTTACCACTCTACTTGGCAGATTACTCCATGTGTCTATGGTTCTCTGTGTAAAGAAAAGCTTCCTAATGTTTGTGCAAAATTTACTCTTAACCTGTTTCTAACTATGTCCCCGTGTTGTTGTAAAACTCATTTTAAAGTAACAGTCTCTATCCACTGTGCTAATTCCCTGCATAATTTTAAACACTTTAGTCACGCTTCCTCATAATCTTCTTTTGCTCAAACTGAAAAGACACAGCTCTTTTAATCTTTCCTCATAATTCATCCCTTGCAGCCCTGGAATCAGACTATTCACTTTTCTCTTGTTTTTTTCCAGCACTGCTATGTCCTTTTTTATAGCCTGGAGACCAAAGCTGCACGCAGTACTCCAGATAGGCCTCACCAGGACGTTATAAAGCTTGAGTATAACCTCTGTGGACTTGTACTCCACACATTAGGGAGCTACTGTATATAACCTAACATTCTGTTTGCCTTCTTAATGGCTTCTGAATGCTGTCTGACAGTTGATAGTGTCAAGTCCACTATGACTCCTAAATCCTTCTCATAAGGTGTACATTCGATTTTCAGACCTCCCATTGCATATTCAAACCTAACATTTTTAATTCCTACATTTAATACTTCGCATTTACTTACATTAAATTTAATCTTCTAGAATATCTACCAATCCACCTAGCTTGGTATAATTTGCAAACTTAACCAGCTTGTTACTTGTATTCCTTTCTAAATCATTTATATATATTAAAAATAGCAGTGGCCCTAGTACTGACTCCTGTGTACACTACACTTAACATTAGCCATTTCTGATAATGTTACTCACACCACAAGCCTCTGCTTCCTGTGTCTGAGCGAATTTTGCATCCATCTACCAACAACACCCTGAACTCCCACTTCTTTTACTTTTATTCGCTCAACCTCTCATATTGTACATTTGAGGTGGGATATTTTAAAACTAGCAACATATGCTTTACATCTTCCTCAGCAACTTCACAATACAATAACAAATCTGCTGATCATTAACCCGCACTCTTAAAGCATAACTTAAAATAATATTTAAACCTGGTTAAGTAAAATATGAAAGAAGAACTTTTCATTCATGTAGGCTTATTCAATTTGTTGAAAATCCACCCACCTGAAGCTTCTTTCCTTTTGTGTTAGGGAATCAAAAATGTAGGAACTCAAGCCTGAATGGAAACTACACATGAAATCTTTCCTTTCCAATGTCTAATATTACAATTTTTGCTGCTCATTCAGTTTATCACACCTCTCAATATGAAAATTGTACCTTATATGCGACTGTGATGTGACCTTTCTTAGATTTAGGCTATTTCTAATGATCAAAAACTTGTTCTTCTCTGTTTCGCCTACAAGATTTCTATTACTGTACATTTCACAAAATATACAGAACATATATCAATTTTCTTTTTCAAATGATTATTTTTAGTTTTCTTCTCTGTCTTTTTTATTGCTCATCCAGTCTCATATTATGTACACTTGGTTTATTGATCGTTCCTCCCCCACACTGTGCAACTCTTCAATTCCCCCGGGGGGGGGGGGGTTAAGGGGGGGGTTGGTAAACATTAACATTATACAAAGTTATCGTCTGTTTTACCTGCATTTTTTTCAGTCTTTAATTTAATATTGTTTTTTATCAGTATGCTGCTGCTGCTGGAGTATGTGAATTTCCCCTTGGGATTAATAAAGTATCTATCTATCTATCTATCTATCTATCTATCTATCTATCTATCTATCTATCTATCTATCTATCACTTACTGATCAAAGTCTTCTATGGTGATTTCAAGATTTTTTTTCAGGAAGAACTCTTGTTAAGGTACCTTTGATGCCTTTCATAGGGTATACATTATGTAGTGAACCCATCCATCCATCATCTAAACCTGTTCATCCAGAGCAGAGTCATGGGATGTAATAACAGTTTGGTCATGTTTTGATTCCTGGCATGTCAGTAATCCTTGAATATTATTTACACTCCTTAATTTTGTGTCAGAATTAAACTGCCACCTCAGAATTGCACATAACATGGAAATTCTACCCAATTCCTTGACTGCATATTTGTTCATAACCCTTTGAAAGCCTTTACCCTTCCCCATGCTCTACAATGATCTTCTCTGCAGCATCAATTATTGAATGAGGAGAAGTAAATGTAAATCAAGCCTGTCAACCATTGATTTTGTGCAGAGAACATTAAAACCATAAGCAATAAAAAGAATTAATTCCTAGATTCCATTGATTTTAATATCACCCTCCATTTTCTAAATGCTCAATGTGCATGCTGCTGTTTGATTAAGATTCACATGTTGGTCTGTAAAGTGATGCACATCCATTATGGGTCCTTTCCACCACTTCAATTGAGAATGACAAATATTGACTCACTGAAATATCCTTTTGGTTTTTGAACTGAATTCAGGGTAATATTCATGTTTTTAAATCAGTGTCAAAATATAAAGCTATGCCAAAGAGAAAATGTATACAGGTAAGAACATCCGTGTATTGGTAAGTGTCACGCACACACATTATGAGAGAGAGTTAGAGTAGTGAGTCATTGCAGAATGCCGTCTTTGGGTTGTGAGTGATTGTTGCAAATCACTATCACTATCACCAGTACCTTTCCCGTTTAATGAAACTATTGATACTGTTACACAATAATTTTCCATGTTTCTAATCCTATTCATCTGAACCACCAGCTCACCACTCTTCTAAACATGGCAGAACTTGGTCGCAAGATACACCATGAAACACACATGAAACTCTGTGTTAGAGGCTCTGCTCAAGAGGAGAAATGGGGAGACATGTTTGAACAAAATGCAAATAACCTCTCTTTTTCTTCCAGCTCTAAAGTGTAGGAAGAGTCCACAGAATAGCACTGACTTCACTTTCAGACCTACCTGAAAGTCCTTTTCCTATAAAAAAGATGAGATGACAAGAAGTTGGCATACATTATTGGACCTACACTAGCCCATTTGAGCAACCATTTGGAGACAACACAGAATGATTTGTTTCAGTTCCTGCTTTTTTATTTTGATTCATTTCAACTTAGCGTCACTGCTTGCCCTGTCCCAATTCACTTCACATGAGAAAAGGTCTTTTGGGCAATCCTTGCTTATAAAATCTTTTTAAACTACGTATTATCAAACAAAAGGCTTAATCCACTTGAGAGTCATAGGGGCCACATCCTATTAAGTCAGCACAGGAAATGAGGCAAGAAGCAACCTTTGGCAGTCAGTCACAGGCCACATGCCACTCACACAGGCCCAAATTAAGAGCTACCAATTACTGAAATACAGATTTCTTTGGGATGTGGGATGGAAATTCATACATAAAGAAAGAATGTGTGCAGACTCCACACATTCACTGACAAAGCTTGGGTTCAAACCTACCACATCAGTGCTGTGAGGAAGCAGTTCCAACTGCTACTCATTATTCAGCTGTTTCCAAGGTAACATTTGATGGTACTCAAGGTACTCACATCTTTTCTATAATATCTATGGTTCTCTCCGTAAAGAAATACTTGTATTTCCTAAAATTTGTTCAGCTCTTAACTCTTAACTTTCTTTAATGTGGCCCCTGTGTTCGGCTTTTCTTATTACTCTCATAATTCTAAAGATTCTTCCTCTTAATCTTCTAAAATTCGGATGCTCCAATCTTTCCTTATATCTTAGTGCTCGCAGTCCAGAACCAAAAACAAGAAGAGCTTTCTGATTATTCATAAGGGAGCTATGTGTAGTCTTCGGGACAAAAAACATAATGAAGACTCCCAAGCTGTTTTACTATATTCGTGAACTTGGAGAGACATCAGTTAACTCTTAAGAATTACCCAGTGCAGTGGACGTGGACCAACTTGTGCTTGATGCCCCACTGACTTTCATAAGAAAACATTGATGATACCATATGTTAGCTGTATCACTGGCATATGAGTCTTATTAATCTTTAACTCGAGAAAATACCTCCAAATAGACAATGTTTTTAGTGAAAACTTCAAGCCTTGCCCTCTTTTGCTGAGGTGTATCACTTGCACATTGTTGAGCCACAGCATTTGCTTTGTTTCGACGTTGTGTCTCTTCATCTGTGTCATTAGCGCAACATTATTGTTGCATGACAGCATTTGCTGCACACAGGTCTTTCATGATTAGAAGTGAAGTGCATGCAAATGCCGAAAAAATTAAAAGTGCATGCATGTGTCATCTAGTGGCTGTGGATGAGTGTGAACAGAGCAGACTGCTCCATACACACACAGGTCCTTTGTTTATATATGCCCAATGTGTGATTGTCTTATGAAATATGACAGATAACCTCTGATCACTGATAGGATGACTCTTTGATTATCATCCCAGAATTGTATTTCAGGTCAGCAATTCAGGATAATTAAAATTATTGTGTATTTAGCTGAGACATTAACCCAAGGTAACATATAAGACCTGTATACCATACAGTTCAGGACAAATGCCTTTTAACAATTTTAGAAAAAGCAGCTTCAGTGAGTTGCACAAGGTTACAAAATGAGTTTGGAACAAGAACCAACACCTTCATGGTATAAAGTCTAGCTGCCGTCAGTTTCAGGCATCACAATGGAATCAAACAAAAACATAAAAATATATTGCAAATGCAAAAATCACACATTTACTTTGGACAGTAAATGCTCTAGCACTCCTTTTCCAAAATTTGACACAGAGTGGTAGGAGCAGCAAGCAATTTTTACTCATTGGAAAAATTCTTAAAATAAATAAATACCATCTGGCCGGCTTATAACTGGCATAATGACAGGTTTCACTGATTTTTTTGTTTTCTGATATGTTTTTTTTTTTGTTTGTTTTTTTTTTTTTGTTTTCTGATATGTCTTCAGTTGTTGGAGCACACAGAACATCATATATTTACATTCATGAGTCATCACAGAATTTCTCATGAACAAAAAACATTCAAAACAAGCATTGAAGATGATAGTGAAATATAGTTTGGTGTATAGCCTGTGCATCATTTTTTCAGGGAAAAATAAAAAAAGAAAGAGAGAAATGTGGAAAGTCCCATTGCTGGGCTTCCTTCTTCACTGCCATGTTTATTTTTTCACTTGTCTATCATTGGCTCTCACTTATCATCTGTGACATCAAAATTCATTTGAAATAAACATGGCTTATGAGTAAACTGGAGAAATTAGTGCATACCTCACATTACAAGATAATCCGGGAAGATTTAAGACCTGCCTGAAAGTGGGATACTTTATGAGATTGTCGGAGGAATTCAAATTTGGACCAAAGTCAGCCTGCTCTACAAAAAAAAAATGCAATTGTCAAAGATTTTAGGTGTTCTTTATAGATTTGAGGGTGTGGATTCCAAATCTGGAAATAGATTCACTCTATCCATTCCAGATTTTTAGAGATAATGGTTTTTAGAGAAAAAACTGTTTTTAAAATTACTTATTTAGACTATAAATTACACATATAACTATTTTAGCTATAATTATTACTGACCATATCATTTCATAGTTGTCTCCTCTTATAATCTTTTGAAGATGTGGAATGAACAACAGTGGAATGAACAACAGATGCCTGCTAACACAGACTCACTCCACTTTCCACTGTAAGAACACTACATTTGTACATTTGGAACCATTCTTCATGTTCACCAAAGATCATTTCCATGTTCTTGGGGAAAATATCCAAATGAATGTGTAAGAAATGTATTTTTAAAGACATGTTGCACCCAAATGTTAGGTAGGAAGAGAGAAGCTATTCAACTAGTTCCTTGTAGTTTTCCACATTTTTTTTCCCAAGAATACTGTGGGATACATTTTCAAATGCCTGCAAAGGTCCTGTTTCAATTTGCTTACCTGCTACCCGGTCAAGAGAGACAGATGGATCCACCTGACTGCATATTTCTGTAAAGACCATTTAAACAACAGCTTTCACTCTCCTGGACAATAAAAAGGCACCTTTCAAACTTTTTATATATAAATTCCTGGCTATTCTGAAGGAATAAGAAAAGAGATAAAAATATTGATTGAGAGCAAATAATGTGCAGCAAATACTTGAGTTTTGGGTTGCTTCCAACTCATCTAATAATAAGAATGAGTAAGATTGCCATTTTGTAGCTCAAAATATATACTTCAATAATATTCTGAATATGACAAATACTTATGCCATAAAATTAAAGTAACATATGTTGAAAAAAATCTTCTTTTTTCAAAAATGGCACTTCTTAGTTTTATCTATTTATTTGATTCTTTTAATTTTGATGACTTTTTTCTTCATTGCACTGTTTTGTTGATTATTTATTGATAACTGTTTACCTGAAGAATTTGAATGCACAACGCGTTGACACTGCTTTTTGCTTTTTAATAAAGATGCACTTTCAACTTGTTGTTGTGTCCTCACTGCACTAGTCCATCCTTGATTTTGAACTACAGGATGTCCTGGAACAGAGGGTAGTGCCCATGGCCATGGGCACTCGGGTATCACAGATGTGCTGCTCTCCTGCATATGGAAAAGTCATATCAGGTAAAGGAGGTGTTGGAATCATCAGCTGGAAAGATTCTTTCATCAGATTGGATGGCCAGCACAGACTCCACTATAGAAAACCCTGGAACTGGTAAGCGGCCAGTTGGCCTAAGTCTCCAGGCCTGTGACTTCATTATTGACTTTCTCTTGTACGATTGTAATCTCCACTGTTGTCAAGTGGTCATGGTTCATCAATTAATGAATTAACAGATATTGTTGTTTTCCCATTTACAGTCATATGAATAAGTTTGGGAACTCCTCTCAGCCTGCATAATAATTTACTCTCCTTTCAACAAAAAAGATAACAGTGGTATGTCTTTCAATTCCTAGGAACATCTGAGAACTGGGGTGTTTTCTGAACAAAGATTTTTAGTGAAGCATTATTTAGTTGTATGAAATTAAATAAAATGTGAAAAACTGGCTGTGCAAAAATGTGGGTCCCCTTATAATTCTGCTGATTTGAATGCATGTAACTGCTCAATGCTGATTACTGGCAACACCAAATTGGTTGGATTAGCTCGTTAAGCCTTGAATTTCATAGACAGTTGTGTCCAATCATGAGAAAAGGTATTTAAGGTGGTCAATTGCAAGTTGTGCTTCCCTTTGATTCTCCTCTGAAGAGTGACAGCATGGGATCCTCAAAGCAACTCTCAAAAGATCTGAAAACAAAGATTGTTGAGTATCATGGTTTAGGGGAAGGCTGCAAAAAGCTATCTCAGAGGTTTAAACTGTCAGTTTCAACTGTAAGGAATGTAATTAGGAAATAGAAGGCCACAGGCACAGCTGCTGTTAAACCCAGGTGTGGCAGGCCAAGAAAAATACAGGAGCAGCATATGCACAGAATTGTGAGAATGGTTACAGACAACCCACAGATCACCTCCAAAGACCTGCAAGAACATCTTGCTGCAGATGGTGTATCTCTACATCATTCTACAATTCAGCACAATTTGCACAAAGAACATCTGTATGGCAGGGTGATGAGAAAGAAGCCCTTTCTGCACTCACGCCACAAACAGAGTCGCTTGTTGTATGCCAATGCTCATTTAGACAAGCCAGATTCATTTTGGAACAAAAAGCTTTGGACTGATGAGACAAAAATTGAGTTATTTGGTCATAACAAAAAGCACTTTGCATGGCGGAAGAAGAACACTGCATTCCAAGAAAAACACCTGCTACCTACTGTCAAATTTGGTGGAGGTTCCATCATGCTGTGGGGTTGTATGCCTAGTTCAGGAACTGGGGCCCTTGTTAAAGTTGAGGGTCAGATGAATTCAACCCAATATCAACAAATTCGTCAGGATAATGTTCAAGCATCAGTCACAAAGTTGAAGTTACGCAGGGGTTGGATATTCCAACAAGACAATGACCCAAAACACAGCTCGAAATCTACAAAGGCATTCATGCAGAGGGAGAAGTACAATGTTCTAGAATGGCCGTCACAGCTCCCTGGCTTGAATATCATCGAAAATCTATGGGATGATTTGAAGCAGGCTATCCATGCTCGGCAGCCATCAAATTTAACTGAAATGGAGAGATGTTGTATGGAAGAACGGTCAAAAATACCTCCATCCAGAATCCAGACACTCATCAAAGGCTATAGGAGGCGTCTAGAGGCTGTTATATTTGCAAAAGGAGGCTCAACTAAGTATTGATGCAATATCTCTGTTGGGGTGCCCAAATATATGCAATCTGTCTAATTTTGTTATGGTGCATATTGCATATTTTCTGTTAATCCAATAAACTTAATGTCACTGCTGAAATACTACTGTTTCCATAAGGCATGTCATATATTAAAAGAAGTTGCTACTTTGAAAGCTCAGCCAATGATAAACAAAAATTAAGAGGGGTTCCCAAACTTTTTCATATGACTGTATGTTTAATTAATTTTATCATGTTATTTGTGTGTTTTAACAAATATCCATTTATATGTGTACCAGTTCTGTATTTAGTAATTAGTATAATCTGTATTTGTGTTTCAACCGAGAATTGTTCACAGCACTCTGCACTTGCACTCAGTGAACTCATCACCTCTGTGCAGTTTTTCTGTGTGTATCTAGTTTAAGGTCGTGTTTATTGCCCTGTGTATTTAGTCCAGTGAAATTCTTACTTACATGTCTCCTCAGAACGATGACATTTGTACAATACCATCAAAGACAGACATAAATACAGTATATATATATTTATTTTATAGTTAATATCTATTTATATATTAAATATTTACTTTATTCTTTTTTTTTTGAGCTGTATGGTTGCGTAACAACACCCCAAACACCCACGCACAACTAAACCACACAGTAACTGGTTCCAACAAAGATATGGTACAACAGTGCTATATGAAGTAGGTTTAGACCATGGGTCTCAAACTCGGGTCCTGGAGGGCTGCAGTGGCTGCAGGTTTTCAGTCTAACCCTTTTATTAATTGGTGACCAGTTTTTGCTGCTAATTAACTCCTTTTCCTTTCATTTTAATTGACTTATTTTTTAGGATTTGTTGCTCTGAATTGCTGCATTTCTTTCCTTAAATGGCACCCAAACAGAAATGAAATGTGAAATGAGTGAGCCAGCAGAAGACCAACTAAGTCAGGGCCTCAAACTCCAACCAGTTTAACAAATTGCTTAATTAGGAGCTGATTCTTGTTGATAATTAAACCCGTTCTTTAATTCTATGGCTTGTTGCTACTCTCATTGTGCATTAGCATGCATTTCTGAAATTGTTGATTTTCTCTTTTCTAAGAGCACTGTTAAAATGTTTTGTGGACCTGAACAGATCAGGATTCCTGAGACTGTCATCTTTCTTTATTTTCAGATAGTGTATGATGGACATACAGAGAATATATAGAATATTCACAGATAATTTCTTGGCTAGAATTTGAACCCCACAAAGACTAGCAGTGACTGTGTTAAATACCTTACTACCATGTTAATAAGCAATAAAAATATTGTGACTTCTAAGGCCAGTATGCTGCCAACGCAATATTATTGAAAAATGCTACAAAGCATCCTGAGCACTACAAAGTAAAAGAACTGCAGTATATTTGGCAATTTTCTCCAGATAAATGTAGCTTTGAATAACACAGATCACAAAGCAGCTCTTTGTGATGTACAGGATTTATCTGAGGTAACCTGAACTCTTAATCTTTGTCACTTTAGTCCAGCCAGGATATTCCATTCCCAGTGTTCACTTGACAGGTAATTAATGTGACCCATTAATCAGTTTGTCGGAACAGCTACTGCTTTCAGCTGCCATGTTTTGAACACATAAATATGTTTCTATTTAGCTCTCTCCACTGGACACAGTTTTAGTGATAATAGAAAAGTAATTTAAATAATCCTAATCGCTTCCCATGACAATACCGGATAGCATCTTTAGCAGACAGAAGGATTGTCATAACTGCAGAGACAAGACTACTGATGTTGAAAGCTGCACCAGAGGCTGTCCACTAAAATGTACCGGGTAATGTCTGCAGCTTTGCATGAATGATTCAGGTCCTTGTGTAAAAATAAATTGACATTACATTACAAGATATAATCAACTAAAGCCCTGCAATTAAAACAAAAAATAGAAAATTATTATTCTGCGGGATGTAATTTCCTCTTGTCACCCGAGGGGGTTGTTTTTAATTATGCTGTTACATTGTGTGTTTAAGTAAAGATGTTTTACTTTGTCAAAAACTCTTTGAAGGGCACACCTAATTTATATTTCTGGATTATTTCAATATTCGCTTTAGGATGTGAGGACTGTGTGCACAGAAAGTGTGGTTGAAAATGTGATGATCTTCATTCGCCTGTTATGAAAGTAATTCAAGCTTATGAGGCACATATTGTGAAAGAAATATAACCATAACACAAAACAGCATGTTTTTAATGAATGTTATGGGTTACTTTCAGTAAAATTGTGATTTGTACAATATGCAGTATATCAGAGAGCTAACAGGAAGTATCCAGAAGTAATACACTGTCTAATTTTGGAAATGAGTAATCTGATGGAGTGCTGGAAACTGAAGGCCTGTTAGTATCTAGAGTTTATGTCAATGAGTTGTTTCTCACCTTTTGTATTACTTAACCTGACTTAAACAACTGGGACCTCTTTTGGGGAAGACCGCGTTTTTTCAAGCGAGATGGCCTGCATCCGAATAGCTTCGGCGCCCGGGTCCTCTCCGAAAACATATCCAAGGTAATTCGTTTATCTTGACTATCTATCTCTGCTTTTAACCCCTTCCGAATTGCCACTCCTGTGCTTGGTCATGATAATTGTTTAATAAAATCTTCCATAAAAGTGCACAACATAAATACTGTAATAACCAATCTTAATGCACATAGAAAATCTAGGCAATACGGCATAAACACCAATAATTTAATTAAAGTTACTACTTTAGATGAACAATGTATTAAAACTATAAAAACATATCATAGATTAAACAAAAAATACACGCAGAGCGGCGCTAATAAAAATAACTTAATTCCTGTTCCATATATCAATAACGCACATAGTATTCATCTCTGCTCCTCCGAAACATTGAATATGGCTCTATTAAATGTTAGAGCTTTAACTAACAAGACGTTTTTTATCAATGATCTTATTAATGA
The DNA here is from genome assembly GCF_900747795.2 of Erpetoichthys calabaricus. Taxonomy (NCBI): domain Eukaryota; kingdom Metazoa; phylum Chordata; class Cladistia; order Polypteriformes; family Polypteridae; genus Erpetoichthys; species Erpetoichthys calabaricus. The sequence continues at coordinate 18,055,434 of NC_041404.2, forward strand.
TAAAAAAATAGATTTTATTGCACTAAGTGAAACGTGGCTTAGCTCAGATGGCGCAGCTGTTTTAATCGAATCTGCGCCTCCGGATTACAGTTTTACTCGTGCTGATCGCCAAGGAAAGAGAGGTGGAGGGCTAGCGAACATTTACTCAAGTAGGTTAAAATGTAAAAATATCAGTTTTGGTAAATTCAAGTCTTTTGAGTATCTCGCCATTATTATTCAGGGAGTTTCTCACGTTCTAGTATTATCCGTGTATAGACCTCCAAAAGTCAACGCGTCTTTCTTTGAGGAATTCTCTGACTTGATGTCAATCTTAATTACGAACTATGACACACTCTTAATAGTCGGCGACTTTAATTTTCATATAGATAATCAATGTGACCAGAAAGTAAAAGAATTTATGAACCTCCTGGACTCTTTTGATTTGAGACAGCTCGTTAATCAGCCTACACATAAAGCAGGTCATACGTTAGACTTAGTGATTACTAAAGGACTAAAAGTTGATATAAAGCAGGTCATTGATACGGGTCTATCAGACCATTTTCTTCTACTCTTTAATATAGAAATAATGATAGAAAACACTCGTGAGAAGCATATTGTTAAAAAACGGTTCTTTGACTCATCAGCAGCTTTAAAACTTTCAAACATTCTAACCAATCAGTCCGTTTATAGTGCCAACTATAATAGCGAGGAGAATGTAAATAGTAAGGTGGAAAGATTTAATACTAAAGTGAGGGCTGCTGTTGACTTAGTGGCACCTGAAAAGACAGTTAAAAAATCTTCTAGCATTGTTATACCATGGAAGACCCAAAGAGTGTCTGATTTAAAGAGAACATGCCGTAGAGCTGAGCGTAAATGGAGGAAAACTAAACTAACTATTGACTATGAAATATTAAAAGTTAAAATAACAGAATACAATAACACAGTCCGTCTTGAGAGGCGCTGCTATTTCTCTAAGCTTATAAATAACAATGCTAGTAATCCCAGAGTCTTATTTTCGACAATTGATCGTCTGTTAAACCCAGGTAGCTCAAAGGAATGCCTCCTAAGTACTTCCAGTAAAACCTGTGAGGCTATCGCTGTATTTTTCAATCAAAAAATTAATGATATTAGAAATAACATAGTATATCTCCCCAATACTAAGGATCCTCCTAAACCCCAGTACCCCATAATAAACAAATTAAAGTCTTTCACTAGGATAGATTTACCTGATTTACATAAAATAATTTCTCAAATAAAACCCTCCACCTGTGCCCTTGACCCAATACCAACAAATTTTTTCAAAGAAGTATCGGGCGTGCTTAGTGATAATGTTCTTGACATAGTAAATTCGTCATTAGATACAGGGGTCTTCCCAGACTGTCTTAAGACTGCGGTAGTTAAACCCCTACTTAAGAAAAATAATCTCGATCCCTCTGCACTTGAAAATTATAGACCCATCTCTAACCTGCCTTTCTTAAGTAAAATTCTAGAGAAGGCAGTCATTATACAGTTAAATGAGCACCTCAATAAACATGCTATTCTTGATAAATTTCAGTCAGGTTTTAGAACAAATCACAGCACAGAAACTGCACTCGTTAAAGTAGTAAATGACTTGCGGGTAAATGCAGACAGAGGCCATTTATCTGTTCTCATCCTCTTAGATCCGAGTGCCGCATTTGACACCATTGATCATAATATTCTTAAGAATCGCCTTAGTCAATGGGTGGGCCTCTCTGGCAGTGTCTTAAATTGGTTTGAATCCTACCTGGCAGGGAGAAAATTCTTTGTTAGTTGTGGTAATTATAACTCAAAGACACATGATATTCTATATGGTGTTCCACAAGGCTCTATCCTGGGTCCACTGCTCTTCTCAATCTACATGCTTCCATTAGGTCAGATTATCTCAGGGCACAACGTGAGCTACCACAGCTATGCTGATGACACACAGCTGTATTTATCAATAGCACCTGATGACCCCAAATCTCTTGATTCGCTAACACAATGTCTAACTTGTATCTCAGAATGGATGAATAGTAACTTTCTCAAATTAAATAAAGAAAAAAACGAAATCTTAGTGATTGGCAATAATGGATACAATGAGGCTATTAGAAATAAACTGGATGTATTAGGATTAAAAGTCAAATCGGAGGTAAAAAGCTTAGGGGTAACCGTTGATTGCAATCTGAATTTTAAATCGCATATTAATCAGATCACTAGGACAGCATTTTTTCACCTAAGAAACATAGCAAAAGTTAGACCTCTTATATCATCGAAAGATGCAGAGAAATTAGTTCATGCGTTTGTTTTCAGTCGGCTAGATTACTGTAACGCACTCCTCTCAGGACTACCCAAAAAAGACATCAATCGTTTGCAACTAGTGCAGAATGCAGCTGCTAGAATCCTTACCAGGAAAAGAAAATCCGAACACATTTCTCCAGTTTTGATGTCACTACACTGGTTACCTGTGTCATTCAGAATTGACTTTAAAATTCTGCTTATGGTTTATAAAGCTTTAAATAATCTCGCCCCGGCTTATATATCGGAATGTCTGACACCTTATATTCCAAATCGTAACCTCAGATCCTCAACTGAGTGTCTCCTTAGAATTCCAAGAGCAAAACTTAAAAGAAGTGGTGAGGCGGCCTTCTGCTGTTATGCACCTAAAATCTGGAATAGCCTGCCAGTAGGAATTCGCCAGGCTAATACAGTGGAGCACTTTAAAAAACTACTGAAAACACATTATTTTAACATGGCCTTCTCATAACTTCACTGTAATTTAATCCTGATACTCTGTATATCTAATTCATTATAATAACTATTCATTCAAAATCTGTACTAACCCCTACTCTCTCTTCTGTTTCCTTTTCCGGTGTCCTGTTGGTGGTGGCGCAAAGCACCATGATGTTCCAACAATGATGGATGGATTAAAAGCCAGAAGTCTGTATGACCATCAGCATCAAGTGACTCCGTGAAAAACCCGAACTACCAAGAGGACTATTTCATTTATGTTAGGTAGAATGCCCAAAGGGGACTGGGCGGTCTCGTGGCCTGGAACCCCTACAGATTTTATTTTTTTCTCCAGCCTTCTGGAGTTTTTTTTTGTTTTTTCTGTCCACCCTGGCCATCGGACCTTACTCCTTTCTATGTTAATTAATGTTGTCTTATTTTAATTTCTTATTTTGTCTTTTATTTTTCTTCTCTTCATTATGTAAAGCACTTTGAGCTACTTTTTGTATGAAAATGTGCTATATAAATAAATGTTGTTGTTGTTGTTGTTGTTGTTGACTAAATTTCTAATACATGAATTAGAGAAAGACAATATAGAAAATTTTTACTTAACAAAAAAAAAAAAACATACACAATACAGTCAATAAAACTCTGATACAGTATAGGCAATATGGTGGTACAATCAGAGTCAGATTTGCAAATATATGAACCCAAAAGAGTAGCTTATACACTATTCAGTTGGCAGCATGCACATTGAATACTGGTTATGTTTCATATCTCATCAGCATTCTTTACACACACATACTGTAGGTAAGGTACATATTTGGCTAAGAAAGAACGCTACATTAATAGTGGCGAGACAGAGCGGAGAGAGCGCATTCGCTCTGCACCCTCCATGTGTACTAAATTTGGTATTGCAATTTAACAGTTCATACTCATTCAATACAAATGAAAGTGTAGAGTGGTGTACACAAAAAAAAGGATTTCAATTTTGACCTTAATTGAAATATTTAGTTGTTTTAAAAGCTTTTAATCCTGATGCTTTAATCAATTTTAATACTGACAGTTCAACAAAAGGATAACAAGAAAAACAAAAGAATATTTTATTTAAGGTCAAAATTTAGTTTTTAAATATTGGTGGCGGCACAGTGGCGCAGTGGGTAGCGCTGCTGCCTCGCAGTTAGGAGACCCGGGTTCGCCCCCTTTCGTGGAGTTTGCATGTTCTCCCCGTGTCTGCGTGGGTTTCCTCCGGGAGCTCCGGTTTCCTCCCACAGCCAAAGACATACAGGTTAGGTGGATTGGCGATTCTAAATTGGCCCTGGTGTGTGGGTGTGTTTGTGTGTGCATGTGTGTTCGTGTGTGTGTGTGTGTGCCCTGCGGTGGGCTGGCACCCTGCCCAGGGTTTGTTTCCTGCCTTGCACCCTGTGTTGGCTGAGATTGGCTCCAGCAGACCCCCGTGACCCTGTAGTTAGGATATAGCAGGTTGGATAATGGATGGATGGATATTGGATTGGTTTTTTCTTAGTCTAATCCCATTTTTATAAAATTGAAAACTGTTTATGGTCTTACCTTTATTTGTAAATGAAGTCCATGTGTTTATCCTTCTCCACAAAAATCTCTGTCACTTTTTTGTAAAAGTCCTCCTTATTTTCCTTTAGTTTTAAAAGTCTTAATCTTCCATTTGGGCAGTCAGTCGGAGCAAAAAATAAAAATAAACGGACCGCTGCAGTGCACTTGACTTTCTGATATCACTAACTTATTGAAGCCCGGAGCGTCTGCATAGAAGAACAGCAGCAATGAGCACCTGTTGAGCTCACATGCGCCGGTGTCTTCTATGACAATATATATATTATATATATATATATACACATATATATATATACACATATATATATATATATATACACATATATATATATATATATATATATATATACACATATATATATATATATATATATATACACACATATATATATATATATATATATACACATATATATATATATATATATATATATACACATATATATATATATATATATATATATATATATATATATATATATATATACAAATATATAAGACATGCAAGTTAGGTGCATTGGTGATTCTAAATTGTCCCTAGTGTGTGCTTAGTGTGTGGGTGTGTGAATGTGTGTGCCCTGCGGTGGGCTGGCACCTTGCCCCCTTCAGGGCGGCATGGTACTGTCTGCCTCACATTGTGCCTTTTCACTGCGGTTTTATGTCCAATCAGCAAGATTGAATATGTCACACACATTCATTACAAATATTAGCCAGACTGTGGAAAGTTGGGGTGTATAATAAACGTGTCTGCAGACATTATATTGGCAACATACAGAGAAACAGCAACCGGTACACGCCAATTGCATGCCTCAACTAAGTGTGTGAGGTACAGCGCAGTCCAAGGTGAGGCTCGTTTTGTTGCTGCCACACTTCGCATTTCTCTCCGGTATTTGAACAGAAAATGCACAAATTCAGTGATCTTCACTTTAAAAATTATCAAAATTATTGGAATCATGCAGAAAACAGGGCAGCACGGTGGTGCAGTGGTAGCTTCCCGGGTCCTCCCTGTGGGGAGTTTGCATTGTCTCCCCGTGTCTGCGTGGGTTTCCTCCAGGTGCTCCAGTTTCCTCCCACAGTCCAAAGACATGCAAGTTAGGTGCATTGGCGATTCTAAATTGTCCCTAGTGTGTGCTTAGTATGTGGGTGTGTGAATGTGTGTGCCCTGCAGTGGGCTGGCACCCTACCTGGGGTTTGTTCCTGCCTTGCGCCCTGTGCTGGCTGGGATTGGCGCCAGCAGACCCCCGTGACATTGTGTTAGGATATAGCGGGTTGGAGAATGACTGACTGACTAATTGCTTTTGGGGGCTGTCTAGCAGAGGTGGGTAGTAAAGAGTTACATTTACTCTGTTACATTTACTTGAGTAACTTTTTAAAAAAATTGTACTTCTAAGAGTAGTTTTACTGCACCATACTTTTTACTTTTACTTGAGTACATTTGTGAAGAAGAAACACTACTCTGCTACATTGGGCAACACTCGAATTGTTACTTTTTTTCTATTAGATACAGTACGCTATATTTTTACCAGAGAGAATCTGCCAGTGGATCTACTGTATGACTGTTTCACCAATGAGATGTAGCAACAATAATCACAAGACTTGAGTGGCGCAGTGATAGTGCTGCTGCTTTGCAGTAAGGAGACTGTGGAAGATTGTGGGTTCGCTTTCCAGTTCCTCCCTGTGTGAATAGCACTTTGAGTACTGAGAAAAGCGCTATATAAATGTAATGAATTATTAAGACTTACTAAGTGTAATCAAGAGTCCCGGTTCGATCCCCACTCACTCCCATATTTTCAGTTTTCAGTAGTAAGCTGCTCTTTTTGTTAATATTATACAGTACACACATGCACTTGGTTTGCGTCTGTACTTGTGCTGTTACTTAGAGAGTCAGATTGGGGGGGAGGGGTGAAGTTAGAGCACATTCAGTGCAGCAGGAACAACGCACGTTGATCTTTTTCTTCTTTCAGTACATGTGCCTTCCCTGTTTATTTATATATCTCTGCCTGTCTGTCTCTCTATTACGCAGTGCTCTGTCTGTCTATGTGTTATGGATCTTAAAAATAACAGTTATAAGGACAGTTGTTCGTGTTAATTGCAGTCTCAATTGTTAAAAAATATTTTAAAAGGAGCATCCCACATGAAAATACAACAATCTCATTAATTGACAGTGCATACCAATTTATAAATTTTATGTCCGTTTGAGGTTAAAAAGAAAAAAAAAGCAACACTTTATCCCCAGCGGGGATTCGAACTCAGGGTCTGTGAGGCACGGCAAAGCTGCTGCTCTCTAAGAGAGAAATCTTAGCGCCCTACGCCACAGACACTGTTGTGTCATTTTTGAACCTTTTGTGAAAGTGTTTATTTGAACATTCTATAGTTTATGCCTACATTTTGTAACATTTATTACTAAAATATGGAAAAGTTTCTGTTTTAACAATGTGTTTACACAGATTACTGTAGAAACAGAACACACATGAAATGCGTGTGTTCCAAATAACGATCTATTATTTCCACTCTAAAACTCCACTTCACTCCCAGATAATCAATGAAGGCATGAGCTGGGAAAAGTTCGTGCACGCTCTAAGTCAGTGGGGGGATGGAATAGCTGGCTGCTGGCAGCTTGTCTTTATCAGCACATTTAGAGGACAAAAGACTCTGGCGGAGAGGTGTGAACGGATTTAAGAAGCAATTTAAGGTGGACCGGATCTACGAGTTTTTTCGTAGGCCCTGGTAATTCTAGTGTTAACTGCGAATTTAGTTCCCTCTCCTTTCTCTTTCTCAGATTGCTTTTCGGAAGGAAGTCAGTTTCGTAGTTTTTATGAACAGTTCGAAAGTGCCTTTCCACATTTTCCTTCTTTGGAATAGCAATGATAGATTGACAGATCAGACAAACGCACTTTGATTGTGACATTGTGAGAGAAAAAAGTCCTCTTCCAATTCCACATCCAGCCCATAACCAACAAATTTTTCTTAAATCCCTTCTTTAGTCGATAAAAATTGGAAGGCTAACTAGATCACTTAGATAGCTGGAGTTTTGCAGTAGCTTGCGCGTTTGATCGTGCGTGCGGGATGACCAGTGTGTTAGAAGAAAAGAGATCTCAGACTGGCCACCCTGTATGTCAATCAAGTGGCAAATGCCATAGGGAGGATATATGATAGACTAACATTTAAAAAAAATTTTTTTGAATGCAACACGATCTACCTGCACTACCTTTCCGATCTACAGGTCGACCCCTGGTGTACAGTATATCTTGTCACTGTAAGTAGTTTGCACTGTTCAAACGTACGTTACCTACTGTAGGTATTGGCTTCAAAAGCTTTGTTGTGAAAAACTGAGATTTGGAACTTTGTGTTATTTGTGCATCTTTATTTTGTAAAGCTGTTATTTATTTTTACTCATTTTTTATTTTATTACTAGCTGATTACCCAGCGGCCTCGCTCACTGAGTGCAAGGGAAAAAAAAAAATGTATTTATAAAATAAGTTTGTTAATTGCCAATTTTATTTTTCAACAAATAAAGAGCTCATACAATAACATAGAAATCAATATAAACAACATTATTAACATCATTATCATATGAGAATATGAAGTAATATATAATATAATCTTCTTATATAATATGCTACCGTGGCTGTTCGTTTGTCTGTCCAGGATTTTAAATCACCTGTAGCTTGCAAACCGTTTTACCTATTGACTTGAAATTTGGTACACATATACTACGTGATGTCTACTATCTGCTTTCGGGGTGATGATTTTATTACTCTTTTTATCTTTATTTTATTTTATTGTAGAATCAACTCTCGGCAGCGTGCAGCAGGGCGGCCGTGAGGCGCATGCGTATGGGCGCCATTCTCATTCCCTACCACCTTCGCTTCTTGAGGCAGATTGAAGACTTAAGTGCCAGATTAAGTGAAATGTTAAAGAAAACTTACTAAGTAATTGCAACACAAAAACTAACTTAATCAGTTTTAACGTGAAAAGATGCCGACGAAAGAGAAGCAGCTGGCCGCTAGGGTGGAGTAAAGAAGATCTTTGCAGGAAGCAGCAAGCACATCAACCTCTGAGCAAACGAATGCTAAACGTACAGAGAAAGGATGAATACTATGAATGCTCAAGTCAAGTGTATTCACTGCACGTTATCGTGCAGTGCGCCGTTACTGGTATTTTGATAAAAGAATTTGAACAACATATAAGAAGCGTATAAATTATTAAACAGTAAAACATTAACATTTCAGAAGTAAAGATGCATTGAGTACTACTGCAGTGCTTTCGGGTATACTACATTTTTTGTTTGCCCATTACATGTATAAATGTATAAATTTTTTGGTGTACCTACCCGAGAACATGTGACATATAACTGACCATGGGAAAAGCATGGATTTTAAACATGCGTTGAGTTCATCTGCTGGTCTCCCTCATGGAATAACTGGTGTTTGATGAAAATCTCCCGCGAGTAAAACGACAGTACCTCCCATTATTTTGGTAGGATCTCTGTGATCTTGCATTGTTTGGTTCAAGTCTTCATAAGCTCTTTTATGTGCCAGGGTGCACTCATCCGAAACTATTATCTTTCAATGTTGCAAGACTTTTGCCTTTCCAGAGCCCTTGCGTATGTTGGAAATTGGATTTTCATCGTGAGCGAGGTTTAATGGTAATTGAAATGCCAAATGTGCTGTACGGCCTCCATCTAATAATGTAGAAGCGATTCCCCATGATGCTACAGCCAGAGCTATGTCACCATTCACTCTCTTGGCAAGAATCAGGTTTATTAAGAATGTTTTTCCTGTTCCTCTGTGGTCATACGTAATTTCCATTTCAAACGCTCATACGTAATTTCCGTTTCAAACATGAAAAGAATTTTATATATACGTATAGATTTGGAAATAGCAGAATTTCCACATTATTTTATATTTTTGTCTGTCTTATTACAACATTTCTAAAAAATAAATAATTTATTATGATCAAACAGTTACTCAGTACTTGAGTAGTCTTTTCACACAGTACTTTTTTACTCTTACTTGAGTAATTTTTTGGATGACTACTTTTTACTTCTACTTGAGTAATATTATTTTGAAGTAATGCTACTCTTACTTGAGTACAATTTTTGGCTACTCAGCCCACCTCTGCTGTCTACTTTTTATTTCTGTTGCCTCTCAGCTCCTGAATTGAAATCTCAGGCTCATTCACTGTCCTTTGTGGAGCCTGCAACCATTTTGGACTTCCCTGTTGTATGTAGGCATGACAGTCAAATGACATAAAGTACATATATACATACAGTACATACAGTATATTATCAAACTAGCTTAATCCAGTTTAGGATCACAAAGAGCCAGTGCCGGCAGTTGGAACAAGGGAGGAAATAACAATGGATAAAGCATCATCACAGGGTGCATACACACACTAAAACACCCACAGTGGAGACAAATTAGTGGTGCTAATTAACTGAGCACACACACATATTTTGAGATGTTTGAAGGGACCTGGAAATCCCACAGGGGAAGCTCACATAGACATGGGGAGAATGTGCAAAGCACACAAACATAATAACCAAGCACTGCATTGAAACCCAGGATGCTGGATCATTTAGCAATCCAACTTACCTCTGTTATGAATCTGCAAAAATACGCTGTATATTGAAACAAAATTAGTTTTGTTTTTTTTTAGAATAAGCATTTTATCTAATTATTGAGTTGCAAGTTCTTATTTGTTAACCAAGTTACAAATAAATCACTCAACTCTGAGGAAGGAACATTTATTTCTTGGTTTGTTTATATGTATTTGTCTAATTAAAATATGCAAAAAAGGTTTCCATCTCTAGTGCCATTATTCAAAAGAAACACTTTATAAGGTCATAAATATGAATATATATCTACCAAGTGAAAAAAAATTTACATAAAAGAGATGAAAAGCAAATGGGGAGCCAACATATCACTCTTTATTCTATGTAGCACACTTCATTTTGATGAGTATCACAATGCAATTTATAGGACAATTTTCTTTACTTTATACCATGAAAAAAAACTATTAAACACACGCAGGCACTGGTGTGTGACTTTACCATGTCCATTTTATAAAACGCGAGCTCCACATATGGAGTTCACTTTGAACTTGGTTAAAAAGGAACAACTTAAACAGAAAATCAATTTCTGGGCAATATATTTTTCTTGGGAAATTTTAGGATCTCAACCTGGATTGCTTTTTCAACAAGATTTGTTTTGCCTCTTTAGTTTACGCAGGCAGATTCAATATTCTAGGAACCAGACAGTCCCTGGTATTTGAAAATGCCTCTGCCTAGAATCCTAAAATATCCCCCATCCTAAAGAAACAACCATCATGCTAAAGTGCTTCTGTACAGACAGATCTATGCAGTCAAGATATAGTGGACCTTTGGCCTTTACTTTAATGATGCCTTGGTTGAGTGGTATGGGGTGCTACTGAGCTGACTAAGCATTTGAAGTAAGTATCATAGCAAATTTTTGCGATAATAAGAAGGCTCCCATGCTTTCTGCTTCCTCTAAATTTTTTAACGGGATAATTCATGATTCTCCAGGCTCAACCTTGTCACACCACTGCAATCACAAGTGATATTAACTCTAAACAGCATTTTACTAAAACGGACCAAGATCCTCATGTATAAAACTTGCTTATGCTCGAAAATACGTTTAAGCCATTTCTTACACAAAAGTCAGGATTTATAAAACTCACATTAGGCATGGAAATTGACTTAACAAGTCCTACAGAAACCTTATTGGTGTTAGCATTTTAGTGACTCTATGTAGCAGGATAATGAAGTGAACAGAAATATTGGTTTCATTGAACATTTTAATGACATTGAAGTCACAATCTGACGTCCTTCTATCCTTCCATCAATTTTCTAAACCCACTTTATCCTAAAA